>NC_058033.1:5877700-6212700 GCF_019176455.1 Solea senegalensis
ACGAGCCCTCGTGTCCTTCTGTCCAGCAGGAGACCGGCCCTCGTGTCCCTCGTGTCCCGCTGTGACGTCAAACATCAGCGAGGCGAGTCGATCCTGTCACCGACACGGCTCATTTCTCCCACGTGAAGGTCACACGTTCTAAAGATTACTTCATTAACAACTGCAGCTCCATCACTCCGTCAATTTATTGACATATTGATTTTGTTTTATTTAAAAACTGAGGTGTGAAAAAAAAAATGGAAAGATCGCTCTGTGGTTACAGCGTTTTCAACTGGAGGAGGAAAAACATGGTGTTTTCACTATATATCGACCATAACGCAGATTAAACTATTAAAAAAATAAACTTTTATATCACAATCATTGGCGGCAGTTGTTCATGAAGTCATGGAAATTTTCTGAAACTTCAAATTACTGATGTTTTACACTTTTTTCACTACTTTTTTCGATTGATCGAGTGATAGTTGGTGTAAAATGTCAGAAAATGTGACCAGTTCATGATTTCTTTATGTGGAAATATTCACTTTTTAGTGGCTGAAAAAAAATCACAGAACTTGTTTTAATCTTTTAAAGAACTGATTAAGTATGAAATTAATTTAGGAATTGATTAATCGTTGCAGCCCTAGTCTGAAGGCTCCCTGTCCATGATTTCATGTATTTGTAGCTGTTTTCATAAAATCAATACAGAATAACACACTTTCATTTTCCCAATTCCTGATTTAAAAAGTCTTATTTCACGTGACACTTTTTACCCCAACAAATACCAACAGCCTGAGTACAAGAGCTGCTGACCTGAGAATGACAAGCACAAGAACAGGCCCTTTGTACAAGAGCCATAGAGGCCAAGATCTACAAGAGGAGATCTGACCCAAGGTGCAGACTATGCAAAGATGCCCATGAGACAGTCCAGCACACAGTAGCAGGGTGTAAGATGCTAGCCGGGTCAGCGTACATGGAGAGACACAACCAAGTGGCTGGAATAGTGTACAGGAACATCTGTACCCAGTATGGAATAGAAGTACCCAAATCCCAAGGTGTTGTGGGACTTCAGCTTCCAGACTGACAAACAGGTCCTGGCTAACCAACCGGACATAGTGGTGGTAGACAAAGAGCAGAAGAAGGCAGTGGTGATAGATGTGGCCATACCAGCAGACCAACATCAGAAAGAAGGAACACGAAAAGGAGATGTGGAAGGTCAAGGCGAGCATGGTTAGATAATTAGATACTTTTTTGAATTTAAGATTCCTAATTAAACACAATTTAACTGTTGTCATGACAACATAAATCTTAACTTTTTAATATAAAGACTTCGTTCCTGTATGTTGTAGCTCGTTGTATCCTCACGCTGCAGCGACTGTAGCTGCAGTTGGTTCAGTTTCACCGTTCACTGCTGCTGCTGTTCCCTGAAAGTGTGGCTCATTCATCATTGTGACACGTCTGTTCTCCTCCGAGAGCATGGAAACATATTTATGACAAAAACACTGATTGAGCATAAAACTGTGTGACGGTGGCTGCTGAAGTCGTGCAGGGAGTTCTGGTCAGTCCATGTGATCTCGCTGTTTCTGAGTCGCCTCCAAACTAAACGTTCTCAGTTAGTGAGGCTGCATTTTGTCAAAGATCCAGTGTGTAACATTCAGGAGGGTTTTTAGGGCACAAACTGATTATAATACCCCAAACTAATTTTTATACTAGTGGCAGTTGTTTTTTTAACAGGGGAAGCTCATTTCAGCCCCAGTTAGGCGATAATTATGTAAAACTGAAATGCTATAATCCTGTTTTTATCCATCTATCCATCTTCTATTATCGCTTATCTGAGGTCGGGGCGCAGCTTAAGCAGAGAAACCATGACTTCCCTCTCCCCGGCCACTTCATCCAGCTCTTCCATGGGAATCCCGTGGCGTTCCCAGGCCAGCCGAGAGACATGGTCTCACCAGCGAGTCCTGGCTCTTCCCCAGGGGCGTCCTCCCAGTGGGAGGCAATCCTAAGTCTACCAAACCGGACTGGCTTCATTCCCTGAACACTCTGGCTGCATCTAGAAATTCAGTCCATGAAAGACTGAACAGAATCAGTGACCAGGGGCAGCACTGGCGGAGTCCGACCCTCACTGGAAACAGATCCAACATACTGTCGGCAGTAAGTCGAATGCCTTGTCCAAAGCATGTGTAGACTGGTTGGGTGAAGTCCAGGACCCTGTCAAAGGTGTCCTGCTCCTCCTCAGTTTGAGCGTTAACGTCCAGAAGTGTTGTAAACCGACACCAGTGGACAGCAGATTATAATTCAAGCGTGACGTTACAAAAAAACAAACACAACGTGCTGTCGACAAAGTGCTGAGTCACTGCCGTTTATGTCGCCCGCCAAGTTTTGATTTGAAAGCTTCTGTGGGCGGAGTTTTCCCACTGGTGACCTTGTACCTCTCTGCAGAATGTGAATCGATGAAGTGCGGCGAGAATGCGATGCATTTCAATCAGCGATGCTTGTGCTTGAGTTTGGAATTTTAATTGCAGTGAGTGGGAAGAGAAAAAGCCTTTTGCAGACGAGCCAGTGAGCAGCTGAGTTGACCTGCTGGGGATTATGTAAGGAGAAAGATGATCAGGATAAGAGAAAACATTAACATACCATGTCTGCTCCTTTAACCCGGCTCCAGAGAGGCTCTCTGCAGCTGGATCCTCCTCCTCTTCCCCTGATGTGAGCTGAAGCAGAGAAAACGTGGCGTGCAGAGGCTCCTGCGCTGTTCTCTGCTCTGTTTACTCAGGTCAAATAAAACAGACAGCTGATATACCTGTTGTCTTCCCCTGCTGTCGTCCATGTGCTGCAGCCTGGAGCAGGAGAACATCCCAGTCCGGCTGAGAGGACGCCAACATGAAGGCAGCGGTGTGAGCGTCGCATAAACCCAGCTCAAGCACCTAATTGTCCCACTACATCCCCAAATTTAAACAAATAATAGAAGTATTTCTATTAGTATAAAGTATTAAATTTTGCGTTGTATATGCTTTTTATCCACATGGAAGCGGCGTTATGGCAGCCCTGAAATGCTATTTTTGAAAATGGAAAACCTACCAAAACACAACCCCTTGCATTTATTTTTGTGTATTCACCAAATGTGATACTTGGCGTCATTGCTCCACTTCTCTCTGTCATGACAACCAAGGCCGCACAACCTCTCACACAAAAAGTCTGGCGTCCTCAATTTTAATGATACCCGGTTTGAAAAGTAAACAAGTTCAATGATTTTTCAGCCTCTTAAATGTGAATATTTTCTTGTTTCTTTGCTTTATACAACAAAGAAATCACTAAAATGGTTGTGGATCATTTCCAGGTTTGGGAAACGCAGATTAACATTTTTTCAACATTTTTTAATCAGTCCACTTTTATGGACCGATGAATCGCACCGCTGCATAACTCGCAGCACTCAACACGAGTGCTGCGAGTTATGCATCGGCTTCACACACATGGTTTGTTCCAACAATTTACATTTTGCGTTATAATGTGATAGTTTACTGTTTGAATCATATACGTTGCACTGATCTGTTTTAATTTGTGGCAGTAATACACGGCCATCATTCCGTAACAGACTTGCTTGTTCATTCTGACTTTGGCGTAACTTTCACGTAAGAATCTGTTGGTAAAAAGAATAGAAACAGAAAAAAATGCATCAAGCTCAAACAAAAGAAGCTTGTTTATTTTATTTTTAATTTTTTTTCCACACAAGAAGCTCCAAATGAAAAAAAAGCTTTTGACGTTTTCTTTGAAATGGAATCAGAAGACAATGTCACTTCCTCACATATTTAACACTGATAAATACAAGGTTTCTGCTAATCAGAAGTGATCAGAAGAACTGCCGCTGTTAGGTGCAAAGAAAAATGATAAAAGAAAAAAACCAAAAACATCATCACTGAATGCTTTTTTAAGACCAACAGAAATCCAACACATTTGGACAGAATCGATCGCTCTCAAGTTATCGGCCTCCTCCCCGTTTTCACATCGTGCCGGCAGGTCTGTGGGCGGGAACCTGCGTTAAAGTGCAGACTGGGGCGGGTTAAGGGGAGGGGCAGTTCAAGATCTAAACGGACACCAGGGTTCCTCCCACCTGTGTCCGCCTTAGCTTATGTCATTATTGTAGTACACTCTCAAAAGTGGCTCAGTCATTTTTATTTTCCATGTTTCTACTCCCGTAGACGCAAACACTGTGATTGGTGTGTTTATCGTCAGAGTTCACGCTGAGTTCACACTGTGAGCAAACACGATTGACGAGTCACCAGAAGTGTGCAGTGTTTTATTTTGAAAGGATTTACGAATGTGTGAGTGAAACAGGTTTGTGTTTTTGACCTCATATGAATGACTAAATCTAGGTTTTCTGTAAATTTGCGCCCTTTTCATTGACTAAACTTTATATGATGTATAAATATACACGTTATATTTGAGTACAGCGTTTGAAGCAATGCTAAAAAAAAGAGTTTGAGTTGATTCTATGTTGTTTAAGTAAAACCGCTGGTGGCTCATGTTGTGGTGGTTTCAAATCTAGCGTACAACGTTACGCAGAAGCAGATTCAATGTCGACTGCGTTCAGCGTCTTAGTGTTTTTAGATAAATGCGACAAGCGGCAGTTAATGGTGAAGAAGGCGGCGATGAGGAGACTAATCTGGAAACATGGAGCGTCTGTTTTTTGATTTCGTGCAAAAAATCTCCACATCAACATCCTCTTTATGAACTTTTCTGTCAAACACTGACTTGTCAGGACCAGTAGTCTTCTTAGAGACCAAAACCTGGTCCTAATGAGGCAGAACCTAATGTACGTAATGACGTACCTAAAAATGTATCTTGGGCTAGCCGTTAAAATACCAGTTAAAAACAATGCCTTGCGTGGTACAAAATAGCGCAGCAACAAGTCTTTGAATTTTGACGACTGATTTACTGTGAAACAGCGACAGCGTTTGTACGACGGCAGCCGTCTCGCAATCCTAACTGTTGAGACAGAAAGTGTGATCTGACCAATGATAAACGACGTGTCGACACGGGACCAAATTGCAAGGCGCTCAATTCCTCATATTGCGAAAAATGTCTAAAAGCTACTAAAACGATCAAATCAAACATAAATTGTCACTGATTATTTTCATCTCAATCTAAATGTATTATTATTGCGTAACATTGGCTCGTGACCCTCGGTTTGCTCGCAGTGTGAACGTGTAAAACTTATCAGAGCGCGGAAAAGTAAGTTCCTCAAAATTTCCGTATTCACTTCATGTTTTCACCAGAACTGAATGAAACTGGTCACATCATCGCAGTAATTAAAGCATGTTCGACAACAAGCTAATTAAAGCAAAAACAAAAAGAAAAACATCGCCGTCTGTCCGTCCGTCCGTCCATCTTACGTCTTCTTCCATTGCACACGTTAAGTATTTTGACAAAAGCATTTAAACGTCTTGGCACTGAGAAAATGACCTGTCGCAACAACAACAACAAAAAAAATTGGAGAGCTTGAGATATATCTGTCATTTTCCAGAGTACATTCGTCATCCTTCCATGAGAGGGATTATGTAACTAATACAGTATGGTGCTCACGAGGGTCAGGGCACGGGAAGAAGCAGCTGAAGAGAGGAAAAGAAGAAAAAATAAAACCTACTCGTTCTGGTAAACTAAAGCAACAACTACCAGAGCAGCGGAGGGAGTCGGAGAGGAGGACGAGGGCAAAGAAAAGGCTAAAAGATCCAAGTAACAAAGGCCTCCCATCACACCGTCGTCCTCCCTCCACCCACACTGTGCTTTCACCTCCTTCTGCTTTCAGAGCCAGTCCACAGTCGTCTGCTAATCAGCTCTTCTTGGCACTTTTTGGACACGATAAAAGGTTTTGAACAGAGTGACTTTCCTTCACTGTGTCGTGCTCTCCGTCCGCAGAGCTCCGATCACACTTTGGATATTTTCTTCAGGAACCTGCAGGAAGAAAAGATACAAAAAACAAAAAGCCCTGGGTTTAACTGCTCATCCACACTAAGATGTTTTCTTTTTAGAACAAAAAGGCCTCAGTTTAAGTGCTCATCCACACTAAGATGTTTTTATTTAAAAACAAAATGGCCTCAGTTTTGCTCATCCACACCAAGATGTTTTTATTTAAAAACAAAATTGCCTCAATTTCTGCACATCCACACTTTTAAAACAAAATTTAAGTCAAGTGCAATCAATGTACAGACTAAGGTGTTTTACTTCTAAAACAAAAAGGGCTCAATTTGTGTTCATCCAGGCTAAAGCTACATCCATACTACTATATTTTCATTTGAAAATGGCTTTTTAGTGTTAAAAAGAAAGCTGTGCAGTGATCACAGGGAGGTTTGTGTTCTCACCAGGGCGTGGTCAAACTTGAAGGTGCTAATGTAGTAAGCTGGAATGTCCGCCGTCGCCAGAGGTTCTGATATCTGAGCCACGATGCCGCACTCGTCTGCAGGGAAAACAAACAAACGCTGACGTTTTATTGGTTTCATACGACGACAACTTCTGCTGAGAAACAGTCCGACATGACGTTGGGAACAGTGTAGTTTAGTCCAAGACAGCATGGTAACATTTTTTGTATCCTCCACGAAGCTGTAATAATAACAGTCCATGCTTTTATTTTGTATTAGCTATGTTTAATCTTAACTTCTGGGGAAACAAACTAATCATTTAAAACAACTTTTACTCACCAAATCCTAAAGGTTGTCCCCCGATACGAACCATTTTCCAAAGCTCACCAGAAGCGCTCGTGAAGAGGACATTGTTTGGAAACCTTGAAGAAGACAAAAACAAATTTTAGTATAAAATACAGTAAATGTATTATAACATTCTTGAGATGTATAAAAAATACAGATACACGAGCAAAGCTGCATTGATTCCAAAGTGCTGCCTTGTGTGGTAAGTTTGTGTCACAACCTCAGAGTCACGAAATAACACATTTGTGGATCAACAACTCATGTGTTTTGTGATGTTAACAAACAAAAATGGTGATTTTCTCTGAACTTTGGTTTGGCAGGAGTGAGTTTTCCTGGCTGCAAGGTAAGGTGTTCATTATATTCTTAAGATACACGGAGTTCCATTTTTACCTTTTTAAATGTTCCCCAAACATGTTTGTTACTCTACTAGTGAACATGTTAACAGTACAAGACACTAACTAATAACTTAGTTAGCTAGAAGAGCTAGAACCGCCAGTGAATTCAGTCACTACTGTCTGTCCAACTGACACCACTGAAGGAGAAAAATAGGTGACCTATTCCTTTAAGGCAACACATTAAATCTTACACAAACACAGGGACGACGCTGACCTACATACTGAACAAGCCAAATACCAACTTTAAAACAATCATGTGGAAATTTGGTCCAATTTTTGGTTTTACCTCCACATGCCCTGAAGTCATAATTGACCCATATAAAAATTCATAAACCCCAGTTATGAATGAGTGAATCGTCAGATCTTAATGGAGGAGAAACCACACGAGACCCACAGCTGCTCAGGTTTCATTATTGCGGGAGGGGGGCACGGGAGGGGGGGCGCAGAGGAGAATAAATGAGTCAGACCCAAACCTAAGTGTTCTGTTATTGCTTAGCAACAAACTAATCAGCCCTCAATCATGAATTTGCTTCCCCGGAAGGAAACAATATCTTTAAAAAGAAAACACACAAACACGTTCTCTTGTTCTCCACCTTTGAGTCGTCTGTTCGTCCATGACCAGAGAGATGTAGCCCTCGATCAGCGAGAAGGAGAAGAAGCGGATGTGGCTCGAGTCTTCGCCGAACGCTCCGCACTCCTTTGACCTGGAAAAGAAAGAGTAACAGTTAGGAGGGTTTATTGGCAGAAGTTGTGTACACGACCTTGTGTAAGCGTATAAACCCACGTTTATATACCCACGTAAAATACACTGAACTTTTACGATGCAAAATAGTAATACATTAAAAGCAATAAAAACAAAACAGTACACCAATCTCAATAAATATTTCATCACAATCGTTAAACACACACACACACAGTGTGCAGTGTTTTTTCAATCACAGGGGTTTCAGAGCTGTTTTAGCCTTTTATTCAATACACGGTTATCTCAGCAACAAAAGATGAATCATGTTTTTAATGTAGTCTGTCTAAATTATTGATCGAGTTGCAAGATTAAATTCTGAAGTTTTTCCAGAGCAGATATTCTACAGGTTACATTTAAACAACCTCTGGAAAAGTGCTGGTAATTGTTCATTTTTACCTCTGTATATTCGTAACAAGTAGATCTTTAAATTTCAATGTTAAGTTGGATAAAAAATTTTAAAAGATTTTTTTTTGGTTTGCCTTAAAAAATTAGGTACGTAAGAAAACAGGGTTAAGATATGGTCTACTTGATTTACATTATACTAAAAGGTTATTATGGAATCATAATATCCCACCTACCCCCAGCTTTAATCATCGTCAGGATCTAACTCCTGAGCAAACGTGGGTCTAATTGCAGCAACAACAAGTACTGCATGTGCCTCATTCATTCACACGCACACGCACATGCTATTTTTGTTTAAGTGCAGGAGAGCTGGCTCAGAAGGAACATGGATCAATAAGTACACACCACTGCTCTCACAGCACGGTGACGCCACAACAACAGCACAGGGGGAAAGAAATTGTGGTTCTTGAACCAAAGAAAACAGAAGATATTCACATTTAAAAAGCAGGATCAGAAAACAAATGAATTTTTAATTAATTATTGAAAACTAAATTTTAGTTCAGTAATCGATGTATCATCGAGTATCCAATAACAACACTGTACACTACAATTTGAAATGAGTTTTTACTTTAAAAAAAGCCCAAAATAAAGTTGTACAATTGAACCAAAATAAGTTGCCATGTTACACTTTTCAGCTCTAAACACATACGGTCTATGAATTTGTTTTTGTTTTTTTGTGCTGCTGACAGGTTAGGGACAGTCTATGCTTTTGCCATACGAGGACGATGTGGACATTTTTTGTCGATGTATTATACTGGCGAACTGTCCAGCGATAGGCAGGGTGTACCCCGCCAATTGCCCTTTGTCAGATCACATTTGTTCAGTTTCTGACGAAAGTTTCTATATAAGTACATATTTTGGGACATTTTTGACAGTTTATAGTTGGACAGTTTTGAAGACATACTATACTAGGCTAATATAATGCGTCTATAAACTATACTATAAACTGTCAAAAATGTCCTAGTATAATATTATCAACAAAAACTAAACTATCCAACTATAAACTGTCAGAAGTGTCCTAGTAATACTATCCTAGTAATACTGGGACACAACAAGGAAAAATATCAATTACTGTCACATTTATTATTGATAATTTTAAGACAAAGAGCTGAAAAGGGATCATTTAAGCAGCTTTTATAAGTTGAGGGAGAAAGCACGTCCAGCAGGTGGCAGTATTTCCTACTGGTGGTGGGGTTTTTTTCCTCTGTTGTAGCAAAAATGTTTTTAAAAAACAACAATTTCAGCTGCCATTTTTATTTTATTTGTCCAGCGAGGACATGAACGTTGATTAATCACAGGTGGAGCTGCTCCTGCACAAAGACACATTGATTTAAAGGCCTTTGTGTACTTTCCGTGACTTGGTACATTCCACTCCTCCCCTCTGTGTCGATCTATTTGGAATGTTCCACTTCCGGAGCTTCTTCCAAGCGGAGACAGGAACAGGGAGAGGACGAGGAGCAGCGGGGACGAACATGTGGACAACCGTGTGGTAACTGCTAATTTAAAATGATCCACACATTTATAAGATGTTCTGTTGACGCTTTGTTCACGCCTGCTGTTAACATCCGACCTGCACGATCCGATCACAGGTGTTCAGATTACACCTGCTACGGCGAATGTGACGTCACTGCTCCACAGTAAACACACGTTCAATTTTCCTAGTATAGTATGTCATCAAAAACGTTAAAATAAAAATTCTCCACATGTCCTCCAAGAACTGTCCAAAACAACAAAAAATGTCAATAGACCAATACAACTGTTCAGAATGAGTGTCTAGTCTGACCAGTAGGGGGCAGGTTAAGTGTGGAAAAAAAAGTTGCTGCCGCTAATGTGACGTCACTGCTCCACAGCAAACACACGTTCATCGTCTAACCATGTACGTGTTTTCAAAAAAACTGACTTAGTGTCAAATATATAATCATATAGTTTGATTTGCCTTCATACTGTCTAAAACTGTCCAATTATAAACTGTCAAACAATGTCCTGGTATGTCAACAAAAAATGTTGACTGTTAAGAATGAGTATCTAGTCTGGCCAGTAGGGGGCAGGTTAAGTAACAAAAAACTGTTGAGGAGCAGTGGTTTAGTAGAATTTCTAAATAAAAGTGTCCGTGTTGAATAGACCAATATTATTGACAATAAAAACGTTTTAATGTATTTTACTCAAATTTCTTCACTTACTGCAATGACCACATTTGAACACTTTCAACTGGATACTACTTTGTCTCATCATGTCTCATGACTGAAGACCTTCAAACAGATGCAGTTAAAGGCACAGTTCATGTGTTTTCAAGCATGATTGAATGAGGTCATTGTCATCACAACTTAGGGCAATAAGAAAAAAACAAAACAAGCCATGACTTGACAGTGAAGAGTAAAAAGACACATGACACACATCTGACAATGGCAGCAAACTTTGTCTGCAACTGAAATGTTTGCAGACATTTAATCACTTAATTAATAACATTAGTTCAGTACTTCCCGCATAACCAGAGCACAGACTCCTGACACAGTGAACTGAACTGAAATATAGCTAAACCGGTTGTGATTCCATTCACTATCACTGGCTTTCGGCAGTGCTGTCACTAAATACATCAGCATCCTCTGTTAAATGTTGAGATTTTACAAATGTTTTCAGGATTTTTAAAGTCTTTGTAACTGATCTACATCTTTGTTTGGACCAGGTCCAGGACCATGAGCCGGCAGGAGGACCTGGAGGAGGACGCGGAGGAGCAGCGCCGACAGGTGTGTGGTAGCTGCTGCTTAAAAATGATCCACACATGTATTAGTTGTTCTGTTGACGCTCTGTTCACACCTGCTGTTAATACCCGACCTGAGTGATCCCATCACAGGTGTTCAGATTACACCTGCTACTGCTACTGCTAATGCTAATGTGATGTCACTGCTCCATATGCAAACACACACCTTTCATTTCTCTTCACATACAAATGCTGTCATTTTCTGTTTGTAAAGGAAGGACAACGAATACAGGAAATATTAATGTTATTATTTTCTCCATTAATCGAATATTTGTTTGGGCCAGAAAATGTTTGAAAAATGTTGATCAGTGTTTCTCAAACCTGGAAATGAAGATTCTCAAATGTCTTTTTTTATCCACCAACCAAAAATGATTCAGTTTTAATTATTTCTTTGTCGTAATAATGATAATAATAATAATAATAATAATAATAATGATAATGATAAGCCCATATCCAATATGCCCATATATCTTTCCATAGAACAAAGAAATCATTAAAACTCAATCATTTTTGCTTTGTGGACAAAACAACACATTTGACAACATCATCATTTACACCTTTAAAAAACACTCAGCAACATTTTTGCACATTTTATGACTCTTTCACCTGTCATTGCATCACCTCACACGGACCACGTTAACAGCACTTGTCAACAGAGCTTCTGTTTAATGTGTGCACATGATTTGTTCCATTGTTAACAGGTGAAAACTATGGACCAGTCAAAGTGGAAACATTCAATCAATAAATACACCGTTAAATAATGACTCAAATGTGCCATTCATTCATTCAAATTGGAATGAGATACATGTATGTCTTATTAAATGTGCTATTCATTCATTCAAATACCAATTCATTTGATGGAAAAAAAAACATATACAATGACTTGACTATTGAATGAATAATGTCATGGTACTGTGTTGCAGTGCACTTTGACACATCAAATCAATTCCTCATGCACTGCAACACAGGACCATGACATCATTCATTCAATAGTCAAGTCATTCTATATGTTTGTTTTACATCAAATTGGTATTTGAATGAGTTAATGCCACATTTAATAAGACATTTATGCATTTCATTTCAATTTCAATGAATGAATTTGAGTCATTATTTCATGGTGTATTTATTGATTGAATTTTGACACTTTGACTCCTCCATACTTTTCACCTGTTAACAATGGAACAAATCATGTGCACACATTAATCACGCAGAAGTCTCATTCATGTGTTTATCATTTTTAAGCAGCAGTTACTGGACACCTGGGCCCCAACTGTGTGGTCAACAGTCCACAGAGTGGACGCCTGTCAATTTTTTTTTGTGTTTTTATGTTTTTTTTGGGGATTTCTTTGGGAAAAAATGTGAAATAAAATGGCATAACCCCCTGGTGTTATCTGTGTGGGAAGCCGGGGGAGCACAGCCCAGCCCCAACCCCCCACTACTACAATGGCAGTGGGAGCGCGCGTAGCGCGGCCCCGGCACCGGGGCCAGGCATTCGGAGCGTGCTGGATTTGAACCAGCCACGGCCGGACTGGCACAACCTTGCGGTTGCGGACAGATCCACCACGCCACGAACCCTTCTGACAGTTGGGACAAGTTCCGGGCGTTTTTCACTCTTCACTGTGGCTGTGGAACCTTGAAACATAAAG
Organism: Solea senegalensis; assembly: GCF_019176455.1. Lineage (NCBI taxonomy): Eukaryota > Metazoa > Chordata > Actinopteri > Pleuronectiformes > Soleidae > Solea > Solea senegalensis. The sequence goes on from NC_058033.1 coordinate 5,890,318, forward strand.
GAATTGAACCGTCAACGTCAGGATTCACAGACAGCGCGCTAACCAGCTGAGCTATCTGTCCACACTCTTTTCTTCAGGTTTTCTCACATCTATTCACTCTCTGTGTTGAAAATTGTGCTTAAAAGGTTGCCTCGTCTAAGATTCGAACCCCTGATCTCAGCAACTCCAGCTTTTGATGTAACCACGTGAGCTATTTGTCCTCGCTTAGAATTTTTTAACGTTGGATGTCTTTCAATAACAGATGACCCAAAAACGCCCAAAAAACACCACACTGATGAAGTATTTAAGAATGTCTGTGCAAGATGCTGGGCCACACGGCTGGTGTAGTGGTTAGCGCTCTTGCCTTTGAAACAAGAAGACCTGGGTTCGAGACCCAGTCGGAAAAAGCATCTTTCTCCATGGAGCTTTTCATGTTGTGTGCGTGGCTTTTCTCCGGGTTCTACGGCTTCCTCCCACAGTCCATCAGTCGTCCACCACTTTGTCCTCCACTTGAGGGACACAGTGCCAAGCTCAGCTGTCATAGGGTCATAGGACTCTTCACCAGTCCATTCAAAACAGGCCACGCAGTCATGATGAAAGTTTCCACTTAAACATTCACATCATGTAAGATTCGAACCCCTGACCATAGAAACACCAGACCGTGTCTGAACCATGTGAGCTACTTGTCTTAGTTCGCTTCTCCCCACAATTTGGAAGTCTTTCAATAATAGAACCCATGACCGAAAAAAACCTCAGACTGATGGAATATTTAAGAACGTTTGTCCACGAAGATGGACAACATGGTTGGTGTAGTGGTTAGTGCTCTTGCCTTTGAAACAAGAAGACCTTGGTTCGAGACCCAGTCGGAACAAGCGTCTTTCTCCATGGAGCTTTTCATGTTCTGTGTGGCTTTTCTCCAGGTTCCTCTCACAGTCCGTCAGTCGTCTCCCACTTTGTCCTCCACTGGAGGGACACAGTGCCAAGCTCAGCTGTCATAGGGTGATAGGCGGGGTTCACCCTGCACTGTTCGCCAGTCCATTCAAAACATGCAACACAGTGATGAGTGAAATTTCCACTTCAACATTCACATCATGTAAGATTCGAACGCCCGACCATAGGAACAGCAGACCGTGTCTGAACCATTTGAGCTACTTGTCTTAGTTTCCTTCCTCCACAATTTGGAAGTCTTTCAATAATAGAACCCACGACCGAAAAAAACGTCAGACTGATGGAATATTTAAGAACGTTTGTCCACGAAGATGGACAACATGGTTGGTGTAGTGGTTAGTGCTCTTGCCTTTGAAACAAGAAGACCTGGGTTCGAGACCCAGTCGGAACAAGCATCTTTCTCCATGGAGCTTTTCATGTTCTGTGTGGCTTTTCTCCAGGTTCCTCTCACAGTCCGTCAGTCGTCTGCCACTTTGTCCTCCACTGGAGGGACACAGTGCCAAGCTCAGCTGTCATAGGGTGATGGGGGGCGTTCACCTTGCACTGTTCACCAGTCCATTCCAAACATGCAATACAGTGATGAGGGAAACTTCCACTTCAACATTCACAACATGAAAAGCTCCATGCACAAAGATCCTTGTTCCAAGTGGGTCTCGAACCTACATCCACTCAATGCAAAGTCAAGAGCACTAACCACTACACCAACCATGTTGTCCGTCTTCGTGGACAAACGTTCTTAAATATTCCATCAGTCTGACCTTTTTCTTCGGTCGTGGGTTCTATTATTGAAAGACTTCCAAATTGTGGGGAGAAGCAAACTAAGACAAGTGGCTCACATGCTTCACACACGGTCTGCGGTTTCTATGGTCGGTGGTTCGAATCTTACATGATGTGAATGTTTAAGTGGAAATTTCCCTCATCACTGTGTTGCATGTTTTGAATGGACTGGCCAACAGTGCAGGGTGAACCCCGCCTATCACCCTATGACAGCTGAGCTTGGCACTGTGTCCCTCCAGTGGAGGACAAAGTGGGAGACGACTGATGGACTGTGAGAGGAACCTGGAGAAAAGCCACACAGAACATGAAAAGCTCCATGGAGAAAGGTGCTTGTTCCGACTGGGTCTCGAACCTAGGTCTTCTTGTTTCAAAGGCAAGAGCACTAACCACTACAACAACCACGTTGTCCATCTTCGTGGACAAACGTTCTTAAATATTCCATCAGTCTGAGGTTTTTTTTCGGTCATGGGTTCTATTATTGAAAGACTTCCAAATTGTGGGGAGAAGCAAACAAAGACAAGTGGCTCACATGCTTCACACATGGTCTGCTGTTCCTATGGTCGGGGGTTCGAATCTTACATGATGTTGAAGTGGAAATTTGACTCATCACTGTGTTGCATGTTTTGAATGGACTGGCGAACAGTGCAGGGTGAACCCCGCCTATCACCCTATGACAGCTGAGCTTGGCACTGTGTCCCTCCAGTGGAGGACAAAGTGGGAGACGACTGACGGACTGTGAGAGGAACCTGGAGAAAAGCGACACAGAACATGAAAAGCTCCATGGAGAAAGATGCTTGTTCCGACTGGGTCTCGAACCCAGGTCTTCTTGTTTCAAAGGCAAGAGCACTAACCACTACACCAACCATGTTGTCCATCTTCGTGGACAAACGTTCTTAAATATTCCATTAGTCTGACGTTTTTTTCGGTCGTGGGTTCTATTATTGAAAGACTTCCAAATTGTGGAGGAAGGAAACTAAGACAAGTAGTTCACATGGTTCAGACACCGTCTGGCGTTCCTATGGTCGGGGGTTCGAATCTTACATGATGTGAATGTTTAAGTGGAAACTTTCATCATGACTGCGTGGCATGTTTTGAATGGACTGGTGAAGAGTCCTATGACCCTATGACAGCTGAGCTTGGCACTGTGTCCCTCCAGTGGAGGACAAAGTGGTGGACGACTGATGGACTGTGGGAGGAAGCCGTAGAACCCGGAGAAAAGCCACGCACACAACATGAAAAGCTCCATGGAGAAAGATGCTTGTTCCGACTGGGTCTCGAACCCAGGTCTTCTTGTTTCAAAGGCAAGAGCGCTAACCACTACACCAGCCGTGTGGCCCAGCATCTTGCACAGACATTCTTAAATCCTTCATCAGTGTGGTGTTTTTGGGCGTTTTTGGGTCATCTGTTATTGAAAGACATCCAACGTTGAAAAATTCTAGGCGAGGATAAATAGCTCACGTGGTTACATCAAAAGCTGGAGTTGCTAAGATCAGGGGTTCGAATCTTAGACGAGGCGACCTTTTAAGCACAATTTTCAACACAGAGAGTTAATAGATGTGAGAAAACCTGAGGAAAAGAGTGTGAACAGATAGCTCAGCTGGTTAGCGTGCTGTCTGTGAATCCTGACGTTGACGGTTCAATTCCTTTATGTTTCAAGGTTCCACAGCCACAGTGAAGAGTGAAAAACGCCCGGAGCTTGTCCCAACTGTCAGAAGGGTTCGTGGCGTGGTGGATCTGTCCGCAACCGCAAGGTTGTGCCAGTCCGGCCGTGGCTGGTTCAAATCCAGCACGCTCCGAATGCCTGGCCCCGGCGCCGGGGCCACGCTACGCGCGCTCCCACTGCCATTGTAGTAGTGGGGGGTTGGGGCTGGGCTGTGCTCCCCCGGCTTCCCACACAGATAACACCAGGGGGTTATGCCATTTTATTTCACATTTTTTCCCAAAGAAATCCCCAAAAAAAACATAAAAACACAAAAAAAAATTGACAGGCGTCCACTCTGTGGACTGTTGACCACACAGTTGGGGCCCAGGTGTCCAGTAACTGCTGCTTAAAAATGATAAACACATGAATGAGACTTCTGTGTGATTAATGTGTGCACATGATTTGTTCCATTGTTAACAGGTGAAAAGTATGGAGGAGTCAAAGTGTCAAAATTCAATCAATAAATACACCATGAAATAATGACTCAAATTCATTCATTGAAATTGAAATGAAATGCATAAATGTCTTATTAAATGTGGCATTAATTCATTCAAATACCAATTTGATATAAAACATGTAGAATGACTTGACTATTGAATGAATGATGTCATGGTCCTGTGTTGCAGTGCATGAGGAATTGATTTGATGTGTCAAAGTGCACTGCAACACAGGACCATGACATCATTCATTCAATAGTCAAGTCATTGTATATGTTTTTTCCATCAAATTCATTGGTATTTGAATGAATGAATGAATAGCACATTTAATAAGACATACATGTATCTCATTCCAATTTGAATGAATGAATGGCACATTTGAGTCATTATTTAACGGTGTATTTATTGATTGAATGTTTCCACTTTGACTGGTCCATAGTTTTCACCTGTTAACAATGGAACAAATCATGTGCACACATTGAACAGAAGCTCTGTTGACAAGTGCTGTTAACGTGGTCCGTGTGAGGTGATGCAATGACAGGTGAAAGAGTCATAAAATGTGCAAAAATGTTGCTGAGTGTTTTTTAAAGGTGTAAATGATGATGTTGTCAAATGTGTTGTTTTGTCCACAAAGCAAAAATGAATGAGTTTGAATAATGTCTTTGTTCTATGGAAAGATATATAGGCATATTGAATATGGGCTTATCATTATCATTATTATCATTATTATTATCATTATCATAATTATCATTATTATTATTATTATTATTATTATTATCATTATTACGACAAAGAAATAATTAAAACTGAATCATTTTTGGTTGGTGGATAAAAAAAGACATTTGAGAATCTTCATTTCCAGGTTTGAGAAACACTGATCAACATTTTTCAAACATTTTCTGGCCCAAACAAATATTTGATTAATGGAGAAAATAATAACATTAATATTTCCTGTATTCGTTGTCCTTCCTGCAGTAGCAGGTGTAATCTGAACACCTGTGATGGGATCACTCAGGTCGGGTATTAACAGCAGGTGTGAACAGAGCGTCAACAGAACATCTAATACATGTGTGGATCATTTTAAAGCAGCAGTTACCACACACCTGTCGGCGCTGCTCCTCCGCGTCCTCCTCCAGGTCCTCCTGCCGGCTCATGGTCCTGGATCTGGTCCAAACAAAGATGTAGATCAGTTACAAAGACTTTAAAAATCCTGAACATTTTTGTAAAATCTCAATATTTAACAGAGGATGCTGATGTATTTAGTGACAGCACTGCCGAAAGCCAGTGATAGTGAATGGAATCACAACCGGTTCAGCTATATTTCAGTTCAGTTCAGTTCACTGTGTCAGGAGTCTGTGCTCTGGTTATGCGGGAAGTGCTGAACTAATGTTATTAATTAACTGATTAAATGTCTGCAAACATTTCAGTTGCAGACAAAGTTTGTTGCCATTGTCAAATGTGTGTCATGTGTCTTTTTACTCTTCACTGTCAAGTCATGGCTTGTTTTGTTTTTTTTCTTATTGCCCTAAATTGTGTTCAAATGTGGTCATTGCAGTACAAAATACATTAAAACGTTTTTATTGTGAACTATATACTGGTCCTTATCGTACATGGTTAGACGGTGATCGTGTGCTTGCGGGGTAGTGACGTCACATTAGCATTAGCAGGTGTAATCTGAACACCTGTGATCGGATCGTGCAGGTCGGATGTTAACAGCAGGCGTGAACAAAGCGTAAACAGAACATCTGATAAATGTGTGGATCATTTTTAAACAGCAGTTACCACACGGTTGTCCACGTGTTCGTCCCCGCTGCTCCTTGTCCTCTTGATGTTCCTGTCTCCGCTTGGAAGAAGCTCCGGAAGTGGAACATTCCAAATAGATCGACACAGAGGGGAGGAGTGGAATGTACCAAGTCACGGAAAGTACACAAAGGCCTTTAAATCAATGTGTCTTTGTGCAGAAGCAGCTCCACCTGTGATTAATCAACGTTCATGTCCTCGCTGGACAAATAAAATAAAAATGGCAGCTGAAATTGTTGTTTTTTAAAAACATTTTTGCTACAACAGAGGAAAAAAAAACCACCACCAGTAGGAAATACTGCCACCTGCTGGACGTGCTTTCTCCCTCAACTTATAAAAGCTGCCTAAATTATCCCTTTTCAGCTCTTTGTCTTAAAATTATCAATAATAAATGTTGTGACAAGAAATTGATATTTTTCCTTGTTGTGTCCTAGTATTACTATGGCATTTTAACAGTTTATGTTTGGACAGTTTTAGAAGACATACCATACCAGGGCATTTTCGACAGTTTAGATTTGGACATTTTTTGTCGTCGTATTGTATTAGGGCTGGCAAACTGTCCAGGGTGTACCCCGCCTATCGCCCGATGACGTTTTTGACATTTTATATTTTGACAGTTTTTGAAACTTTATCTTCCATTCAGCTGATGCAGGTAACGCCTCTTCAATAACTGCATGCTTAACACCGTATAGCACCTTCTACTGGCCATAAACACTGACCGTGTCAGGACTAAAACCTGGTCCTAGTTAGGCAGAGCCTCAGACCTCAGGTTAAGGCCACAGCTCTAGTGCTACCTTTAATCAACTGCAGTACTTTAAGATAAAGAGGAGCTGGTTCTCACCCTCCAGAGTAAAACATGACGTCCATGAGCAGGGTGGCGACTGAGGGCAGCGTGTCCGGGTCGAGGCTGGTCACGCAGAACATGTTGCTGGGACTAGACAGAGGGTGGATGATGGGCCGGGGAACTGACGTCCAAAAACAAACGAATACACGAGGCGGTAACATTAATATGAAGGTTCAACATGTTGTTGTTGTACTTTAATACTCATTAAACACTATATGTATTGGGACGCCTGACCATTACCACAAAACAGAGACTGTAAGGACGTATTCAAACTACTTTCAAATGGTATTCGTCCCCCTTTTCGTCCAATAACAATTCCACACTTCTTGGAAGATTTTCTGTGGGAATATGTGCCCAAATATTCTGCCCATGGTTCTCAAACTATGGTACATGTACCACCAGTAGAAACGTTGATTGTCCTTCACTGGAGGAAAGGGATCAAGAGCCCAAAGCCTGAATAAAATACCTGAATTCAATACTTGACAGGTGTGGCCAAATACTTCTGCCCATATACGTGTATAATTGTTAACTCCTTACCAAGCTTTGGCTTCACAAATCCATTGGTGACGCCCAGATTGTGCGCAGCCACCGTCTCCCCGTTGACCACCCGCAGCAAAGTGAATTCGGAAGACAGCGTGTGCATGACCATCGGCAGATCTCGCTCTCGAACCTGACGGCAAAAAAATCCCCCCCATATAATTACAAAAAAAACATTTTTATATGAAAGAAAATTCAAACATGTACAGACAGGCACAGAGAGTTATGGTGGATTTCACTGTTTCAAACTGAGAGCTGGCTCAAAAACATGAACTGTACTCTCGTTCGAGTCACATTGTAAAGACGTGTGTTTGGGGCTTTTCTCCGGTAACAAACATAGGACCACCTCTTTGTGAAGTTCTGGCTTCTGATTGGATTGAAGTGTTTTGGAAAAGTTTCTCCTCATTTAGTTTGACTTAGTTAGTTATATATAAATATATACCTATACCTATATATATGTATGCGATATACATACATAGTATGTATATATATATATATATATATATATATATATATATATGTATAGATATAGATATAGATATATACACTATGTATGTATATTGCATGCTTTACTCACACAGGCTGTAAAAAACAGCAGCAGCGTTTAAGCTGAGTAATGTTATGGCCTTTTTATTTCTTCTTTATGGGAGAAGAATATTTGTCGCACGATTGGAGAATAGTGTATAGTATAGAATAGAATAGTCCAGCAGAAGCTGAACCGACTGGACCGCAACTGAACCGCCAGAACTGACCCAGCAGCTTCAGTTCCACAAAAGCAGGGTTGTCCCAGTCCACAAGGTGGCAGTCCTCAGCCCTCCAGTGGTAAAGGGTCACTTTTCCATAGTTAACAGTTAAACATAGTTCTCATGCTTTGACGAGTCTTGGTTAACAGGATTGTTAACGTGTGACAGTATGAGGGATTATTGACATATTATCAGCACTGATTGTTTATTAAAAAAACAAAACAAAAAACAGCCATTAGCTCCTCCTCATACAGGAAGTGCACAGGTTGTAGGACCTCCTACAAAAATATGGGACAGGACAAGGCTTTCAGCTGCAGACAAGTTTTTTCCCCCAAAAAAACTTGACCTGCCCCCTACTGGCCAAACATTATACTCAAGACTTTGACATTTGTGACTGTTTATATTTATAATTAAAGTTATGATTTAAGTTTCATTTGTAATTTGAATCTCTGATTCATCGCAGCTACAGTCGCATCGCAGTGGATGCTTTCCAACAACGACCGCAAGATTTAACTTCCCTGTCATGTACGTCAGCGCTAATACATAAAATATAATGGAGCAGGGAGAATTGATGGGAGATTAAATTTGACTTGAATCAATAGGTGGAGCCTTTGTTGTCTCGCAACAAACTGCCGCTTCATACAAAGGTGGGGTCCTGAGATGAGGGAGGACGTGTTGGGAGTAGTGATGTGTCCTTATCCAAGGTGACAGCCATTACTTCAATTGAATTTCTCTCTACTGCCCGCCGTGTGTGTGTGTGTGTGTGTGTGTGTGTGTGTCCTTGAATTTGTTCCCTCTTTAGGACCTTTTTCTGGCATAAACACTGACCTCATCAAGACCAGTCGTCAGTTTAAGTAAGCCTAGGAATGAGTTAAGTTGTTTGTGCTGTCTTATCACAATATTCTTATTTATATCATTCAATATCAGTATATATCACAATATAAGAGTGACAGCAAACGGTAAATACAATAAATAAATGTATAATAATCTTTCATTTCCGATTAAACATTATTCATGGTAAAATAACCCAAATATTAGGCATTCAATTGAAAAAGTATGGCCGGTTGTAATATTAGTCACACACGTACAGCTAAGCACAAAAATTTGCTTTTTTTTAAAAGCAAGCTATAAAAAATATTATACATTATTATATTCTACTTTCATTAAGCTAATTATTGATATCAAATACTTTTAAAGATTTTAACCCTTTAACTGCAGGGTTTTTGTCATGATGCCAACATGTTTTTATATAAAAAACAAAACAGAAGATGTGAATTATTTTCCACACTACATCAAAGTAAATAGTTTTGTGTTGAATTATTACAGCCTGTGATATGTCAATGAGAGGGAAGGGGGACAGTCGTAGTGCCATCTCGTGGAAATAGCATGTTTTTTTTCCTCATATGCTGAATAAGTACAAAAAAACAACGCCATCTGGTGTAGAGTAGTGAGAATTATCACTTCCATGGTAAAAACCTCGCTTGCCACCCAGATATAATCAAATGCATGTTTTACGCTTTAATTGAAGTGAGATTAAAAAAAATTGCTGTTTGAATTGGTTTCAATGGGACGTTTTTTTGCACTCAATGGTTTGAGTGCAACACTGCCGACTAAAAACACATTTCTTCCGACTCTACCTCGACTAAGACGCCAAAAAAAAAACAAAAAAAAAAAAACTTGTACATCGCACTTATGACTAGCACTTAATAGTTTGTTCTACTTGAAGCTCTTACTTACTTCTAGCTCTTATATGTACCCAAATGTTTAAATGCACTTTTGTAAGTCGCTTTGGATAAAAGCGTCTGCTAAATGACATGTAATGTAATGTAATGTAACACTTATTTGTACACAGTGTATTTTAGCCTGACTGTAGGAGCTGAGCTGGAAATAACAGTGCTTAACAAATATATTAGACCACCTGTCATAAAAATGAGAAAACTAGTATTTTAGAAATGTTTTGACAAATAAACTGAATTCGTCTTTTTTTTTTACCCAAATTTGAGACAGCTCACTGGGCTTCTCTAAGACATTAGAAATGAATCAAGCATAACATTCAACCACTTAAATTGAAGGAATTATTAAAGATTTTTGCTCTCTAGTGAAAGTTGTTATTGATATAGTGTTATTGAATTATTGCCCAGCCCAGGTTTGTGTGCTCTGTGCCTCAGTCAGGATGCTTCCAGCTCTTTTTAAATGAGCGCATTTATCATTTAGATCAGGTTTTTACCACTTTATGTAACACAAACGGTCCTAACAGGGGGAAAGAAAACAAAGCGTTATACTGCTCTGTTTTTCCCTCTGCTCCATCTGTAATGAAGTCTGACACAGTGTGAGGTGAAAGTAGGTGGTGGGTGAACACTGCAGTTTTTTGTTTTGCCTCTTTTCTATTTAATACACTCTTAATTAGGATTGTGGGTGGGAGCAGCCAGCGTCGAGATGGAAAACAGATCTGACTATGATACCTTGAATTCCAGAAAGAGGCTGAGCTGCTGATCCCCTTTATGTAACAGATTATCAGCATCGACACTGTGGGTTGTTTTTTTTCTTTCTTTTTGCCCCCTTTTCTTCCATTTTCATAAACATACCAGAGCTGCTCAGCAGACCTTGTTTTTCCACTAGAACAAGGCAATAATAAAAAAAGACAGCAAGACTCCCTGTGGCCACAAATGCTTTGGTTTGGGGGAGGATTTCTTCTTAAATCAAAGGAAGCGAGGCTGCGGAAGCGACTTTATATCCAACCTTATTGCTTTTTTTGTGTCAGACATGAGGACAAGAGCGACTGTGCTGCCAACCGTTGCATAACAAATGAATAGAGTGACTTTTAAAGCGTGATGTGAAATCACTCATTGGCTGTTAAAAACACATGTGATCAACATTTTTCCAACAACAAACACAAACAAAACTATTAGTAATACATTTGCCCGGCCTTCATTAATGTAAATGAAGCTGCAGTGTGTAACTTTTGGTGATTGTTGTTGTTGTTGATGTTTTTACTGTGGACAGAAATTACTTAAACAGGCTCTGTCAAAACTTTAAAAAAGTGTTTTAAATTCAGTGGAACTGTCTAAATACATGGTCTCATCCCGGTTTTTATTAATCCACTCTTCTGGTAAGTTGTCAGCCAACGCCACAGGAATGTTCTACAGTTGTGTTTGCAGAAGTTAGCAAGATTATTTAGTGATGAATTATCGTCTTGAATCCCCCGGAGTTAACTATGAAAAACAACTACGAAAAGACTACTTAGAAATGTTCAAAATCTGACGCTTTATTTGCTAGCGTTACCTTAAAAGGTCCAAGTTTCCCCTTGGCAACAACTACGGGTGGGAATCACCAGAGACACCATGATACAATATCATCACGATATTTAAGTCATGATAAAATATTATCACGACATTTAATTCACGATAAGATCACAATATTATCACGATATTTAATTCACGATAAGATCACAATATTATGACGATATTTAAGTCATGATAAGATCACGATATTATCACGATACTTAAGTAACGATACGATATTATTGCGATATTTAAGTCACGATAAGATCACGATATTTAAGTAACGATAAGATATTATCACAATATTTGCAAATATACTGATTATGTGTAAAATCATGTATTGCGATACACTCACGCAACAGCCTTGGTGAGAGTGTGCACTTGGCACCACCTCGTGGACTGAAACATCAATTGATTATTTTATTTTTTTTTATACAAATCCACAAAAAGTTGAATCTTTATTTGCAACATGACTTTTAAAAAAAATATATGTTAAATGTAATAAAAAGACACTTCTTTGTGTTTTTCGACATAAAATGAATCACTTCCTGTGCGCTAAACACTACTTTACTGAGAAACACAGAAAAAGTCATGTGGACCTGATTGTTTGTGTTTGTATTTGAATGTTATGCACTAGAGTTTTAAAGCTGCTGTCAGTGATACACTTGGATTTATATCTGTGTTCAACATTAAACACAAAGCCGTGCGGGAGGATTTTTCCCTCCTCACTCACCAGAATGTAGTCCGTCTGATACGTGGACAGCATGAAAACAGAGATGTTGTGGTCGGCCAGCGGCGCGATCACCGACTTGGCGATTTTGGTGACCCCGATGGGCTGCGAGTTGGAGGCGTTGCCGCCTCCCGACACCACGTTCAGGGCCAACCACGTGGCATCGGCCACGCTGATGTGCTCCGACTGAGGCAGCTCTGACAAATGAAACAGACAGACGGACAGAAAAAGTGTCACAAAGAGGTGAAGTGGACTCAAAGTGGCTCCACACGCCCAGTAAACAGTGTCATGAGACTTTTGTCACAGTGGTGAACACAGGCTTGTTTGATCCTGCAGCCAATTTAATTAAACTGAAACACTAAATGTTTTTTATTGAATTGCACAGTCATTTCGGTGACTACCACTAGTTTTTGCTGCTTCTCTCCTCCTTTATGACTCATGGATGATGGCAGCTAATATTAGATAATCTGAAACAATAGAGTTGAGTCAGATTACCGACTTCTGATGACTCCTCTCCTCTTCTCGATTTATCGTAACCCTCCCTTTTAACAGTGGTCATTTAGGAAGTGAATCATTTCTGGGGGGGGGGTTTACTGACCAATAGTCATCATTATATCTTAACTACTGCAGGTTTATGTAACTGGTTAAAGACACAAAAGAAAATGATTGTTGGTTCCAGCTTCTCAAACATAAGTAATTCCAGTTAGATTTGGTTCAAATATAAAAGAGGAAATGTTTTTTGAAGCCTAGATTGTTACTAAAAAACAAAACAAACACTTTAAAGGGCCAGCATTGCAATCAAATGAATACCTTGTGCAAAAAAACAGCACAACATGCCGGGACTTGAACCCTCAACTGTGTAATATGAAGGTCTCATTTAAAAGGTACAGGTCCGTAGGTTTGGTCCATAAAATGTCAGAAAATAATAGGGACCTTAATAGGGACAAAAGAACATACTTGCATTTTCTGAACCTAATAACTATTATGAAAACAAATGTGTTTGACTTGTTTTCTTCGCCAAGTTTAAAGAGGCACAAACACATTGAGAGTCGGTCGCTGGCAGAAAAATACCTGAGCCAGTTATGCAACAAATGGCCTGCGGTCTCCAGGGTAACAGAGGAGGGTCACCCTGGAAAAGGGTGTGTAATGACATGGATTTCACTCACAGTCAGTGAACCACAAAACACAGCAGCAAGCAGCAGACCGACCAACCTCGCATCCATAATGTCCGAGTGTGCTCGGCAGATTACACGGCGTGATCTTTTTCTCGCCACAGTGACTCACCTTTAAATCCTTCCTCGTCCACGATGATGGTGTAATCCTCCGGCGTCTCGGTCAAACTGAAGAACTTGCATCTGAAAAGAAGAGGGAGAGAAAAAAAATCTGGTTTCACAATCGTCTTAAATGAGCAAAAGGTCTGATCTCGACAAAGACGGACTTCCTAAGAAATGAATCGATTATTAATCACTTCATTCATCGTGTTGTTTTGGTTATTAAAAACAAGCTCTGAGTTTCCAGCTTCTTAGATGGGAATATTTATTTGTGTTTGTTCTCAAATGTCTTGTTTTGTCCACAATACAAATTATACTTTATCATAAGAAGCAAAGAAATCACAATAACTGCAACAAAGTCTCTGTTTTTCCAGCTTCTTAAATGTGAATATTTCCTGGTTTCTTTGTTCCAAATAATAAAGAAATCGATCAAACGGAGTAGTTTGTGGTTTGTTGACATAACTAGACATTTCTTTCAAATTCTGCCAAACAAGTACTTGATTGATTGAGAAAATAATTGACAGATTAATCATTACAAAAGCAATCATTACTTGCAGCAATAGTCTTGGGTCAGTCGAACACTTATTGTCTTTGTCTCGAGTGATCGATTATTTGCTTGCTCCCTAAAATGTCAGAAAATGTAGAAAAAGAAAGCAAAAGTGTTCAGTGGGAATGATTTCTTTGTTGTTTCATGGAGCTAAGAAACCAAATGCAAATATTCACATTTAAGGAGCTGAAAAATGAGGGCGCTTCAAAGTGATTAATCTATATCGATAAACCGTTACCTAACCGTGTCATATGACAGATGTGCAGGGACCAACCAGAGCCTGCATCTCTGCCTTATCGCTGTATAATAAATAAAAATCATCAGTCATCAATATCATCTGCTTCCAATAAAGCAGATGATATTGCAAACACACACACACACAGAGGGAAGCAAACGCAGGCCTGGATACACACCAACTGCTCTTATTAATACAATACATTTGCAAAGAAAGTTGTTTGCAATGTCCACATGCACAATAGTCCCATTGTGGCGACGTGAAAGTAGATCAAACGCATCAAGTTTTACCTGCTTTATTCAAACAAAAGCCATGAATCATTGATTTATTGAGCTCCATTGTTAAGAGTTAGCTTCTGTCGTTGACAGGCGACGTTGTTGTACTGGTTACAAAAAGCAGCTAAAAGACGAACACAGCTTGTGAATGAGTGAAGAAAGAACGGTTTGGTGGCAATGTTAAAAATGTTCAGATACAAATGAAGATTATTTGGGTTCAAGAAATGTTTGTTTTTCATTGTCATTGTTCTTCTTAAAGACTCATTTTGTAATAATAACTGTTTTTTTATTCAGAATTACACATCGTCACAAGTGTTCGTCACATGATGGATAATAATAATGATATCATTTTACTCACTCCTACTGAACAGTTTTTAGACCCTTGCTGTAGAATGATTAGCCATTTATTAAAAAATTAGGCATTTTACAACTATACAGCAAAAAAAACAGGTCTATTTTATACAAAAACCAAATATGTGTTTACCATTCCCAAGTATATTGAACTTTTTTTTTTAATTAAATCAATTTATTTTTCCCTCTGTGTGTGCGTCAGACGAAGGTGATTTGGGGGTGACTTTCTCTGAGGAGTCTCTCGATTTAATTTAACCTCAATGTTTTTAACATGGTCAGCTTGACACGGCGTCCCCCAGAATTTCTAAAAGCATAGTGGAAAGCAGAGCACTGGAAAAACACAGCGCACACAACAGCGCACACAACACTCGTGTGATAATCACATTCTTTACAGGGCGGCTATTGAATGCTCGCACTTCATATTTGGCTGAAAGGTGTGAAGAGGGACAGGGAGAATAACACCTCTCTATGGAAACAGCAGCATTTCTCTTGGAAATAAATGAGCTCTCAAGAGTTACTTTGACTTTCAGTGTGGTTTGGTTTTGTGTGTGTGTGTGTGTGTGTGCGCGGAGTGAGGACACGAGGACGACGAGCAGTGGACTTCTTTTGTCTCGTGACTCTGCTGATAACAATAATAATAATAGTACACCACTGATCATAACCACGTCATTAAGAACAATTTGTAATGACTTTGTTCTTTGACGTCGTCTGAGCAGGTGAACAACAACGAGAAGATCCTTGAGGATTTAAATCAGGGCTCTCAAAATTAAATGACCTACTGAGTGTCTTTTTTGGTCATTGAAATAATGAGATATATATATATGTGTGTATACATATATATACATATGTTAATAACTAATTATAACTTGATGCAAGTTTGAGACCTCTGCTATAAATAGAGGTTTGTGGTTTTGGCAAAACAGAGATAAAGACACAGCAAATCAATTGTGTTATCAGCAGAAGAACAAAACAACTTTAACAAGTCTAACAAAATGAAATCATTTGTTGTTGTATTCTCACATTTTCAACATTCTTATGGCTGGGAATCTGAAATATACATCTATAAGGCATATAGATGCATATATAATCTTGATGTAATTTCAGATATCAAAGACAGAACTTCTGTATCTGCTCTCGTTTCTGTTTTCAGAATCAGAAGAACAGACAGCGCCTCCTATTGGCTGTTCAACGACAACTAAAACGAGACAAATGAGAGTCAAAAGGACATTTGGAACCATATTCTGAAAAGTGATTGAATATTAAGAGGCTAATTTACGGTTCCATTCCATGCACCATGTATATAAATGGAAAATTAGTAAAATGATGAAATGACAATATTTGAAAAATCCAAACATAAAAAAGCTGCAAAATCATACAGGGAAGTATCGTGTCTGCATTTAAATTTCATTTCATTGCCAAAGTGTAAATAATCTGTGACATATGCGATAAATCTGAAGTCGTTACCTACATTAAAGTGGGTTTCTCTCCTCTCTATAATATTGTAATGTTACTGCGTGTAGTGTCTTGAGATAATGTATGTTGGGATTTAAATCAAACCGATTAATCGGTTATCAAAATGTTTGATGATTAATTCAGTAACCAATTAATAAATGACTCGCTGCAGCACTACTTTGAATCCTCAGCGTAATCTTTAGATCTTTTCGTAATCAGTAATCAGCCTTTTTTATCAGTAACAGAGATTAACAGAGCACTGGCACACTCGGGCTAATGACTGACCGTGCCTGTTGTAAAATAGCCAGTGGCTCAGTGAAGGGAACTCATTTGTTCCTTGGCTGACTTTAATAAATAGACCATGATGCTAATAAGTGAACAAGCGTAAAAGGCCCTGGTCAGATTTATGTGCTCGAGTCTGAGTTATTAATATGAAAATGTCCTGAAGGGGGCGTCGACACCGAACACTCACTTTATTGTGTAGGGTTAGAGGAGTTTGTTTGATGTGGTTGTGATATTTATTCCAGAGAGAAGTTCAAATACACAGACACACTTGTCTCTCTGCAGTTGTGAGGACACTATGATTAAGTCCCAAGCCAGTTACCCTGAGGCCTGGGACACAAGGAGGACAAACCACAATGCTGCCTCAGTTGGCATTTGTTGAGGAAAAGTCCACAAGAAAAAACATCCCATTCACGACAACTGATGAGCATATGCTCTGTGCACACAAAAGAGGAAAGTACTGTCCTTACCAGCGGGTGACAGTAGCATGAATTCTTCATTGAAAAAGGGGAAAGTGGGCAATGTTTCTGTGTCAAACTGTAAATGAATGAATTAAATGAACGCTGGACAAGACGTAAAACTTCTGTTGATGGCAACAAAGGCCGACAATGCTGCGCATGAGGGTTACAGATGGTCCTCAACCATCATGTCAGTGTGTCAAGTCCTGACCCTTTAAAAATCACTTTGACGTGGTAAAAACCTGCTAAAATGTCCTCTCAATATTCACTGCCAAAATGTGTCCTCTCAGCCTCATTAAGATGTAGACACATATGTTAGGAGAATCCATCCCCTTTTCCTTTTTATCGTATAAGCTTTTTATCCACGTGGAACTGGCGTTTTGGGAGCTCTCAGAGGCTTTGAGAAAATAAAGCAATCTCAAACAAATAAAATGTTTGAGAATTACAGCACTACAGCGTTTATGGCACTTTTCCATTACAGAGTTCTCGCACTACTCAGCTCTACTCGGCTCGGTTTGGGTATCTGGCACGTCGTTTACCATTACTTCACAGTACCTCTTCCACGATTTTGTCCAAGCATCCTGTATACATTTTGTCCAAGCATGGGCCATTTTTTGTTTTTGTTTTTAAAAAAAAGACGTGTTTGATTCTTGTGTCGGCAGCGCACTTGTGACTATTCCAGTGACGACACTCTCTGACCAGTCAGTGACCAGCAGTCTGTTGACGTCGGCTCAGCTCGCTTGGAACCTGACCAGAGCAGCACCAGGTACTATCACTGATGGAAAACCAAAAAAACAAGTCGAGTATAGCTAGAACTGTACAATGGAAAAGCCCAATTAGAATCTTTTTTTTGGGTGGGGGGTCTGTGGGTATGAATACATTTCTTGTTGTAAAAGTTGTGTTTACTTGAGGATAAGGCCTTCGTCTCATTGGAGAAGCTTAATCAAAGACAGTAATCTGATCAAAGTAGTATTCATCCAGTACTTGCACAATGTCAGCTAACTAAAACTGCCATGTCTCACCACATTACAACAAATCACTAGTAATAATACATTTATTACATGTATTAACAGCATGTCTCACAAATATTAGTAGTTTACTCAATTACTGTTGCCTACTGCCTTGGCCTTAACCCTAACCAGAGCCTCAGAAATGAGGTTCTGCCCCATTAGAGCCCAGTTATGATCCTGTAAAGAGTCCGGTGTTTGTGCCAGGAGAGGTTCTAACGTGGTAAGTACACAAACACACACTGACGTCGACACAAAATGGCACACACACACACACACACACACACAAATAAACAAGCACCGGCCTAGAAAACTGGTGGCAGAGAATGAAACACACTTTTTTTTCTTTTAAATAACAAGCTCAACCTGCATTAGCACAATCAAAGGCACGGACGAGCCCTTTAACACAAGTACATGTAGAGTACGTGCAGTTTCCTCTAACGTTAACACCAGCACATTCACGACGCGATCAACGTCCTGGAAGTTACGTACCTTGTTTTTGAGGCCAAGAAGGCGAGTTTTATTAATCCGTGAGTGCAAATCTGGATCCCCTCTTTCTCTATACTCGCCACTTTCAGGCTGTGCTCTAAAATATGAAGCTCCATCGTTTACGTCTTCTCATTTGAGGAACGGGGCTACAACGGAAAGCCTCGATACTTTAACATAAGATGCATAAATAAATAAATACAAACACACATGCACGCACGCACACACACACGCAGCCACACGGCAGCCCAAGGAGTGTTAAATAGAGAAAAGAAAGAGAGAGGCAGGGAGGAATAAAGAAAGGTAAAAAAAAACAAAAAAAAAAAACGGGACCTGCTGTCAAACCTGCGACGGAAACCTGGTTGCACTTCCGCCTTGTGCTTTTCAAAATCAAAGCACGAGGCTAGGCTAAATGTAACATTATATTTTAGTAATGTATGTAATGTGTGTGTATATATGTACATATATAAATAGAAAAAAACACATAAATACACAGTGTATATACAACTATATACACAGAAAAAAACACACACAAAAGGTGTTGTCTGGCACTTTATAGAATAGAATAGAATAGAATAGAATAGAAAAATGTAATAGAATAGAACAGAACAAATGCTGTATTTTCTTTGCTGTGTTGTCTGGGACTTCCTAGAATAGAAAAAAATAGAATAGAATAAAATCTTTAAGTGTTTACTGTCCACCAAGGTGGAAAGTTGTTTTTGGCTCACCAATTACCAACAACAAAACAACACTGATTACACTAAAAACAAGATCTAAAACACATTAAAATAAATTAAACTATGAGTATGGTGTCTGCGGCTGGCTGCACCACTGGAAACTTTAAGTTTACCTGTTCAAACCTTTTAAATAATTATATTAATTGTTCCTTCTTAATCCATATTCTCTCTGTGTACTGTTTCTGTATGTTCAACCAGCAATAGCAAGAATGGTAGTGGGAAGTAGGTGGCAATGATGCACAGCATATGACCTGCATATCCTGTATAAATACACATCTGAATTGAAAATAAGAAATAACTACATAATAAGTTGTTACAAAACTGTAACACTCAATGTTAAAATAGCCTAAATAAATATATTTATAAATCTGGGACATAATATGTCACAAGAAAATGTCAGTAAAACTACTGGGCTAATATTGTATTGTATTATTATTATTGTGCCTCAATTATCAGTCAAAAACGGTTAAACTAACCAGAAAACAAAACTGTGGGTAAGTATTTAGTAAATAGTTCCATCCCTATTAATGACTGGCAAGTGTTTTTTGAGATATTTAAACAAAAACAGCACAAAAATAGGTGTTCAGAGAGTATTTTTGACTCATTCCCTGCTCGTTTATAAAACCACAACTACATTAAGAAAAACTCAAAAAATATTCATTCTTGTGTCTATATCAAATACATAGTTTACATTGTTTAAATATCTATTATTTCACTGTACATATTTAATGTTTTTTGTATGACAATAAACATGTGGTGCGTTTCATTTATAGTCGGAACTTGGAGCAACCTTAAATACCCCGAGTTATCTTTGTTATTTTACACGACAACTCGTTATTTGATTTGACAATTTTAACAAATTCTCAGTTTTATTAAAATCATGTATTCTCTTTATTTTGAAGAGAAGCCGTTAAAGCGGAAGTGACTGCCCAACCAGCTGCCTGCAGATTGTGAGGACAGTTGAATGGGTGAGCGCTGGGCTGCTGGTCCCAGTGTTTGCTCTGGACTGGAATAGTTAGCAGCTGGTCCGAGTGAAACAAACAACTTGCCATTCAACGGAAGGGGGCGGGGCTAAAGTGGGAGAGCGGGGAATCACGGGAAATGTTGTTTTTATGTGTCTGTTCATCTAGTGCACAGTTAGCTCCACAATACATTTAAAATGTAAGACTGGCATATTACTCAATTACATTTCTTTTTACGTCCTGTTCCTACGTAACAACCACAGATGATATTAAAATTAGTTGAAATTATCCATTTAGTATTGAGCCTTTGTCAGGCTGGCATGCAGCCATTCCGTAAAGGTACAACATAGATTATGCCAGTTGCCTCTCTCGCCGGGTCTTTAAAAAGTACTGTAACCTTGCAGTTCATATATGGTAGCATAAACAGCCACAAAAACAATTCTGTAATTAAATCTACTAATGTTTATATTGTTAATCGTGTCACCATAGTTTTCCATCTTTAAAAAGTGGGTTATTTTTATAAAATAAATAAATAAATTGGGAAACCTTTGCATAATACACTCATTGGCCACTTTAATAGGTACACAGAACACCTAATAAAGTGAATGGAGAGGCACCAGGTGTAGTGTACCTAATAAAGTCGTTCCCTTAATGTTTTAAACAGACATCTCTGTGAAGCCAAGGTGGAGAATTTGTTTTGTGGAGAAACAAACATGACAAACCAACTTCTGTGTAGAACAAAACAGACCTGTGTCAGGATGATTGCATTCAATGCACTGAACCTTTGTAAACCCTCTCCCTGTCGTACCACTGAGCAGTGACGAGAAGCTTTGGCGTGTTTTATGTTCACAATAAGTGGTTCCTGCTGCAGCTTCCAGTGTATGTGTGAAATGTCATCTGTTGCTGTGAGGCCACAGTTAAAGGCGTTTGTTCAAAGCTTTGTGTTCATGACAGAGAACATTCTCCTCAACATGATTCCTGTTCTTGGCTGGTTCTGAGGCCGGTGGTATCACCTCTCACTAAGCATTTACTAACCCTAGTTATAGCAGTAGCCAGTATCTTTACATGCATGTTAAAAGTCCTATTTTAGGTGGACTAAGACAATAATTCGGTTTTCATATGGAAATTTGGATGGATTTATGATGCAAAATTATATCTATGAACTGGTGGCGGGTCACACAGGCCGCGAGTTTAGGACCACTGTTACTCCTAAATTAATATGGGTTCCACCACTTTTACTACCAATTGATTAGACTTACTAGAGTGCTTAAGCTGGTGTGGTGTGAAATTAGTACTCTTTTTGCGGCAAACTAGCTCGTAAATCCTAAGGATTTAGTAGTGCATGGTTTACTAAATCCTGAATTTAGGAAAGATTTATTTCCAAATAGGTGCAACCAACCAACCCTGGTCTGTGTGTGACGTTTGGATTTTGCGTCTAGATTAAAATGAATTATAATATCAGCAAATAACCTAAATGATTATGCATTGCTGTAAGTCAAGAAGTCATTTATCTAAATAAAGCTCCATATTTTAGTTTATATTATCCTGACACAACAGTTCTATCACCTCACTGACGGAACTGTTGTTTTGCACGCTTCAATTCCAGATTGCACAATTTCTACAGTCTTCTATTTTCCTGTTCTCTTTTGACACAATTTATATTATGACTATAATTTAATATAATATTATTATTATTATAAAATGTGCACCAATACCCGGAACAGTTTTACCTGATTCTGACTCTGATGTCCTTTAACAAAGTGACATCACCATTTAACTGGGGATTGTATGAAAGTATTAATTAAATATACTGAGAATTTCACTTCTAAAAAAACCCAGCATGATCTATATCAAAGGGCCACGGTGGTGTAGTGGTTAGCACTCTCGCCTTGCAGCGAGAAGACCCGTGTTCGAGCCCCGGTTGGAACAAGGGCCTTTCTGCATGGAGTTTGCATGTTCTCCCCGTGTGTGCGTGGGTTCTCTCCGGGTTCTCCGGCTTCCTCCCACAGTCCAAAAACATGCAATGTGGGGATTAGTTAAATTGGACACTCTAAATTGACCATAGGAGTGAGTGTGAGAGTGAATGGTTGTTTGTCTCTAGTTGTGTGTGGCCCTGCGATGGACTGGCGAACTGTCCAGGGTGTACCCTGCCTATCGCCCGATGTAGCTGAGATTGGCACAGCACCCCCCGCGACCCTCTGGTGGAGGATAAAGCGGTTAGATGATGATGATGATCTATATCAATAATATTATAATGCCATATACTAAATATTACTATCTCTTTATTACTATTATACTCACAGGAATCAATATTGCAATCTTCATGTCATCATTATATTGTGTAATTATATCACAACAACGATTATTAAGTGATTATATGGCTGGTTCACAGAACACCTGAAGACAGACGTGTTTTTTTGTGGTGCTGCTTTTAAATTCATACATGTCACATTGTGAATATCTGGATAAAATGTATTCTGCCTCACAGGCGTCACAGCTACATCTCATTTAAAAGGTCTCCAACCACGTCCCTGACAAGTATATTCCCGTCAAAGGAAACAATTCAGAGAAGCACTGTGGTGTTAATTGTCTGTGGCCTGCTGGAATATTTCCAGCCGACGCTCTAACGTTGGCAAGAACAATTAGATGTTACCATCCAAAAAACAATGTGGTAATTAAGCAAACGAGGACAGGTGCTGAGAGATAATTGTGTTAAAAATGAGTCCCATGTGACAGGTGAGTATCTGTAGAAACTAATCCACGTGTAAATACGTCCATGCACAAATAAATACAACATAAAGATTGAATTTCATTTAATTTGTTGTTTTGGTGATTTAATTTGTTCTGGTATTCTGCTTTGTTAATGAAGTTAAATCCTGCAGAGATGAACAAAACTGTGAAACTCGACATTTCTGCAATCGCAAACAAGACCCAAACAAAGTGCACAGGCCATCATCGCTCCTGTTCAGACCTGATAGCTGCCATCTCCACATGTGTCTCCAGACACACTTTCCTGCTCCGTATGCAAAAACCATGTCCATCATTTTTGTGCACAAAGACCAAATCATGTTTTTTAACCATCCAAAACTGTCAAATCTGGAGCAAATACATTTTGTCTGTGGTTCTGTTCAGACCTGATGCTGAACCTGGTCCTAATGAGGCAGAACTTCATTTCTGAAGAACTGGTTAAGTTTAGGGCTAAGACTTAAATTGTTAAGGTTAAGGTTAGGGATGGTCATTAACTGGATATGGTTAAGGTTATGGATGGTGCTTTGAACTGTGTTTGTGTGTCAATCAGTGAGCACAAAATGTATTTTTACCTACTTCAAACTGTCAAAAAAAACAATCACCACATGCGTCAGTAGATGTTCATTTTGTGGCTGTGGCTACAAATTAATAAAAAAATGGAAAACACTTCAGTGTGAAAATAGTAGTGGTTTAGAGGACGTGATGTGGATTTCAAATGCACTTTAACTCCAGGATTGAACAGGGCCAAAGACGACCTTATAAGCTACAGTGATTCTCCACTTATCTGCACTCGGGGATAAATGGGGCACCAAAGGCTGTCTGACGTTTGAATCAGTTACTCTACAATTACAAGTGCTATCTTCCTGGCTAAAGAAGTGACTTGAACAACTGAGCTCCTGTTGAGCCACAAAGACTTTTGTTAAAACCTGGCCAGAATGCAAGTGGTCCACATGTGTGTGCAGCAGTAGAGGCAGTGGGCATGATGTACATGCACTACAGAGAAACAGGGTAAGCAGGCTGTCCCAGGATTTGGGGTAGTCTTTCAATGACAAGACCAAGTCCTAACTCTTTGGACAAAGAACTGACCTAGACGTGACTTGAACACGCAACCTTCTGATCTGGAGTCAGACGCGCTACCATTGCGCCACAAGGTCTTCTGAAGAAATAACCCAGGTTAGAACACAAGTGGTCCACATGTGTCTCCAGCAGTAGAAGTAGTGGGCATAACTCATTGACATAAGGGAGAAACAGGGTAACCAGACTGTCCCAGGATTTGAACCCGTTATCCTTCAATGATGAACCAAAGTGCTGTCTTTTTAGCCAAATAACTAACCTCGACAGGTTACGACCTTTTGATCTGACTCCCGTTGTGCCACAAAGTCTTCACAAAAATACTGTTCAGAGCGCAAATTGTTGCTAGATTACCAGGGACCAATGTCAAAATCCAGAGGAAATGAGTCCAAGGGGACTGTTGTGTCTAATCCTGACTGATGTAGGCAGGTGATTGCAGTGGATTTGTTTGCTTATTTCAAAAAGGGGCTAGAGACATTTACATTTTGCAGATATGATCAAGCTCATTACACAACAATCAATCAATTCATAGCACTATATAAAGTCTAATTCCATTAACTTCCCATATATATGTAAGTGAGTAAAAAGCAGTTTATGGAATTGTGCTTTTAAGTGAAAAAGATGAGTGCACAGTCAGAGTATTAAGTTACTGTAACGCCAGTGTTCCTTTGTGTTCAGATACAACCTGATGGTCATCCATTTTCTTCAGTGTGCACTTGAAACACCACAGGAGGTTTTCAAAGTTTCTGTGCAGTTCAAACATTTAATGATGCCTGCCGCTGTACAATTACAGGTAAAGAAAACCACCAAAGTGGAAAAAAACTCCAAAAACATTATTAATATCCAGGAAGACGTGGATCACAATATGAGAACACACTGAACCGGCGTGTGCTCATTTCACCGAGTTTTATTGTGAAATGTTGGATCCATTTCATCCAGTCGTAGGTCGAGCACACTCTGTCTGATTGCTACAAGGTTTCTGTGTACCGTGTGTTTATTTATGTAATAACCTAATAGTCCCAGAACGCTTGAGTTTTTTTGCTTTATTGAGCGCGGGGTTGGTTTTGCCTCAAAGTAAGATCGTTCCCTGTCCAAATCAGACACAGCATTACTTTGCTTTTATTTAAAAATGCAAAAATTCTGCTCTGGGATACGCCTGTTCTCAGTGACATGACTCTTGTGTGGAAATTGAAATTGAAAAGACAGGGACAGAGGTTTAGTCTGGACGGCCAGAAAGAATCAGACCTTCATGGTTGGCAGCATGTGAACAAAAAAGCTCCGTAAACACTTATCCACACTGAAACAGAACTTTCCCTATGCTATGTTTTTATTTTTCGTACTTAAAAAAAAAAGGAAGAGACGACATGGTGGCCTAATTTCACGTGTGATGTTACTGAAGACAAAAGCACATTTGGAGGTGACTCATCCACCTTTTTTAATATAGGCGGCCCCTAGTGGTAGTATAAATAAGAGCAATCTGGTACCTCAGTAAAGTAGCTTCGACGACGTTTCCATGTGCAGTTTGTTCAGTTGTTAAAACATACTTTGGTGTGATCTACACGGGTTTGACTTCTTTTCTAATGTCATTGTCTGTAACTTACTGTCTAACTTTAGCTCTTACGCTAACCTCACTAAAACTTAGTGTACATACGGGTCGTATTCAGGGATTTGACCAAAAGGTTGAACACACACTAATTCTATTTTATCAGCTCAGCTGTTGTTGTGCTGTCGCTAAATTTAAAATGTAGTTCAAACTGAAACAAACCACCAACGCTTCTAATTTCAGATCATGTCGTCTGAGTGTTCTAAAGAAAGTGTGGTAGCATGGATGTTTGTGTGGGTTTTTTTGTTTACCTTTGGCCCAGTTTTAACTGGAACTGGGTGCAGCTCCACCCTCCACCTCCAGTGTTCAGTCTTCTGTGGAGCTGCGCAAAAAAAAATCACACCACTCATCACATCACTGACATTTTTTTTTTTTTTTTCTTACAGTCACCAAAGTAGAATATGAAAATTAGCGAGCCAGTCACCAAAATGAAATCCATGCTGGCTGACGGTGGAAACTCCTTCCCAGGGATGGCTCTCCTCCTGAGGAGCAGAATTAACACAGCAGGAGGCCGAGTGGAGGTGGAGTGGAGATGGAGAGCATTAAACCATGCTGGAATGACAGCCAAAGGCAGCAGAGCATTTGAGCTTCTGGCAGCGGTGTGATGATTGCTTTCCTGAGAAGACGGAGCCATGGAGCCTAAAAGAAAATTGCAGAAGCCACAAATTATAAGTGAGTGTGTGAGGAGTTGACAGAGAGGGAAAATCCATATCTTTATTCTATACATGGCTCAGGTGAGAGGCACACACAAAGTCATTCAAGATATAATTGTGGGACATTACAGTGAACAAACCTGACAGCTGCAAGTTTATTGTTCTTATTTTTATTTTTTAAATATTTCATGTTTTCTGAAGAGTGCTTGTATGAGGTTCTCTGACTGAGCTTTGAAAAAAAAGGAAAAACATAATTTAGCCACTTAACAAAAACAGCTTATAAACTTCATGCCAGCCCGTCTATGATATTTTAAGAATAAAGAACTTGTCCGGAAATTGAAGTTTGTCAACTGCTCTGTCTCCTGCACCAAAGTCCATTCAGAAAATCAGTGTTTTAAGCTTGCAGGGACACAGGAACTGCTGGTCTACTGCTGCCTTGTTTGGTCATTTTGTGTCACTGAGGTTAATCTGAATGAAGAACTTCAAACACACAAATCCCAAAATCAAACATTTGAACTCCCAGGAGGAAAAAGCAGGGGCTCAATGACACCTGTGTGCTGTGATGTAAAAATCACTGATTTTCTCTATGGACTTTGGTGTGTGAGAGAGAGTGGTTTACAAAGTGACACAAACTTCAGTTTCTAGTCAGAAAGGACAAAATAAAGTGGTAAAACATTTTCTTCTGTGTGTCTAAAATCCGTTTCCGTTTTCTTCAAACTTCACAAAACCTGAACTATCGCTTTAACATGTAAATTAAGACGGGGAAATATCTTCTGGGATCTGCATTGAAAGATGATCAAGTGGTCAGAAAGTGATGCGTCAGATGTTTCCTGATGCCCTCAGGCTCTGCACAGAGTGATTTCTCTGCAGCTTCCACACCCTGAGTCGAGTCTTTATTTTCTGCCACACACTCAGCATTTTTCCAGATACAGTTTTGGTTAGGTGCACAAAAAAAGGAACGTCACACATCACTGAGCCCAAGCAGCAGCAGAAGATAAGAGGATTTATGATGACTCCACCACACAGAGCGTCTGTGTAATGGTTCCAGTTTAAAAAGTCAGCGGTTTTTTGGCGACACTTAAGTTTACACTGAAGGAGGCAACAACAGTGAAAAAATCGCTGGATGTGTTCAGTGAACAAGCGGCAAGAGAGAATGACTGTGTATAACGAGGACAATATACTGCGAACAAGAGACAGTGGAGGAGAATAATAGAGTGATATGATCCATAAAATAAGCCTGGGAAAATTGTTCATATTCGTTTTCCCCTAATCTTGGCAAGCAAGTTTAATAATTTTAAGAAAGAAACTAATCAGAGTAACATGCTAAAATCCTGTGTTAAATACAGATGTAAAATTGACCATCACTGATTTGTATGTGTGCAAATATGAGAAATTATAAAGTATAAGTTTTAAGTCACATTACAGTAGGAATGTGGCTAAATTTACAAGCTAGTTTCATGAATTCAAAGATGGACTGTGTTCCAGTTAAGACTCTGGGGGAGGGGTGTCAAACTCAAATGATCTGGGGGCCAATGAGCATCTAGTCTAGTTAAGAGGGGGCCGACATAGAGGAAAAAAAGACTATTACAACTATTTAGTAGCCAGTGGGCAATATAAGATATTCATTATGATATTAGACAGAATAGCAAAGTAAAATTGGTTGTTTTGATATAAAATGATTCACAATAAAAACATAGTTATGATGTACAAAAATGGAGAATTAAATTGAAAATTTAGCAAATAATGACGAGGATAATTGTGATTAAAACAGCTTAAATATATGTAATTTCATGTTGAGTGCAATACATTTAACAAAGCAATGATTACAACCGAATGTCTTATTACTATTATAAAAAATATTGCATATAAGACATTTAGTCTTATATTCTTTCTCTATTTCATCCCCTCGCACAGTGGTGGGCGAGCTGCATGTAATTGATTGTAGGGCCACATGTGGCCCCCGGGCCACCAGTTTGACACATGTGCTCTGGGTGATGATTGGAGGAAGTCTGTGAAAGGCGGAGCCAGTTTCATTTCTGCCTCAGTCCTGTGTGGATTTTATGATGAAGTCTGCAGACAAGCAACTGCTCGTGTGTTATTTACTCTTTGATATAGAACTTTTTCATTTGTAAAGAAACACAATAGCGGTAGTTAGTAGTAGTTTTAGTACTAGTTTTAGTGGTACTGGTAGTTTAGCAGTTTAGTAGTCATTTTAGTAGTTGTCTTGAGCAGCAATGAGCAGTGGGCGGAGCCAGTTTTTGATTGAAAGCATTGCAGAAACACACACGACAGAGGAGCCTTTTCTGCCTGAGTGCTGTGTGGATTTTGTGATGAAGTCTGTTGACAGTTGCTTGTTGTGTTGTTTACTCTGTAATATCTCATGTGTACATATACACTGTAAATAAAAACACTTTTCATAGCATTTCAGTTTTACATACTTGGCACGGTTTTCTTGTTCTCGATGTTCATTTGCAGAATTTATGTATGAATGACTGAAGTTAAATGACCTTCACCTGTTTCAAAGACCAGTAACCGCCACTGATATTAAAGTCCTGTATGTGTATTTGAATACGTCCAAATCGTGTAACTCCACCTGCAACAATATTCAATATCATCTTACTCACAGAGATGTGTCTCTAGCTTCCAGGATAAAATGAAACCAGACACGCGTGAGTTCATGTTTCCAAACTGAAATCACGTTACACGTCTGCAGTCGTGCATATGACTGTATACGCTTGTGTGTTTAGGAAGGAGGAAATGAGGCTGATGACTGTCACTGAAGTTCCCTTGTTATAAAAAAAGTACCTTGTTTACAGAAAAGCTCATGATACTTCCTCATCCTGTCAACATGACAACATTTCACATGGTGAGCAGAGAAGTTTTGACACGAAAGTCACAGTCGGGGGAACGTAAATACAGTTAAAAATATCAATGAGTTTTTTTTATTTCTTTTTTTTATTATAATTTTGAACAGCTGCTAATTAACAGAGATTCTGTTCAGTGCTTGTCACCGTTTATCCAGCACAGATAGAACAGAGAGTTCACCTGTGAGAGTGAGTCATCAGACATTTTCTATAAATAACATAATGGGATGCTGAGTGTCAGACATTTTGGCCTAGGGTTCAAGGATTATCAGCAGCCATGTGCCAATCTGGGATTTAATGAAATGAATTTGTGAGTCTGAGATAATTCCACATTAGGAATTAAGGGGAGGAAAAAAGAAAAAAAGTCTTTTTAAATGCTGTGTTTCAGAGTTTCTGTGGCAGAGACACAGAGACACAGAGACATGTAAAATGGAGGACGGGTCAGCTCTAATCTCCTCCTCGTGACCGCGTTGAAATCACGAGGACAACCACGGTCTTGGCAGGATGCAGTGAGTCTCAGAAGGAGCTCCCTCCACCAGGGCATGCAGCCGTGATCTGTGCAAACACCATTGTTCACGGCTGAGTGGACTTTGTACACTCTCTCTCAAAGAACACAAAATACCACAGCCTGTGACCTGAGCCTACAGGTTACACAAGAACGACAACAACACATACATCAACTGTGTTTAAAATGACTGTGAATGACAATATGTACTTACAACAAGCTGCTCCCAGGTCACTTTAACTTTGTTTCCACGTGGTCAGCTCTGCTGTTCTTCAGAAGGCTGCTCAAGGTGACTGGACTTGCTCGAGTGAAGTTGAAGACGTTTCATATCTCTTCTTCAGACTGAAGTGACTCAGTTTCTATATGTTGGCAGCCCAAAGGCCCGTTTATACTCGTTTATACTCGTTTATACTCGTTTATACTCGTTTATACGACAGTGTTTCTCAGTCCTGCTCCTCGTTGGACTTCACACACCTGATTCAAAGGTTCAGCTCGTTATCAAGGACTGTAAGAGCCTGATGACGACCCACTCATTAGAAACAGGTGCGATGGAGCAGAGGCAGTGAAGTGCCCCAGGACCGGTGATTGGGAAACACTGAGATGGACACTTTCATCCGTCTCTCTGGATTAATGTTGAATCTCCGGTTTTTGACAGCAAATATGCACCATCTTCTTTTTTATGACGAAAACAGCCGGCGAAGAGACAACGTTGTCCCACATATCGTCCGATTTATGTGTTGAACCTGCGGTGCGTGTGGCCACGAGTGGTACGCAAGCTTCCTTTGGTGGTACTGAGGAATTTTGAATAAATGTTTAATTGCAATTATTTTTGACTTAAATAGCACGGTTACTTTTACATCGTTATTCTCATTTTTATTTTTTAAAATAATTAGTGTGTGATATTTGTGCAGATCTGTGAGAAACAAAGTCTGGAAAAATCTAAAAATCTAATTTTTGGCTTGAAAAAATATCTTTATCTTTAATATTTATATATACATCAATTAATTGTTCATGCCTAGATCGCAGAGGAGCTGAGGATTTTTTACTGGTTTTACTTTTTCAGGTGATACTTGTTAGAAAAACAGAGTAATAGAAAGAAGGAAAGGCAACAATAAAAACTGTCCATTTGGCATAGGACTAAAATATAATTTGGGACAACATAACTCATAGTCATACATTCAACAAACCAGAGAAATGCAAACAAGTGCCTGAGTGTTGAAAACAGGGGGGAAGAAAACAAGAAAACAAAGAGAGAGAGTTTAGTTTACATCAAGTCACGCTTCCAGATACAGCAGCCAAACAGGCGACGCGGTTAGTGTTCAAAGGTACAAAAATGTTCTCCAGAAGAAAAGACGGACTTGTAGCATAATAATCTCAGAGCTTCCACACGCGTGTATTTTCTTTCTTTTGTACAGAAAACAGTATCAAACATTAGGCAAAGTCATCTCATGACAAAACCAACAACATATGCATGCAGATATGTTTGTTTTTGTGTGTTTTTTTTCTTTTTTTTCTTTATCTCATTTGTTTTCATAATGTGGAGCTTTTTGCATACAAAGGCAGACATTGTTACAAAATCAAAATCACATATCGGTTGTTTTCATTACATATTCCACAGAGAGAGAGAGAGAGAGAGAGAGAGAGGGAGAGAGAGAGAGAGAGAGAAGAGGGGGATCACTACTGTGTGGAGGAGAATACTGAGATGAAGACGTGCTTTCACAGCTGCTTTGTGGCTGAAGAAGACATGCGAGGCCTGGTGTGATGAATTTAACATTTCATAACAAATCACATTTACTGTAAAATGAATGTGATGTGATGAGAGGCAGGGAAACAAAGGGCCGTTTGAGATGTAGTGTCTGTAAACCTGTTGATTACATTTTTGACGTGTCGCGCTCCCTGTCTCAGTTGTTGTTGCTAAGCAACCGAAAGAAACCCTGTGCGCCAAGATGACAACGCAGTCATGTCACATTACTCAGACTCCACTCACTCACCTGAGGACACATTCAAAAACAAAAAACTATAAATTCAAATGTGAACTCGCGATGGCAGGGACGTCAAAAGGCGGACACTGAAACTGACTCATCTTGTGAACCATCTTTAAATTGACTATGTGCACGATCACTTCCTGGTTTTCAATGCGTCAGCCAGACAATTTCAGCCCAAGATGTTCTATATTCAGTTACCGAAAGTTTAAAGTGACAAATTATAGCATTTATCAAAGTCTGTAGACAGAGGGAAATCCTTTTGTTCTCTCACAACGCTTACATTTTTCATTTTTCATGATGCATACAGGCTCCGCCGTTGTTCAGGTCAGTCTGTCGCACCGAACAGAAAAATATGCAAGTGTTCTATTTTTGCCGGACGAAGTGCCTTCTTCGCCAAGAAAGGCAGAAAAATGTAATGTTGGCCCATGTAGGTGAACGACAACAACTCCCAGCATGCACTGCACTCGCTGCTCCGTGTTGACACCAGCTTATCGTATTTCACTTCACTACATCGATGTGTTCTCTTCACATTCTCTGAAAACGCACTCAGAAAACGGGTCAGTTTGCAGTAAATTTGCAAATGATCTTGTCACACGTCTCCATTTTAAAGACACTACATCTGAACGGCCATCAATAGTTAGAGGGACATGATGTCAGAAAACAACAAAAGTGTGGGTTAACAAAGTTAGTCAGGCTGTTTGTAACATTCACTTCACATTAACTGCTGAATTTTTAGTGCGTTTACATGATTTCAGTCATAAAATCAGCCAGCCACACTGACAGAGCCGACATGCACGGACATGACGTCGTGACACAAAGCTGGACAGAAATCCTGAATTATATCGGTACAATTGTTTCTGTGTTTACAAGGTCAGGCGAGGGGGGGGGGGGCATGCATTAAAGGTTATACTGCAGAATCAAACTCAAATACATGGCATGCGTCCCAGCCTATCAGGTCCACGAGGTCAACACAGGATTACATGTTTTTCAGTCCTGTTTCAAGACTACAAATGGACTCAGGTTGGTTAAAAACATGAGAATGAAAACAAATAAAAGGATTAGAGGAAATCTTGTGTGTGACGTGAGTGATAAATCACCTGTAGTTTGCTCCTGGGCTCCATTTCCATGTCCTGGATGTGTTTTTTTTGGAGGGGATTTGACGTAAACTATCAACAACACACAGAGCACTGAGGTGCACATTCTCAGAGGATTCACTGTGGAATAGTTAGAGGTTAAACATGTACATTCTGTTTGATACTGCACACTGAAAGTGGAGCTGCTTACGACAGAAATAAAACAAACGTATTAAGCAACAGTTTTTACATACACAGATAATATATTTTAAAAAAAAAAATCTTCGGTTCTCAGGTCGTACCAGTCTTTTTGTCCGCAGCAAACTTGAACTTCAGCAAGAGTGACTGTTGTAAACAATGCATGCTAATATTAGTCGGATTTCTTTCTTTTTTTTTTAAAGGATATTTCATGTAAACTTTCTGCATTTTTTTTTTTTTTTGCCCCTTCTGAGGCACAGCAGGAATATTTCCGTCCACATTACAGCTGAAAAATGACTGAGTGTAAACAATGAGCCGTAAAAGCTGCCCCAACTCTGTGGTGATTTCCTGTCAGCAGGTGAATCAAGGCTGTGTGTTTCCCGTGAGCGTTTCCACCATACACACATTATCAGAATGAGCAGGTTCATATGAAACCTGCTTATTTACGTCCATATCCTTAAGATAAAATAGGCTGCTATTACTACATTACGTCTGTTCTAATTTTTTTTGCAGTGTCAGTGTCACTGAATCTACTGAAATTTCCTTAAAAATCACACGTTTTAATGTTGTTGCTCATTCTTATACTTCTGATAAAATCAAACAACAAAGCTGTGGAGAAAAAAAGGGATATTTAAATTTAAGTTTTGTGGATTACTCGTGCATTACTCGCACAAAACTTTTACTTTTAGTTTGTTCCCATTATTCTGCTTTTCCACTACATGGTCCCGGCACAACTCGCCTCGCCTCGGCACAGCATGGCACGGCTCAACACAGTTTGGTTGGTTTTCCATTACTATAGTACCTCCTCAATGTGGGCGGGGTCATCACAGCACGGCTGCATGAAACTGCTGTGACGTTGTTTTCTACGCGACACAAAAACACAAACTAGTGACAAACTTGTAAAGCAGTTGTTTTGGGTGTAACTGAATCGTTAGAATCAGCTGATTTAAAAAAGGATTAGGTTCAGTACTTCCTGCACTGTCGGACACAGTACTGTCGCTAAATACACCAGACTCCTCTGTTAAATATCGGCATTTTAGACATTTCCTTTGCTCAATGTTGGAGATTAAAGCAGGTTTTCGGGGATGTTTAAGTGTTTTTAACTGATCGACAGTTCGGCATTATTCACTTTGATTCTTGCGTCGGACATGGTACTCACAACTCTTCCAGTGACACTCTCTGACCAATCAGTGGCTGGCAGTCTGATGATGTGACGTTGTAGTATGGGCTCAGCTTGCTTGGAACCTCGACAGAGCAGGTACTAAAAAAAATATCAGGTACAAGGTACTATCGCTGATGGAAACGCAAAATAACCGCGCCGTGCCAAGCCGTGCCAGAGCCATGTTGTGGAAAAGCGTCATTAGTGTCAGTTTTACTTTTGTTCTCAATGGACAGGAATCCGGTTTGTTAGTTAGAAAGAACATTCATATCTGCACAGTGATGGACGAAGCCGTCTCCCAGTCTTTTTGAGAATGGTTGTGTTTCTCTATGGCAGTGTTTCTGCATAATTTAGCGACATTTCTGTGACAGCAAATGTAATTTAGAATGGGTAAACGAATCATTTCTGTGAGAGGTTTGGTAAATTCATTAAAACAAAATGGTTGGGAAAATTCTGCAAATGACCCAAAAATGATCTCCGCGACCCATATGCGGGTCCCGACCCAGCCTTTGGGAACCACTGCTCAATGCGCCATTCTCACGCGGTCAACTCGACCGAAAGTAAAACGATGACCGTTAATCAAATATGAGTTTGAGCTCATGTGTTCAGATGCTCCTCCTACAACACGACATATTACGTGGGATTCTGTTTAAACGACGTTTTGGTACATCCTTTGTTTGACGCTCACCTTAAACCCTCAGAGATGACCATATGAAGACGTTATTTTGTGCTGTGAAAGACTGCTGTGGAGGAGCAAATTGAGAAATGATTATTCAAAGAATTCATCGACGGTCTTCACTGAAACAAGAAAAATACATGAGCAGCCTGTACAAGTGGGAGAATTTAGGTGGTTTCTTTTCTTTAGTTGAGCCCTGTTAAAGGGGAATAATCCCCAAAGAGAGGAGTCGGAGGTCGCTGTGGGATTAATCCAGAGATGAAGATCCTGATGGACGAGTCCTACGCGGTACAGCCGAGGGAGAAAATGGTGGCCAAGTGGTTGGAAATGGGACAGGATGTGGCGGGTCCTCAGTCATTTAAAGAACCGGGTAATTCGTTGGTCAGCGTGTGCCAGCGCTCAATTTTCTTGTCCTTGTTTTTGAGGCAGTCAAACCAGTGTTTGAGCCTCTCTCCGTTTGCATTGATACCCAGAGATACACCACCTGGAAGACAGTGAAGAGAGAGCGAGAGAGAGAGAGAGAGGAGCTCAGACTACATCCACACTACTGCGTTTTTGTTTTGTTTAAAACACATCAATTCTGCTTTGAATATGCCCGTCTTCCACATTATCCTGGACATTTTGTGAATTATGTTCACATTTAGAAGGAAAATAGACGATAAATCATGTCACATATCGTCCAGTGAGAGCAAAATCTGACATGGTGCTGGTCAACTCGCTACTCATGTGGATCCACAACAGTAGTTATTTTCACAAACATCCCGTTTACACCAGCACTTGAATAATAAGGAGATGAAAAGCTCATCTGGTGAAGAAAACTGGATGTTTTTAGTGTGGATGTAACCTTAGTGAAGCCATTTGAAGGTGGAGCAGGTCCACGCGGACTCACCTATAAAATCGTTGGACTTTCCAATGTCGTAGTCCCACACGGTCACTTCCAAAGTCTTTTTGGTGAGGTCTGCATATTTTATGTCATAAGAGAACTCCTGCACAGAAAGAGAGGAAGAGAGAAATCAGCTTTCCAGCGTTGATTTACTACATGCAGCGTCACTTCCTGTTCTTCAGTCACGCAGTCCGACGATCAACAATGCAGAGATGTTCTACAGTCGGTGTCTGCAGAACTTACCAAGAGGATTAAGTGTTTTTAATCACTAATGTTAAGGTCCAAGTTTCCCCTTAAATGACAGGAGGTTAAGGAGCTGTTTAAATGCACTTTTGTAAGTCGCTTTGGATAAAAGCGTCTGCTAAATGACATGTAATGTAATGTAAAAGGAGCTGGCTAATAGTAGTGGAAGTGGAAGTTGTAAGTGATGCTGTTACAAAGGTTAAATCCTTTGCATGTAATAAATTTATATTATTATTATATATTATGTATATTATATGTTATATAAATTTGGGCTGCACTAAAAAAATTGATGGGATACTGGTCTCGTCAGTGCCATATTTGCATAATTACAATCAAAATTGAAGTGTCAATTGAAGTGACATCTGCAGCAGCATAACACATAACCAAGTACAGAGCATTTTCCTGTTGGACATGTGAAGTCTGAGTTCATCAGACACAGAAAACAAGTCGAGACCTTCTGTCTTAACTTGACAAAAAAATTAAACGTGAGTTTAATGTCTGAACGTGAGTGGAAACATCCGTTTAATTCATCTCAAACAGCAGAGTTGTGTTTGGGTTGACGGAGCATTATATATGATGGTTTCACTGTGTGTTCTCAATTTTACTAGCGTAGCTGTTATGTGTCCATGAAAACAGAAAATTGGAGCTGAATTAGCTTAATCAGCATTCTGTAAACTCATATAACACTGTTTGAATGTTTATATAGAAAAGTTACACACTACAGCTCAAATAAACTAACTAAAAAAATGGTTTTATTGTTTATAATTATAAACCTGGACATAAATGAAATTATTATATATAGCGGTGCGATTTATTCACATAATTCTGTGCATCCCAGTGAGTTTTAATTAGTTTTTTCAATCAGTATGCAGGTTTTTATCTCTCTCTCCTTCTCAAACATTCATCCAATCCTATTAGTTTGAGACACTAACATAAACTCCACACGCACCTTTTATTGTGCAGCAGAATGACAGTGTAATCAATAGAGGACACTGTTCACTAAATGAGACAAGCACCGTTTGGCAGCAGCCTGAGCAACATTTTTTTGTGTTCTCTGCATATTAAAAATGTGCGGTTCAGCCGAGGCTGCGAAACCGGCGAAACCGGTGTCTCAGTATGAGGGACGACCTCGCTGCTTGGATCTCACAGAGAGGTCGCGGGGTGACGGAGGAAGATGGGCTGCAAAAAATGTCAGAGGAAATGTCAAGCCTGTGGTCTCTGTGTGTGTGTGTGACCGGTGACGTCCACTCGTGTACAGGAGGATAATTTCCGGCCATGTTGTCCTGAGAGGCTCGCTTTGTGTTTTCCCCTCTTCAAAAAAACATCTTCATGGACCCGAAAAACTGATTTCAACTGCATTTAAAATCAATGAATTCAGTCATGGAGGTGTTTTCAGCTGTGAGCCTCAGCTGCTCTGGCAGCTAAAGATGCTCCAGTGTTGAGAGGAAGTGTGGAGTGGTTGATAATTCCAGCTTATTACTCTCTCGCAATCATGTGGGTTTGTCACCGTGTGAAAAAAATATTGATTAGTGCAGCTGTAAAGGCTCTGAATCAAAACTTTTATTTGCGTCGTGTTAAATATTCATGACTGTCCATGTATCTGGCAATTAGGTGGGTGTGTCAAGTCATTAAACGTGGCAATTTGCCACCTTTGTCAATGTAAAATATTGATTGGCGCAGCTTTAAAGTAGAGTAGGTCAGTGTGGTTATGTGAGGAATAAACATGGCTCAGGCTGGGACAGACAAACACAAGGAAAAACTGATTTTAAACCATTTAACTAAATGCTCACCTGACATAATCTACACCTGCTTAAGTCTGCTTTATCTTAATAATATGTTAAATGGACATTTGACAGCCTTTTCTCAGTGGAAACTTAAGTCATTCTCCCACACCAAAGTCTATAGAGAAAATCATCGTTTTTAAATGACACACAGGACTTGTTGATCCACTGCTGCCCCCTCACTAAGTTCACTATCTATCTATCTATCTATCTATCTATCTATCTATCTGTCTGTCTGTCTGTCTGTCTGTCTGTCTGTATATCTAACATTTTAGGGGCAAGCTTTTATCCGACTACGACTTTACAGTAAGTGAAATATTCTGCAATTTATTCTGCAATTCTGGGTCTGCCATATTGTGATGAAATGTGTGTGTGTGTGTGTGTGTGTGTGTGGTTTTGGAGGCAGCCACGCAGCACAAAATCAAAGCACCAGGTTAACAACAGCAACAGCCGCAACAAAAGAAGCCGGGGCAAAAAGCAAAAGTGGCCGTCTGTACCTCGTTGAACTCTGGATTGAGCGTCTTCTTCTTCACAGCAGTCTTGTGCTTTGACTTTTTGTTCTCGTCTGGCTTCAGGTACCTGCAGGAGAAAAACCAGACGAGTTACAGACTGAATCACAACGGAAATAAAAAATAAACAGCTGATATGCTATATTTGAAAAAGGACTAGGACATTAGGACTAGGGCCACACGATGGTGTAGTGGTTAGCACTCTCGCCTTGCAGCGAGAAGACCCGGGTTCGAGCCCCGGTTGGAACAAGGGCCTTTCTGCATGGAGTTTGCATGTTCTCCCCGTGTGTGCGTGGGTTCTCTCCGGGTTCTCCGGCTTCCTCCCACAGTCCAAAAACATGCAATGTGGGGATTAGTTAAATTGGACACTCTAAATTGACCGTAGGAGTGAGTGTGAGAGTGAATGGTTGTTTGTCTCTATCTGTGTGTGGCCCTGCGATGGACTGGCGAACTGTCCAGGGTGTACCCCGCCTATCGCCCAATGTCGCGACCCTCTGGTGGAGGATAAAGCGGTTAGATGATGACTGACTGACTGACATTAGGACTAGGTTATGGTCTCCATGAGGACTAAAAGTTCCTAACAAATACAAGCACAGACACACACAAAGACATATATAGAATATATAAATCACATAAATGTTAAATAAAAAGCAATCATCATTTAATAAAACCCTCACAGACATGATGATGACTCACTGTGTGAATTGTTAATTATTACCATCAGCTTTTCCTCAGATGTTATATTGTTCTGCCCTCCAGAGGGCGCTGTGGTGCTGCCCTGCGTTCAGCCTCACTGTGTTGACATTTCATCACACACACTCCATTTTTTACCTTTTGTCTCCTTTTCACTGCTGTGTCATCACCTCTGAAAACTCCCCTGACGTTAAATATCAGACACACAGTGATGTAAAATAACATTTTTGTGTTTTTCACAAGATTACCGTGTCAGCTGATGCATCACAGCAATGAAAACCTATAACTTTTAACTCCACGTCGCACAAAAGTGCATAAGCTTTGCATTGTCTTTTAATACTTGTGAAGGGATGAAAAGCTTTAGAGCAAAATATCACAGCTTTTCCTTTGCTTCTCCTGTACAATAACAATTTTTGAGTGTATTTATACAATGATTTATTAAACCTATAAATAAATTACCGTGCATTACGTACGTTGCAGGGTAATATAATGTTATTGAGCAATTTAAAAGTGGAATTATGAGGAAACATTAAACTGTCAAAGAACAGTTCAAATTGAAACAGAGTTTTTATTAAAACTCATAAATAAACAACTTAATCAAAAACAAAACAAGCCCCTGCATGTTTTTTCTTTTCTTCTACTCAACTGGTGACCACAGCAGTTACATAAAGACAGGACAACCTGACAGAGAGTGAAGGGTGAGTGGAGAAAATGTACTGAGGGGACAACGAGAGACATGTGGACACAATGTAAGACAACAAGGCAACAAAAAAGGAGGATGTGAGGCAACAAAACACTGCAAAAACACATCTCAAGTCATTATTTGTATTATTGAAATGCTAAAAAATACAAAGCTCGTATTAAGCTCACATATTAGATTGACCAAATTAAGGAGGTTATGTTTTCTTAGACATGGGTTTGTAAGTTTGTCCTTCTGTTAGCAACTTCCTGTCTACAGTTTTTGATGGATCAATCTGTATCTACCATCATATGTAATCCAGATTATGGATTTGGCAGGCAATTTAAATTTAACATGGATGAAGTCCAATTAAACACGTTCAACTGTGTACATCTCAGCGACATCTCAACAAATGAGGATGAATTGTGTAAGATGGTAATATCTATAAGCAGGTTAAACAATCTTGCCTACTGTACCTTTAAATGTGAGTTTCCTGTATTAGCTTGTATTGTAAATGTCAAATTCACCAATGTGGAGCCACAACCTTCTAAACCGGGGATATCAAACGTATGGTCTGCAGGCCAGAATCGGCCACCAGAGGGTCCGATCCGGCCCGGTGGACAGATTTCTGAAAATTGCACATGACTATAATAATGTGAAGTACTACATATTTCAGCTCCAGATACCTGTGACTGAATGTTTTGTGCCTTTGTAGATCCACTGATGTAATATTACAATAATATTGTTGAAATTGCATCGATTTTTCTCAAGAAAGTTCAGGCTATTTGGTAAAAAAAATACAAAAACAAAGAGAATATCTTTGTTGTTTATATGTTATTATGCTATTATTTTACTGGTCCGGCCCACTTGAGATCAAACTGCGCTGTATGTGACCCCTGCACTAGACCATAGGAAACTGATGGGGACATCGATAAATATGACCAGTGACACCGAAGACAATGTTGCCTTCTGTACCTAAATGCATCTTAAATGCAGGGTTGCTGCATTAGCTTGGATTGTATATGTACTTAATAAAGTGACAGCTGAGCGTATGCTGTGAAATATGTCACAGACATAAAGAGGTGGGACTGCTCTGACAGGTTATTGGCTGTGGCAGTGTCGCCGGTGTTTCCCACAGCACGCACCGCTGCGGTCACTGATCACTTTCAGTGAGTCAGTGGTGAGAACAGGTTTTCCGTGCTACTGTTGCTCTGGTGCGGGCGCACGCTATGTGTTGAGGGATGTGTTTTCACAGGCTGGACCTGTTTTGCTGTTTTGCCTTCATAAATGATGCAAAAAGCAGGTTGTGCTCGTATCAAAAACCCTCAGTGCTGGATGTTGTTTAGCGCCTCTGCTCATTGGGGATGCAGGGAGAAAAACAATTTAAGGCAATAAAGCTCATTCTGATGTGGTATATTATTTCACTTCACAACCCGTCTCTCCTCGTACGTGCTCACTGGACCTTCACAGACTTCAATTTCCCAGGGTAACGCAAAAGATTTAAGGAGAAGCTAAGTGGGTTATAGCACACAAACTGCCCCCACAGGGGAGTGGGCTCTGACATGGTTGTTGATGAGGAAATTGCAGCGAGCCTAATTGTTGTAATGGGACAACTGACCCCAAGGCAAAACACGGCAGGAGTTAAAAGTCGGGATGTAAATGAATGCTACTGTGCAGAACAGTGGCTTTATATGTAATAATAGCCGCAGTTTTTCCACTAATGCCATTATTATTATTCTTTAAAGGTCCAGTATGCAAAGATCTGCCTCCAGAGAGGTCAGGAAACAAATAATATCTCTGCGTAGAGTTATAATGTCCAGAGCAGAAGCTACATCAGTATTACTACCTGTATTTTCAAGTAAAAAAGTCGCTGAGCAGTTCAACTTTGTTTAAAAAAATGTTTAACAGAAGGAGAGACCAGAGAGAAACCAGGATAAAGACTAATCTGAGGTTTCTATGATAGAGAGGTCTACGAGATTTGACTATGACTTGAAGCTTCAAGTCTTTCTCCCTCTGGAAATCTGGAAGAAAAATCTGTGTGGATGATGCCACTCAGGACATGAGAGGAGCTTTTGAAGGATTACGGAAAAAGCAGAACTTTGAGATCAGTTGAAGAACTTTGAGCTGCGATACTGAAGGATTAGAAGAACTTTGATTAAGAACTTTGAACTGTGGAGGGCAGCAATGCACCTCTCAGTGTAAGGTCTGTCAGAATGAATTATTATAAGAAGAAGAAGAAGACAAAAACTTCAGATGCCTGCATTGGTGATGAGCAAGAATAGGTGTGATATCTTACTAGTATTAGCTGCCACAATCACCTTTGTTTTGGTCTGGTATATGTGCTTAACTCTGCCAACTGCTGGTGCTCAAATGCTGCATATTGGACCTTTAAAAGAAACTAATGCATAATCGAGAAAAATCCAGAAATGTTTGTCGGGCTCGAGTCAGGTTTGTTCACATCAATTACCACAGTCATTTTAAGTTCTTTTAGTGAAACAGTTAGTAAAATAGGGTGAATTTAAGTATTTTATTTATTGCTTTATTGCAAATACAGTGAAATCATTAAATTAACAGATGTTTAAATGAGTAAAAATGTGTGATAATAAATAGAAATTGGAAAGTGACTGACAGAATTTAGATTTAGATTTATGACAGAACATTGAACACAGACTACTGAAGCCATCCACACAAAATAATGCACGATGGCTGGATTATATAAACAGTTATCAGTGGTTACAAGAGCTAATTAAGACAAAGTGATGGTCGT
The DNA here is from genome assembly GCF_019176455.1 of Solea senegalensis. Taxonomy (NCBI): domain Eukaryota; kingdom Metazoa; phylum Chordata; class Actinopteri; order Pleuronectiformes; family Soleidae; genus Solea; species Solea senegalensis. The sequence continues at coordinate 5,932,249 of NC_058033.1, forward strand.
TAATGGCGAGTCTGAAATGTTATTATACTCATAAGCGCTGTTGATGACTCGTAAGGCGTGTGTGAGTGTGTGTGTATTGGCCTAGTAGTTGCTTCCTCCTGGATGTAATTTGCCATTTCCCTTCACCATAAATAAAGGCTAACAACCACCCTTGTTGAGCATACTTCACTTAATTATTACCTCCGCCAAGGAGGTTATGTTTGCAACTTCCTGTCTACATGGTTTGACGAATCAATCTGAATATTTTGTGATGGGTAGGTGATCACTCAAGTATATTCCCATTGAAGATTTGGTACTGTGAAGACTAAAATTAGCACGAGGATGTGATCCAGATTACGCATTTGGCGTAATTTAAAATGTAACATGGTACAATCTCAGTGACATTTCAACAGATGAGGATGAATGTTGTCTTATTATGTTTATGTAAGATGGTAATAAAGTTCTACACAGATCCAGTGAGTAAAATGTAAATATTTCAGGTGCCAAGTGTTTAAGACAAAAAAATCAAGGATGCATTTTAGGTTTGGGTCTCGTTTGGTCCATAATCTCTCTGTTTCAGATAGAAAAACGTGACCTGGGTGGTTCTCTAACCTTGACGAGCAGGCTTGATGAAACGCACTCGTCGCCGCCGTTGACAACAACATTTTTACGCTGTCACTTTTCATGATTAACTCCACTATCTTGCCGACTAATGTGTGCACTCGCACTTTGTATTCACACCACAGATGCTTTTAAGAAGATTTCCCCCCCTTCATTAGCAACACAACAGAGCCAAACATTTTTCTTCTGTGCGGGTGACAGCTGCGATGCCCAACATCAAACATCGTCCTGGTCAAAGAGGAGAAGCCAATCATGTCTCTCTTACAGAGTATATGTTTCCTTTATTGCTATTCTCACACAAAACATTCAGTAAATCTCTTATCTGCCAGCGTGTCCTTCAAGCTGCGGGGAGATTTTTTTTTTTCCAACCTCAAAAACTGTTGGAAAATTGTTGCCAGCCTCCATCCTTCTAAACATTAGGCTTTTGTTCTCGAGGTGTGCACAGCCGAGTCAGAAATTAATTGCACTTTCATTGCTCAGCCAGATGAAAGACCTGGGAAATGTTCAGGTGTGATAAATAGGACTCTCCTTCAAATTGCAGCCCCGCGGACGGCCTCTTGTGCCGTCTGTCTCTTTCATGCTGCTGATAATCACAGTAAGTCTACCTATTTTCTGCTAAAATGTCAGTGCTGGCTGCGACGTCTAAAAATAGCATCATTGTGATGAACATCCGGTGTTTTGACAAGAAATGCTTGTTAAGAAGAATGTCAGTAACTGTTGGACATGTTGCTTCATATCCATCTATTCTGGTTTTGGCATAAAACCCTTTTTTTTTTTTTCAATCTACCAGTAGATAATACAGTATATATTATTGTTAAATTAATGTGTGCCTCTGCTCTTGACTTAAAAAATGATTTTATGTTCCAGAAAACCAAGAAACACCAGAAGAACCTTGACCTTTTGGCCACCAAAATCTAAGCATTTAGGCCGGGAGTTGATCTGAACGATCGTACCAAATTTGAAGGGATTATCTGAAGACACTCTTGAGATAATGCATTCAAAATGGTGAAAAAAGGTTTGGTGAGGTCACAGTGACCCTGACCTAATCTAATCCATGAGTCAAAGTGAACATTTACACTAAATCTGAAAGGATTCTCTCAGGGTGTTTTTAAGTTAATGAATTCACAAGGTTTCATGGGGTCAGAGTGCCCTTGACCTGAACGTAAGTGCTAAATCTGGAGGCACTCACTCAAGACATTGTTAAATGAATGCATTCACAAGGCAAAACAATGTTTCATGAAGTAACATTGAGCTTGAATTTTGGTAACCCAAATGTCATCAGTTAATCTTTGAGTCCAAGTGAACATTTGTGCTTGATACAATGGGATTAGGTCAAGTTGTTCTTCAGATAATGCATTCACAAGGCAAAATTTGTTTTCTTGAAGTAACAGTGACTGTGAATTTTAGCAACCCAAATCTATTCAGACTATCTGTGAGTCCAAGTGAACATTTGTCCCAAATCTTAAGAGTCCATATGAACATATGGTTTAATTTTAAGGGATTATCTCAATACCTTGTTTTGATGATGCATTCATTCACAAGGCAAAACAAGTTTAATAGAGTCACTGTGCCCTTGACTTTCGGCCAGCCAAATCTAATCAGTAAATCTGTGAGTCCAAGTGAATATTTGTGCCAAATCTTGAATCATCAAGATACCACATCGAAGAAACGGTCATCTCAGAGTCCATGTGAATGTTTGTGCCAGATGTAATGTATATGTATATATTTGAGAGTATTTCGGGGACCTTTGACGTTTGACATTGATGAGTCCAAATGAACGTTTATATCAATTTGAAAGGTTTTCCTGGAGTTGTTATTGAGAATTTTAAAGTTGCAGACGATCAATATCTACTTTGTTCTTCTTTGAGTCCAAGTGAATGTTTGCACCAGATGTAATTAAATTTGTTGCAACTCTCTAACTTCCACTTACGTGGCACAATTGTGTTTATCTTGCAAAATGATGTTTTTCTATATGGAGCTGATATTACTAATTGATTTGCACTTTCACCTCTTCTCTCTCTCTCTCTCTCTTCTGTCGCCTGGATAATAAGAGGTGTTGACACACGTGCGTAGGTCACTTCAGCTTCAATACTCCAGCAGCAATATGAGCGAAAGATTGATGCTCATGGGGCCTTGGAGATTATATTGGAAGAGCGTGACACAAACAGTGAAGAGGCTACAAGGATAATGCAGAAATAAATTCTGAGTATGAAAGTGAATTTGCAGATGAACTTGACTGGAGCACAGCTGCCTCCTTTTATCTATTTCTAGATTTTACCAACAGATCAATAAGTCGAGGCCGTGGAGTTTCAGGTCAAACTTTTTACCCTTGCACTGATTTCATTCTCTGACTGACAACAAAAATATCTCGGCTATCGTGTATCTGTAATTAAATTTGTTGGAGGCTGATTTGTAATGTTTTTGAACTTTCAGATTTTGCCACGGAGCAACACTGTGGATACTGAAAAAGTTTCTACAACCAATTAAGATGAACTTTTATGTCTTAAAAACAGAAATAATGAAAAATGTGTTCCTCTACTTCCTTTTCTATTCAAACAAAAGCAAAAGCCTACCATCAAATATAAAATATAACCCAGTAAATACAAAGGACCTTTGGAAACTTTCATCTTAATTGTTATTAAAGGTTATTGTACTCTGCGTATTTTCACAATATCCTTTTTCAAAGTTTATTTCTAAGATACAAAACTAATTTCCATAACTTTTTTCATAATTTCACTTAATTGGCTTTTGTCTTTGTATGGAGTCAGGTACCAGTGATATAACTGGTTCTTCCAAGTTGAGATTTTGGCATAAAAGCATCATTATGTAATAATATAACCCCTTCTTACTACTAATTATATTATTATATTATATTATATTAAATGAATTAGTTATCAAGAATAACTCCTCAGTAGGAGAATTCCAGAAGATGGCAGTAATGCAAAACTATGGATAGAATGTGTTGTTAAACCCCACAGAAGAACAAGAACTACTAATACAATATGTAACATTCATTCATATAAAAACACCCGAAACTGTTGGAAATTGTTTGAGCAGGAAGTAGCCTGTTTTGACAGGAAGTAACCACACTTGGGTAAAACACACTGGGTTTGGGTTACATCAAACTGTACAGAAGCAAACATCTATACTGTGTATTCATCTGAAAACAATGTTTTCATTTAACTAAAATTTTCTCCAGGTTACACAGTCCAAAACTTTGGGGATTATACACTAAATTGGGTAGTGGTTAGCACTCTCGCCTTGCAGCGAGAAGACCCGGGTTCGAGCCCCGGTTGGAACAAGGGCCTTTCTGCATGGAGTTTGCATGTTCTCCCCGTGTGTGCGTAGGTTCTCTCCGTGTTCTCCGGCTTCCTCCCACAGTCCAAAAACATGCAATGTGGGGATTAGGTAAATTGGACACTCTAAATTGATCGTAGGAGTGAGTGTGAGAGTGAATGGTTGTTTGTCTCTATTTGTGTGTGGCCCTGCGATGGACTGGCAAACTGTCCAGGGTGTACCCCGCCTATCGCCTGATGTAGCTGAGATTGGCACAGCACCCCCCGCGACCCTCTTGTGGAGGATAAAGCGGTAGATGATGACTGAATGACTGACACTAAATTGGACACTTTTAATTGACCATGAGAGTGAATGGCAGTTTGTCCCTACATAACCCTGCAATGGACTGGTGACTTATCTAGGGTGTACCCCTGCAACCCTCATGTGGAAGATGAAGTGGTAGACGATGAATGAATGAATAACGCCCCTACTAATAACACTTTAAAAACAGTAAATCAGCTGTGTTGTTGTTTATCTCCTGGTGGTTGTTTAGACTTCTGCAATTTCTCGTGCTGATTCTAATCATCTCTCAATTATGTTTTTGTCATAACATGACGTAATCCTTTATGCTGATGATATTTGAGTGTTTGTCTGGGATACTGACGTTTTGACGTAGGGGTCGGAGAAGCCGTTGGCGTCCATGGCGGCGAGGTGAGCACAGCGTATGATGCCGACAACCAGACAAGACTTCTGGGTGTTGTACTTCAGCGAAATCATGATGCGTCCTCGCTCCTCTAGGGACTTCTCCTCTGTCTTGTTGACCTGCAGTGATAAAAACGACAAAGTTTAGTATTAATAACCGGCTCTCATAACAAACAGTGGAGAACATTTCTCATTTCAGGAATCATTATGGCTTGATCAGATAACCAAAAATGTTTAAGTTCCAGAATGCTATTATTCCTCGGTGACATGAAAATCATTATCTAAAAGTGTTCTCTCCATCTCCCATGACTTTAATTCTTTTTTTTAATCCCTGTACTCTCTTTTTTTTGTCTCATCAACTACTTTGTGAAAGTAAGTCTGTATCATTAAAAGTCTGCAGCAGCAACAGAACTCGCCGTCTTGACAGCTGTGTCATGAAAATCAGCACTGATTGGCTGATTGATGCCATCTCCGCTGTAGATGGCGACTTAATAGCCTCATCAAAAATAATTAGCTACATTTTTTAGAGACACGATAAACAGCTGATCTGACACATGACCCACATGTCAAGAGTTTTCATTCCAAACACCTTCATGCTGATGAGCTCGTCTCCAGACTGATTAACAGACGTTTAGATCCCCATGCATGAAGTTAAATATCTGTTCACGGGGGTTTACAGCATTTATGACATAATTACACACAAGTACACAATAATCTACTACATTACTACACAAGCACACTGTAAACATTACGAAAAATACGAAGAAATACTGTGAGGTTGTCATGAAACAAAATTAGACCATGTACAGTGTCAGAGTGATGGCAGCCTATGGCTGTGTGAAAGGGAATTATGCTTATAACTGGAAGGTTACTGGTTGGAATCCCCAATAGGAAAAGCCTGGGGTCCCCTTGAGCAAGTTACCCAATCCCCAATGCTCATCACTCAAATTTGACCCCAGCCACAAGGGGTGTGATTCAGAACTGTCTTGTCTGAACTGATAACCTGACATAACTGTTATTTATCTGTTCCTGGTCTCTCTCTCCTGTCTTTACCCCATCTCCCTCTTTCTGTCCTTTCTGTCCCCCACCTCTCCTCTGTCCCCCATTTTTCCTTTCACCCCAACCTGTCTACGCAGATGGCTGCACATCTTTGAGTCTGGTTCTATCAGAGTTTTTTTCCTGTTAAAAGAGAGGGGTTTTTTTTGCCTCGTGCTTGCCCATTACGTGAGTTGTTGGGTTTCTCTGCTCTCTATAATGCTGTAAAGGTTTTTGCCTTACTATGTACAGTGCCTTGAGATAATGTATATTGTGACATGGCACAATACAAATAAAATTGAAGCGAATTTAATTGAATCCAGTGAAATCCTACTGCTGGTCCCAAGCCTGAATAAATGGGAGATTTGCCAAATCAAATACAGCCGTGTTTCCATCCTGGTACAGTTTGGAATGGTAAAGCCCTGGGTCAGGCTTGCTTTTCGACTGAGAACAGTATCTTTATTTGGTAACGTGATGTCGTAGCACGACATTGAAAGTGACACAAAAGAGGACAATGCAATGGACAACAGTGGAGGACATCCAGCAACTTGCTTTTCCCCCTGTTCTGTTTGTGCTTGTTTGTCTCAACAAGAACGAAAGCTTTGGATGAGAATAGTCTGCAGGGCATTGAAAAAACTCCGGTCACAGGGGAGTGACACTTTATGCACTTCAAGCACTGACTTTGAGTTTGGTAAAGCTAGTAACAAAGGCAGTACAATTGCCCCTTTACATGGCAGAAAAATGTGCTTAAATTCATCACTCAGTCTCGCCACATTCCACTGACCAAAACTGAAACTCATCACTAAATCTGTCAAAGAGTCAGTCAGAGATCCAGAAAAGAAGCTTATATCAGCCAAAGCCAAACTCACTTTTATGCAGGGATATTACCAGACCTTGTTCTTGGTAATACCTCCGTTTCCCTGGTAACCCCCGGGGGCTGACTAATACCTGGAACGTAGTCAATAGCCTTGGAATATTATTGTGTTGTGTGGCTTTGTTGCCAGTCTGTGGATTTCAGAAAACAATGGGAGCAGGCGGAGAGGGTGATGTATATCTCATTCAATTATTTGGCACTGCTGCTACATGTATTCAGAGCGGTGTGCAGACTGTTACATGAGAGGTGTCCTGTTCGACTACGCTTTGAATCCAATTAATGGACAGCCTTCAGCCAATCTTAATTGAGTTTTGCCGCAGGCAGTCGTACAATTAGCTGGAAAACATTGAGGAAACTCTGCTGGGCAGTGGTGTGTTTGCTTGTGTAAGCGGAGTTTGAAGCAAATAATGGAAAAAGGAAAAGGAGACTTAGGGGGCTTATACGTTATACCTCGTTTTTTTTTTTGCTTTTTCATAAGTGATTTTTTTTGGTACCTGCTCTGGCGAGGTTCCAAGCGAGCTGAGCCCATACTAAAATGTGACGTCAACAGACTGCCGGCCACTGATTGGTGAGAGAGTCGTCAGGAATCAAAACCAGGAGCTTTACAGCAAGCAAACATGGCTGCTGTCTGTGGTCCATACGTTCCTGACGTTCCTGTGTTTGGTGGCTGACGAGAGGATCACAATAGTGTCATGCAACAGTTGAGGAGATACTTTGAAGTAATGGAAAACAACGTGCCTGATGTCAAACCGAGTAGAGTCAAGTCGAGTAGTGCTACAACTGTATAATGGAAAAGCTCCATTAAGGGAAGCAGAGAACAGCCCTTAATCTGTGAAGACTGGAGGCCACACAGCTGCGGAAATGTCTTTATCATTTCAAACCAAGTCCTGGACGCATCTTTTGTTGGTATTATTTATATGCCAGAGAAGGACAGCTTAATGGAGGGGAGGTCTGTGAGTAAGGAATAGAACAGAAGACAGGGAGTGTTGTAAAGATGTCTGCACTTGTCAGGTACGCCGACCTTGATACCATCCAGACAGCCTGCACTTTATTTTTATTTTTTTACTTCCTTCCTTCCTCCCCGACTTGCTTGCTTTCTGTCTTTATACCCTTGTATTCCTGTCAGCCTCTTGGTTTGTCACAGATTTCCCAGGTTGCATCTTGTTAAAGGAGACAGCGAGATAGAGACAACAGAGGGGGGATGTCCCTGACATGGACCAACGGTGGAGGAAGGGACAAGCCTAAATTGATTTGACAGTAAAACAAGGTGGCATCTGAGACATGTTGGCATGCCAGATGAAATGGAAGGCAAGTCCAGTGAGATGTCTGGAACAAAAAAAGAGAAGACGAAGAAGTCATCTGTGATTCACCCAGGAGAGTCATTTCCCGGCAGGTTTCTGATTAGTATCCTGCTGTGAACACTGTTGGACAGATTGTTGAGCACTGTTTCCCTTCTTCATTTCATTATTCTGCTATTGTCTCTGAGTGTTGAAAATGTTCCAGGATGCAGCTTATGATTATGAAAACCAACCTGTTGTGCACCAAATCATAATTTCTCAATCCATGTCCATGGATACACAATTAAGTTTGTTTACAGCCTACTTAAAGCAGTGTAGCTCAAACTGTGTTTACCAAAGTTGTTTGTGTTGCAACAGTGCTGTTTGTCGTACCGGTCTGTGGGTACATGCAGCTGGATACCACTCGTAAATTGTGTACACACTGCAAACGAACCACTCTGTGACCCTGACTGATTGGTGCAGGAACGGTGTGCGAGTGCTGTGTTCGCACAAGCCCAACAGAACAGATCTAGGGGAGAAACGTCCCCAGTTTCAGAGCAATAAGCTATGAATATGCCTTAATGCTATGGGAATGCAGTAACAACAAAACAAAATTGCATCTATCGGACATATTGTGTCTAACGCTCGAGTTGAAATTGATCAACTTTTGCGAGACATTGCACTGATGTCACGTACCTGCCAGTGGACAGACTCCCCTCTGGGAAACATATAATTTCTGTGTGTGGACACTCTGAGGTGTACGACGCTCTCTCTGTTGTGGAAACATCTGCAGAGATGAAACACCACACAGCACCGGACACAACAATAAGCAAGTTTCACCAGCGCTACTTTCACATGACGAGCTCACGTAGCCCCTGGTGTTTGCAGCAAAACTTACCACGCTGTGTCCGGCTCCACATAGGTTTCTTCTCTACAGACGTTTCCATAACGCTAACAGTGAAAAGAAATTTCACCATCAACGTTACTTCTGTTTACAATACGGCGACTTGTGGCCATCGTGTCACAAAATGTACAAAATGATGACAAATCACGTTCAGTATGAACACAGCATATGAGCCATGTCTCCCCAGCTTCCATCGCAAGCACCTAGGAGCTTTAACGTTACAGCTGAGCTGCAGAGACAAGTCATTTACAGTTTGTCATAAATGAGACAGAAAATCATGGTGAATATCAATGTGAGAACGCACAAAACCAAACTGAAATAACTCACAGGTCTAATACCCGCACTCCCACACTGCTCTACTCACACTGTGGAGCTGTGGATAAGTGTAACGGTATTACACCTATCTGTGCATTTCCTCTGCTGATACAGACGGTCATTTACTGTGTGTACGTGGTTGGAAATAAATGCTGAGGTATAGGAAAAGCCAATATGGGGAGGGGGGCCACTGTGGAAGTGTTGTTGGTAAATTGCATTTCTAAGTCACGGGGTACAGGAAGGCATACAATACAACAAATGAAAAAAAGCTCATAGCTCGAGGGTCTGAGCTGCATTTGTGTGTCAGTTTTCAGTGTGTGTTTTTCTCTCTGGAGGAAAATCACTAACACTTTACATTACAATGCAGCAATAACACAGACATAGTGAGGAATCAGGGACACATTATTATGGTAATACTGATTATTAACCAACACGACCATGACAACTGAATTTAAAACAATGCCCTCAGGTTGGCCTGTCATAGCTCCACCCACAAAAATACGAGTCTCTTAAGTCCTTTTATCCTTTTTTAAACTCGAACAAAGAGATTTATTATTAAGATTCATTTCATATTGACAAACGGATTCTTCCCAATGTCCTCAAAATATACTTGACATCCATTCCTGCCTGCAGCAACCTGAGCCTTCAGAATAAAAGCTGTGCTCTACTTGTGTTCAACTAAAGAAGAAGAAGGAGAAAGAATGTAATGAAGAGTGTGTCTGTGTGAGAGCATGAATAGTTCTGCAAATATAGGAAAGAAAAGAAATCTATTTTCTCTGCCTGGTTACCAGCTGTGGCAGCATCGCTCTTATTGTTTTCAGCCTGAGTCAGTCGGTGTGTGTGTGTGCTCTTGTATTTGTCACCTCTTTAGGAAATTTTTATGGCATAAACACTGACCTTGTCAGGACCAGTATAGTCCTCATGGAGACCAAAACCTGGTCATAAGAACTTTGTTTCTGAGGAACTGGTTAAGTCTAGGGCTAATGTTTTATTTTGGCTGTCCAGATGAATGGAAGTCAATGCAGATAGCAGTGAAAACCTTATACGTCCAACATCTTATGTCGTAATGTAATAATTATGTAGTAATAAGTGGAGGGTACACATAATAATGTGTACTCTGTAACATGCATCCATGAGTACTAAGTACTTACAACAATGCAATAATGATGAATGAATATATTGTATAAATAAGTAATAAGTAAATAAATATTGCTAATGCTCATGAATTCTGTACACAACAGCAGGAAAACACACTGGCTACTTAAGCCCTGTGTACCTAATAAAATGGTAGTCTTCTGCAGGGGGTAGCCGATCTACTGGTTTAACTTTAGAAATAGAGATTCTGGCATTTTCTCCCAAAGAACTGTTGATGTGTTTTCATTTGTGGACCCTGTGAACCCTCAAGGCAACATTTTATACAGAAGATGCAGATTATAGAGCAGTGGTTTGTCATTACTATTGTGATCAGCCTCCCTGTCTAATCTTCTAATCCATATTACAACCTCCTGTCTGACGACGGACACCAAATGAAACCAGTACAACCAAAACAAAACTCTCAAATCTCCTTTATCCTGTTTTTACACGACCTGCACCAGACTTTAGCTCAGTATCATTTGAGACCGAGTACGAGTCTGGAAAGGCTTTACTCACCTCCTACTTACAAGAAGCATGAACAAGGGGTGTAAATTAAATTGCCAACATGTGCAAGTGAACAGAACTACAACCATTTAGACCAATTGTCCAGATGATGTATGCAGAGCGCGGAAACACATGTAAACAAAAGTGCTTGTTATAATTTTCCAGAAGCGATGGGGTAATGGCATTTTGCCTGGGGGAGCTCTGTGGAGGAAGTCGCTTAAAATGGAAGCAACAGCCAAATCGAAAGACAGCTGCTCTTCAGTGGCTGCCATGTTGGATGTATACCAAAGCCAAAAACATCGCTTCTCTGTCGTCACTGCGTTAAGACTTGCCTCTCGCGTGCCAGGGAGATTAGGAGATTCTGAAGTTGGCCACAGGTGGCTGCAGAGTGTAACCAAATCACTGGCAGACTCAGTGGGGTTTTAAAGTTAAAGTTAGTTTTTATTAATCCCCTTAGGGAAAGTATTCCTCTGCATTTTGACCCATCCTAGAATTAGGAGCAGTGGGCTGCCACACTGAGTGGCGCCCGGGGAGCATTGGGGGGATGGGTACCTTGCTCAGGGGTACCCCAGCCCTCTTCGGCCGGGTGGGGATTTGAACCGGCGACCTTGTGGTTACAAGTCAAGTTCCCTTTCCACTTGGCCACAGGCTGCCCCACCCAGGCTACAAGGACACGTTCGTTTCTGATGAAGATCTACAAGAAACACTTCTTCTAGAGAGGTCATAAACATTTTAGTTTACCTTAATAGGCCTCCTACATTTTTTGACCCTTTCCAAACACTTGCTACCACAATGGTTATTGATAAAGTTAGTGTCTAACTGGTAAAAAAAATATACAGCACATACGCATAGTGGCAAATAAAGCTCCAGTCAAATGGGAGTCAGGACATTTCCTGCTACTTTTCCTAACATTGAAAAATGTCCTGGTGAGAATACAGCAGGAAAAATCTGTGAGAGTGAGTGGACAAGCGTCCCGCCTTCACACTCGACCCAGACGCCACCTGTCGCCTGATTTAATCTGACGACGCAAACAGTCCCCTGCTGGAGCCAATTTTCCTCCAAGCCTGAAAAACAGTGAAAGCCAGATATTTCCCCCTAGAGTTAGTGACGACACACACACGCACAATCCATGAATGCTGATGTCGTTCCCCAGTCGCTGTACGTGTCGACCGGTTGTGGACACATATGCCTCAAACATTTTTATGAGGTAATAATGCACCTGTGGTGTGTTTACAGCGTGTTCCTGCTGATCCCAAGTGGCTAAAAAACACATTTAGTGTGCAAACAGCTTTAAAATGGCAGTGGGGGGGGATTTCATTGAAGGGTGATTAAAGAAGCGATTATGACCTCAGGCTTTCTGATACCATCTTCAAGGAGTTATGAATGTCCATACATTTACAGTTTCACTATTTGTCAACAACTGTACCTCTGGACCAACGTTACCACAACCCTTTGTGTGCTAATTCTGCACATTAGCACTGCCACAGTTGCTTCCACGTGACAATTCTACAACTTCTAACTACTGCCTGCACCGTAATGAGACATAAGTGTTGTTGAAAAAAGCAATTAAAACTGCCATTTTCAAAAAATGGCAACAGTGTGGGTGAAAAATCAGTAATCATCTCTCACTGTTGAAGCCTTTCATTGTCCAGTTGAGCTGTGGCAAAATGGAGAAAAGCATCGCACTGAGAGACTGAATAAAGATTCTCTGCCAGATGAGGCTGCACTCTCCTCACACCGCTCGGGGGGAAGGGGGGTCTCGCGCTAACGTCTGGTGCCAGCGCTGGATCCAGATTCAGAGCCGAGGATGGCACAGACATCCATTAGACAGAAAATGGGTGTGTGGTTACAACTTTAGCAGGGACACAGCTGCCCAGGTACCTTGGGACGAGCGAGTCATACAAACAGAGTCGTCTGTCACTCAAGGACCCGACAATAGAGGCACAATCGTAAATGGACCCCAATTTCCCAAAAATAATATTCCCCCTACAGTTGGAAAACAGTATTGTTACAACTGAAATCCCTTATTTTGTCACTTTCAAGTGGAACTTTCGTAAACATCCATCCATCGTCTACTTCTTCATCCTTTTGAACATCCCAACTTAAATACATAAATATTTGGTATTTCATTTAAAAATTATACAAAAGCATATTTTTTGTAAAACTGAGTGGTGTAGCATCATGTACAGTACAGCAGTAAAGTTTACAGAAAGTTTGACAACACTACACTGTATTATGGTGACGTTATAGACAATTATTACTAATAAATATTCACAAAACAAAAAAATAAAAAGCATAATTTTTGTCAAACTGAGTGGTGTGGTATCATGTACAATGCAGCAGTAAAGTTTACAGAAAGTTTGACGAGTTTGTATTATGGTGTAGTTATTGAATATCTGGCTGGTTTTCCACTAACAAACAGTAGGGGGCAGTGGAGCCAGCCCCCATCTCCCCAACATTTAACCCTCACAATAACTCTGAAGCTGCTAAATTAGGGTAAACTAAACTTGGATATACTTGTATTTTTGCATGTAATCTCTTTGCATTTGTCTGGACTGAAAAACAGATGGAGGCGTCCTCTCTTTCTTGTGATTGGTCAAAGACTCCTGTTACAAGTCAGTTTTCCACACAAGGTGCAGACATCTAATTCACTCTCAGATCAACTCTTTTGCGTCTGGATTATCATGGAATTATTGACATTTCTTTAACTTTACTTCAGCCTGCGAAAAGTCTAAAACTTTTTTATACGCTTGAACAGCAAAGAGGCCTCTTTTTCACAGCAAATCCCATCAATAAGCTGCTGAATGAGAAGATTAAACGGTGGGTGACCACTGGCCCGTTCTTCCCCAGGACAGAAGAACAACATCCTGTGTTCAGTCACAACTCCTTATCTGCTACTTCGGGAGCAAACGGAGCAGAACGTGTCCTTCCCCGAGCTCCTTTCCCTGCAACCCAGCAACCGTCAATGATTCACTCTGCCTTCCAGCATTTCTCTGCGGAAAATGAATGGCCAAATTGTGCTTTCTCTCCCCTTTTCAAGACATACAGTATAACAGGGTGGTCCAAAGTAGTTCAGAACAACCTATACTGAAACAGAAGAGGCAAGCACTGAAAAATCAGTTATTGATTTTGACACAGCTCTCTCTGCTCCACAGATAAGATGCTGCTCTGAGCCATAAAATGCTCTCCAGATTTATTTCTTACTAGAAATATGAGCAATGTATGAGGATTAGTGGGTATTGGATACATTTATTTTGCTTATGAAAACCTGCAGGCAGTAGTTTCATACTTGAATTTTAGGATAGTTCTGTGTTTTGGATGCCACATTGCTGCTCTCTGTGAAAACATGGCTGCCTGCAGGGACATAAAGAAAAAAACTAATACAATCTATGCCATCTTAGGTCTCAGCTACCTTTTAAAAAAAGAGATTTTTACCATTTTATTTTGTTGTTAGACTGTCCTTTTGGACTGGAAACCAAAGTCTTTTGTCTAGCGTTCCTCACACCAAAGTCCATTGAGAAAATCTGCGATTTTACATCACAGCAAACAGGAGTTTTATTTCACTGTTTGCTCTATCAGCAAGTTTAAATGTGTTATTATTCTATTTAAGTGTATGAAAACCTTCATTCTGATTTACCCACATAATACAAAATCATCAAACAAGACAGTAGAAGAACAGCAGCTCCTGTTTCCCAGCCAGTTAAAAACGCTGATTTTCTCAATTGGTTTTGGTGCAGGAGAGCGAGTGGATGACAAATTTAGATTTCCAGTCAGGAAAGGCCATTAAATGGTGCAATAAAATGCCAATAGATATAGTTAAGATATTATAAACTTAAGCTAGTGCAAAAAACACAGGAGATTCAGCACTAACTCTATGTCGGTACTATCTCTTTAAGATTAACATAATGTAATCTACTATCGGGGTGAGATTTTTGCTGCGTATAAAAAGCTCTGAAAATGTCTGTGAGTCATTTATCAAAGGCTGCTTGGCTCACACTATGAACTGCTACAGGCAGTAGTCGAGATTTTATACAAAAAAAAAAAATCAATGTAGAGACTGTAACTGTGGTTACTCTATAATCACTGTGACAAATAACAACCTCCACACACATCAGAAACTCTGTTGTTTTTTTTTAAAGCGCAGCATGCACTTACATTAAATAAAAACCGTAATAAAAAAAAGAAAAAAAGACCTGGAATGATGTATGCACCGTGTCCGTTTGATACCGGGCTCGCACACAAAGCATATTCTGTATTTTTGGGACGCCATTTCACACTCCCACATGCAGAGAACAAAGCACAGGAGAAGAGCAACGTGAATGTGTCTCTCCAAGCATAAAGGCAGCGCCTCTGTGCTTTAACAGGTCCAGAATTAAACCGTGTTATTCTTTTCAAAACCACAATCTGTGTGGGCAGGTTAGAAAAGGGATATTCAATTACAGTTCAATGACACTCCACTACCATGCCCTTGAAACTCATAATCCACTCGTGTTTCCCAAACAAGGGCTCAAAGCCTGACGGCCGTGTGGTTTGAAGTAAATCCTCTAATGGATACTGTTGTCCTGTACGCCTCTACAAGAATTACAGATTGTATCTTGTGTGCAGCTAACTTGGTTATTAGTTATTGAACAGTACAAGAATCAGCTGCAAGTTCACAGGTTCACAGTTATGACTTGTTCTTGTGAAACTTATGTGATAAAACTTTAATTACACCAACAGAAGAGTATCGTTGGACTTTACTCTTCCACGACACAGTTTCAGCATGACTCTTTTGCGTTTCCATTAGTTCCTGGTGTTCCTGGTGTAAGTACCTGCTCTGACGAGGTTCTAATATATGATGCCCAGACTGCCGGCAACTGAGTGTCGTCACTGGAAGAGTCATGAGCACGAAGTCTGAGTCATGAGCGCTACGTCCGAGTCATGAGCGCGACGTCCGACACGAGAATCAAAGCGAACAATGCCAAACTGTAGATCAGTTAAAAAGACTTAAAAATCCCTGAAAACATGCGTTAATCTCCACAGGAAATGCTTCAAAAGTCTATATTTAACAGAGGAGTCTGGTGTATTTAGCGAAGGCGCTGCTGAAAGCCAGCGATCGTGAGCTGAATCACGACCAACGTTCAGTGGTATTTCAGTTCAGTGACTGAGTCAGGAAGTACCGAACGCTTCGGTGAACAAATCTTTTTCAATCAACTGATTTCAATGACACAGTTTCACCCAAAACAACTGCTTTACAAGTCACTAGGTTGTGCGTTTGTGTCTCGTGTAAAAGAAAGTCACGGCAGTTTCATGCAGTCGCGCTATGATGAAGATTGAAAGTGCAGTACCTGTACTACGTCCATTTTTTTATACGCAACCCATGGTAACAACAAACTTTCTGCCATGTTGTGGAGGAAAATAATGAAATGGCCAGCATCACATCTCTGAGCTCAAAGGTTTTATACAACAACACATGATGCCAGTGTGTGAAGCGGGGGGAAAAAAAGATAAGCTCCAGTTCTCCCCCAGTCCTTCCAAAGTGAGTTTATCTCTCAGTGTTACTAAATCTCTTAACACAAAATTCTGAAAATATTACCAGAAAAAGTGAGTGACGTTCACAACATTTATTTATTTAAATATTTAGTTAAAATAACTATAAACTGCACCTATGTGACACATTTTGCCAACTTCAGTATATAATATTTGGTGTCCTTTTATTGTGCTGTTCCTCCAGGACACAAATGTGGCAAGAATTCAATGAATATAAATAACTGAACATTAGCGAAACATTTTGAACAATTCTAGTTGTTTAACAATAATAAAAGAACAATGAACAATAAACTCTGACGAGAACAGCCGAACGCCACGTCGTGCAGCCTGAGAAATGATTATTCTGCGCCACAATAATGAAATGCACAGATAATCTAAACCAGCACCAGCATCTCCTGAGACATCAGTACTCATATTAGTCTTAAATTAGAGTACCATGTATATTAATATAACAGTATGCTGTCATAAATGATGGATTGGAACATAGTACAATACATTTTTGATCAAATAAAGTACACTATAGTGCTGATTTATATACTTAAATATATAATACACACCAGACACATCCTAAGAACAAAGTACAATACTTTAATTATTGTATTTATAGTGTAAAATAGTATTTCTTTCAATAAATATAAAGCATTGGATTGTGCCATTTCATAAACTGAACTAGTAGGACTATATTATAGTATAGTAAATTGTAATATAATCCAGTATTTTGTGTTGTATGTTATATACATGAATAGACAGGATTAAATCTGGGTATGACAACATAGTATTCTTTGTTTTTTGTGATTTAAAGTGTGTGTTTCACTTTGTGTGTGTGTGTGGTGTGTGTGTGTGTGTGTGTGTGTGTGTGTGTGTGTGTGTGTGTGTGTGTGTGAGTCACACTCACAGGAAGCTGTTTCTCCAGGCAGTTGTTGAAGTTTTTGATTTGGTTGGGCTTCAGCTTCTTGAGAGGGATTCGCGTTTCCCCGATGAACTCGTTGTGGCGGAATTTGTCCTCATCACACACTGAGATCCTGAAAGGAGGAGGAGGAGAAGGAGGAGAAAAGGGAATGGGAGGATGAGGAGGAGGACAAATAAATGAAGAGAGCTAAGAGGAGGATTACTGACTGACTAAGACCAGTCACTTTTCCACCTGAAGTTGATCATCCTCCTTCACAGTCATTCAGCCCTGAGCAAAATCCCTACTTCATTATATATATATATATACAGTATATACACACTATATATATAGTGTGTATATACTTCTCCCACTGACTCTGTGAGGCCTCACCACACAGAGGAAAACTCCATGTACATCTGCAGAGGAGGCGTTAGAGCTCAGTCAATCACAAAAACGATGAGATAATTAAGCGTTATGAAGCGTTCATCCGCGTAAACGACTTTAAGATGCCAAAATGAGAAACTCTTCCACTTGAACATACGGCGTCTGACTGTGTGCTCGGCTTATTTACTCGATTAACAACGTCCTTTTGTAAACACCACTGCGTACTTGTCCGCGAATTAGTCAATCAATTAAAACATATTATTGTGTTCAGAGCCAGTGAGGACACGGGGACGCCAAGTTCAGAACACTCGGCTTCACTCTGTACTTTCATTAAACTCATAATGAGTCAATTATTGGTGGAGGGACGCTGCTGCTCCCGGTGGACGGCCTGCACGTCTTGAGTAAATGCACACAGCGTTCTTACGACCACAGCCCTGACATGACATGACTCACACACGTACTGTGAGGCTTTGTTTCGTGTCATACGGGGGCAAACATGATCCTCCGTGGCATGATTAATGTGTCCTCATGGGGGGACACACACGGATGAGTGGAGCTGAATTCAAATTAAAAAGTTTGTTGTGTGTGATCATTTGTGGCCTTCTTGAAAATGAGACTTTTATCTAGTTAAATGAAGGAAAAACTTCACATAAAGATATATGGGTTGTATCACCTTTGTCCAGAACACGAGCAGAACTGAAGTCAGCACCAAATGTGTTTAAATCCAGGTTAAAAACTCACATTGTCTCATGATGACTGAGCTCTAATCTTCTGCACTTTACATTATTTAATAATTTTAGAGTAAATTATTGTTTTATGCTCCATTCTCCATTTTAGTCTTTATTTTCTACTCTTGTTTTATTATTCTGTAGCACTCTGTTTTATTTCAAATTGCGCATTTTATTGTAGTAATGTGACCATTAACTCCAACCACTAACTGTTCCCTAACTTAATAAATCAAATGTGAAGTAGGAGCTAATTTTTCCAAATAGACTTTCATTTTAGATTCTCTCTTTGCAACAAGTAGAGTCGCCCCCTGGGGACTGTTTAGTATGTTCTTAACTTCAACCAGCAAACTGGAAGACGACGTGCACTTTATAATCCGAATATTGGGGATGACACAGAGTCATGTGGAGCTGCCCGGTTTATCAATCTCCATTCTGTGAACTAATCTACAGTCAGTGCAGATACCAAAACAGCAACGGCAGGATGCTAACTGAAGGGTTATACAGAAGACATAACAACCCGGCCACTAGGGGGCAGCAGTGTACTCCTCGTGCCAGTCCCAAACACGAATACATTTTGCATCATCTGGCGCAAAACATGTGCCAAATCAAATATGTGGATCACTGAAAACAATGAAAACAGATGATCCGCTGTGGTGACTCCAAAAGGGAGAAGCCAAAAAGAAGCAGCAGAAGAAGAGAAGATATAGCAGATCTAATATAAAGCAGAACAGTTGGAGGAAGCAGTAGAACAAACCATGTGGTGCAACACAGGCCCGAGTGTGAGGACTAAACTGCGTTACACACAGATGTTTGGAGGGAAATAGAGAGAAACAGCAAAGCTGTGTGACAGTCACGGGGATTTGGAGGCTGCATTTGAAGACCAGCTGGGTCACAGTGCCATGACTCGACTGTCAGATTTCAAAAGCTCCTTTAAATGTGTCCTTCCACCTCCACAGCATTGAAGAATCCAACCCAACAAATACCACAAATACCACGTTAAAACTTCAATTTCTGCATTAAGAACTTATATTTCCCCCTGACCTGAACCATGTCCAGCTGCACAGATGTTGCTAGGCAACAGGAGTAAGGGTGGGACGAGCTGGTGGCGATCGTTTTTTATAATTTAGCCTTCGAGGTAGGAGGTGGTCCCGGGATTTTGGACACAGCTCAGGAGTCACTGGGATAAATGTGGTTTTGTGGACAAACGCAGCGAGGGATTTGGATTACATTTTTTGGGGGGATGTGGTTTATGGCCAAGAAAGAAAGGATAAGATTGTTAACTTTGTGTGCAATTGAGGACAGTTTTCAGACGGTCACTCTCGTTATGTATGTGACCATCAACCATGATATTTTGATAGCTAAACTGGAGAGATACGGTATAAGAGGCATAGCACTGGAATGGGTCAAGAGTTATCTTCACAACAGATCTCAATATGTTAAGATGGGAGATTGCACATCCACTTGCTTGGACATAATTTGTGGGGTCCCACAAGGATCAGTGCTGGGCCCAAAACTGTTTAAACTATACATTAATGACATATACAAGGTATCCAATATTCTGAAATTAATATTATTTGCAGATGATACTAATATTTTCTGTTCGGGGGAAGACCTAAACCAATTAGTGGAAACAGTCAATAATGAACTGGCCAAGTTGCATGTGTGGTTTAATATAAATAAACTATCTCTAAATTTAGATGATGTATGGGAAAAAAGGCTGTAAGACTAGTATTAACTACTAGTTAACTAGTAACATACAAGTTAATGGAGTGGACATTGAAAGGGTTAATGAGTACAAAGTGCTGGGAGTGATTATTGATGACATGTTAAGTTGGAAGCCACACACCAAACAGTTAAAAGGCAAGCTGGCCAGGCTGGCTCCAGTAGGTTCCATACAAACCACCAGAAAACCAAACAAATGGCATCCTCAAGTCTCCACCTGCTCATCACGCACTAGTCTGAGCCAGAATGAACGTAGGAAGTAGAATGAATGTAAGGTCATGAAGGACCCTGAAATCTGTCCGTTGTAGGGTAGGGCAAACAAAAAAAAAACAACAAAAAAAAAAATGTACCCAAACAACAGCTGACACTGAGACAAATGTCAACACATGAGTAGTATTTAGCTGCCACTGTGAAACAAGTCACTCAGGAGAATCAATTGATCCAAGATGGAACTGCAAAGCTGGTCATTGAATGCGATCGACAGAGTGTTCTCGACAAGAAGTTCTGGTGAACCTAGTTGCCCAGCTGGGACCTTCATGGCTGGCTACATTTGGGACGGATGGGATAAGTGGAAAGTTGTGTGCCTTGCTGCACTGGATGTAGAGGATGTCGAGGATGTGTACATATTTACATTCATGATGATCGGAATGCTCTCCCTGGGATGGGGAATGTTCCTGCAATACCGGGAACTGAGAAAGATCGGCAATGAATTGATCGACGTGAAGGTGGAAAGCGCAATAATAAAGAGAGTCATGGTTGGGCTGCGCTCTGGCGTCTCCACAACCCTCGAGCAGGTGAAAAGAATGGAGAAGCAAAGAGAGGCGAATCCTACAAATGAGATGGATGACTAAAGGGAAAAAAAAAAGATGAATTGACCTCTATTGATTGGATTATTTTGTCACTTTTGGGAAGTTGAATATGCCAGGCAACAAGTCAAGAATGTCACGTGCGACGGAATATCATGGACACAGACTGTCTAGAACTAGACTATATCTCTGAGTGCTACCGGATGCTGAAACATGTTTTCTTTGTCAAAATGTCATAAAAAAAAATGATGAAATGAAATGTATGATGATAATGGGGGCAGGAGTAGTTAACCTTTGCTTCTCCCGCTTTCCCTTTCGGTTATGTATATTGTGTGAACTGCACTGTTGTGTGATGAGTGATCTAAATGTCATGACCGAAATAAATAAATAAATAAATAAATTATGTCACATACTAAAATACTGGATTACACAGTGTAGATATTGGTTTAAAGAAGAAGTGAAATATCCCAGATTTTGGTCCTGATCTGGCCCTTCCAACTATTGTGGTTGCCTCACAATTTTAGGCTGATTTGAACAGATTATGAGGCCAAATGATCCTGTCGTAAAAGGGATTAACAGACATTTCAAATTGTAAATATTTCAACTGAACAGCGATTGGGGGAGTGATCAGAACCCTGCAATAACAATGAGAGTAAATTGGCCCGGGAAACAGATGTTGCATAGTTTTGTTTAGAACCATAACTTGTACAAACCAAGTTGATGCCGTCTTCTCAGCCACGACTTCATCCACAGTTGTTTTTATCGCACACAAAACAGTTATTAACTGACACAGTCAGTAAACCTCCTGTCACGTTAAATCACGTGAGTTTCTGTGAGAGTTCCCCTAAATCCCTGGAACCTCCTCCCTGAAAATCGTTTGATGAAAGTGTGTGGTCCTGTGTCTTGACTAGATCTGGTCTAATCTGTGCTTTCTCTGGATTAAAACATTGAAAACCAGTTACAAAGTTAGGTGTAAAAATCAGAATTCTGACTTGAATCTCAATATGTTTTTGTCCAAGTCAGAATTCTGATTTTAATCTTGAGTAATTGTTTTGTCAAAACAGATTCTGACTTTAAACTCAGAGGTTTTTTTGCTTCTGTGTTTTCCCATGTTTTTAAAATCAAGTCAGATTTTAAAAGAATCCTCTAGTATGGGGAAGGCAGTTTTGAAAGATTTACATTTTCTTTTTTCACAGTTTTGCCTTTTGCCATTGTTAGAGAATGTGATAATTTTTTTGTTGTTATCACTCAGTAAATTCTTACCACAATTGAATGGGAACACCTACTCAAAAACTGTAGACAGAAAGTTGATAACAGAAAGACAAATTGACACTTTCTTAAAAGTTTTCTCCAAATTCTTTCCTTTCACTTGTTCATTTCCCCAATGTTCTACCTTTTGTTTTCCTCCAGTTCCCACTCCCTTTCCTTCCTTGCCTTTTATTCTTTATTTCCCCTCAGTCCCTCATAACATTTCATCCTCCTCATCCCTCCTTCCTCTTTCCAATCCTTTCTTTGTTTCTTCTCTTTTTGTTCGCCAACCTACTTTCTGTCTCTTTCTCTCTCTCTCTCTCTCTTGTCATACCTGAGTGTTTTTCGGACAATATCCTCGTCGGTGATGCCGTAGTAGGTCAGCGTCTCGCTCCACACAGGGTTGAGTGTGTTGTGCAGCGTCTTAGTTCTGAGTTTATTTGCCTGAAAGACAAACAGAGAAGAAAAACAAAAGTTTATTTATTTTTTAAAAGAAATAAATAAACTATGACCAAACACAAAGTCCTTTATCTGTCTGACAGCTCAGGAGACCGTCTCTTTCAGGTTCATAAACAGCCTTAAAAATGTGCAAAGCCTTAACCTGGTGGGAATTTGTCAGAGTGCTGACTCACACACACACACAAACAAAAACTCTCCGCTAAATATTGAGCCACTGCTCCAAGTGACAAGAAAACCGTAGACTGCATTTCCAAGTGACAGGCTTTATCAAAGCAACGCAGGAAGCAAGAGGAAAACACAGAGAACAATGTGCTGAAATTAAAAACGATGGACTGCAGTTCCAGCTCAGCGTGTTCCTGACAGCACCACTGTTTTGTTGTTTCACTGAGAACTTTGCCAGGCAGTAAAACCTCAGCATACTTTTATTTATTTTAAATTGAGCCACAGGCTGCAGCAATATAAGACCAAAATCAACTAAAACAGTATTTCGCTAACGTTTTAAAACAAGAACCCCCATTATGACCAACTTTAAACAACATCCACACACTTAATATACAATAAACACAACATTAGGCTAACATCTGTGTGGGACATGACAGAAACCACGTTTTTGCTTTATACTTTGACTTTGGGGGCAGGGTTTAACTGCAGCAAACCACCAGGGGGAGGTAGTTATCGTCCGATATCGGCAACATGGTAACAAAGAGGTCATTTGCATGTACTTCATGTCACGATGTGATTAGAATTGTATAATAAATGAACATTTTCCTCTTATAAATAGTAAAATTCATGTGTTGAATATGCAATAAGCTTTGAGATTCCCCTCCTTGTATTTAATGTTCATGTAAATGTATGCATACTGTGAGCGGGAAAAGAGGCGACAGTTAATAAAACAGTTAAACTGTGGTGAATATTAAAAAGCCTTTTCCTTTACAGATGCAGATAGCACGGACATAAGGCACACGACATCTGGCTCATTCTGCCAGATAGACATTACATAAATAAGTAAATATGTGACATTGCATCTGTCCATTTAAACACTTCATCACTCACCGCGGCGCCATTCTCATACACTATTAACAGACGACTTGACAGATTCGGAGTGGATTGTTGGCAGGACGGTGACAATCGGAGGGAGCGATCGGCTGAATTACCATGCAGTCAGATGAAAGTGACTGGTGAGGCAGACACGTCGATAATTCACAAAGAAAGTAGGCTGACCTGAAGGTATGTGGCACCACGACTATTTAATTAAAGGCGTACAAAGCCTTAACTGGTACAGATTGTTGTCATGACAAAATGTATACTACACTAGTGCAGGACCCATTCAAGGAGTATTTTATTTGTAAGTTAGATAACTGGTGCCTCACTGCGAGAAGGTCACTTTTTGGATCCTGGTTTGACGGAGGACCTTTCTATGTGGAGTTTGCATGTTCTCCCCATGTGCTTGTGGGTTGTCTCCAAGCACTAGAGCTCCTCCCACAATCCAAAAATCTGCAAATAAGGTTGATGGGACACTCTAAATTGACCGTTGATGTTAGAATAAATGGTTGTTTGTCTCTGAGTTTTGGACTGGCGACCTGTCCAGGACGTACACCGTCTTTTGCCCTATGTCAGCTGGGATTGGCTCCAGTTCCTCCAGATGGAGGATAAAGTGGTGAACAATGAATCAATGAATGAATGAAGTAAACTTACAGATTTACACAAAATTAATGAAATATCTTTAACATATCTCATCCAAACAAGGTCAAAATGTGAAGCCTGTCGATCGAAATGTTGGAGATATATGGAAGGAAGTTGGCACTGCACACACTTAGTGAAGAATTTCTCAATCTTGGTCCTCGGGACTCACTGCCCTGCATGTTTTTGAAGTTTTCCTGCTCCAACACACCTGATTCAAACAGTCAGCTCATCAACAAGCATTACAGAAGTGTTTTAATGACCCATACATTTCAATCAGGTGTATTGGAGCAGGAAAACATCAAGAACATGCAGGGCAGTGGGTGATCAGGACCTGGATTGAAAATCACTGCCTGAGTAAGTCATCTGTCAAGTTTGAAGCCCTTAAAATGACCCGTTGGACAATTATTTGATTACAAGACAGATAGACAGACGTTCCTTGCATTTATAGATGGATAATGTGGTCAATGCAGTGTTCAGGCTACACAGAAACAGAACTTTCGTTTTCAGAAAACATGGCATCATTTGTGTCTTTACACACACTCTGAAGGATGTAGTATGTCTGCCAGGCCTTATGGAGTGCTGTAACGCACCAACAACAGAGAAGTTGTTGTAAACACTGTAAACAAACTCCAAACACAAGAAGAAAATTACGACTATAAAGTTAATATGCATATTGATTGTGTACACGAAAACACAAGGTTCCAGTTCTATATGGATAAAATCCCAATATGGTAAAAAACCTTTGGCAGATTCTCCTTAACTTGATGCAGAGTGTGTGTGGGCCCTAAAAGAGAGGAGCAGTAATTCAGTAGAAATTTTGAGAGTTTCCTCTTCTGTACGTGTGATCAACAGGCTTTACAGAGGAAATCGTTCACCGCCACCTGCTCACACGCCGAGTTCAGTGCGACAAAAGAGCAACTGGTGTCACAAGTCATTTCCGTCACAGAGACCAAAAAGCCTCACTTTCTTTCACTTACTGAACACACAGATGTGGAATCAGCTCTCTAACGAGCTTCAGTTTGAAAAAGCTCACACCTGAGGGACACAAGGAGGTGAATGAGGTCGGAGGGAGGAAGTCCAGTAACATGATTTGAATAACAACACGTCTTGTAGAATCATTAACTTGACCAGCTTTATATGGGGGTTGAAATAATCACTTCATCTACATACAAAATAAGACGCTGGCTGAGAGGGTGTGCATGGAACTCCACCAAGTATGGACGGGAGCTCCCAGGTTCAAGAGGATGCCTACAAGGATGGTTGGGAATACTACCTTTACTTGGTAGGCCGCAATGGCCGAGGCTACGAGATAAGGGCATGCATGGGATATTTACATCAATCGCAAGAGAGTGACATTTTGCTGTCGCCCATTCTGCTGACTGTTGTGAGTGGAGTCAGTCTAGCTCCGAACTGACCATACCATTTTACTCTGTTACCCCAAAAATGAAACAGTTGGGGCTGCTTATTTTTATACTATTCCTAATGGAAATGCCAAAAAATGGACTGTGCTGTACCAAACCGAACAGTTCCACTTGGTGGATACACGGCTTAAGATACTGCACAGAAACCCCAGGGTCATTTATTCTACAATAATGCAATATAAACTTGGACTATTAGTATTTCTATCTATTAAATTTGTTGTTCAGTTGCTCTTTCAGACCAGTGCCTCCATTCAAACAAGGTTATCAAGGAGCATTTTGTCCTGACTGTCACACTGGGATAGGCTTTGATTTATATGGTTTTAAAAATTTAAGAATTATAACTAACAGTATTTTTAGGGCACATGTCATTTGAATATTCCCTGTACAGAATGTTTGTCAAATTAGTCAGCCTCACTGCATTAGTATGTGGTGGTCATGTCATCATTTTTTACAGTATTTAAACCCTGTCAAACGTCTAATGTGGAATAATTACAGGCGTCTCGTTGTGCTTGATTGTGGCCTCGGTGGAGATGAAACCATGATCTGTCTTTGCAGCCGAGCGTGAAACTTCACTTCTGATTAGAGAGTGAGCAGAACTCATGACCTCCTCAGTGGCTCTTAATGAGGCTCTCAGACCGAGCCTAATGATTATTTTGAGGGCAAGCTGAGAAAATATCAGAGCTGGGGGGAGCAAGGTGACAGCATATTAGTTTATAGTCAGGAATATGCAACATGGCTCCTGTGAGGCCTAATATCCAAAAGCAGGAGGCAACATGTCCTCATGGAGAGCTTTATTTCACTTATTTCACATTAAAGCATTTGACTTAAGCCTACTACTGTTATATCAACCCCTGGAAATTTACATGTGGTCACAAGGAACTCTGGAGAAAGGTTAAAGTAATTGGCAGTGAGTGAAAACTAAAGCGCACATAGAGTATATAGATGAATTTGTCAATCAATGCAGCAATTCAAAGAAGTCCCACAGGAAATATGTTCATATTGTTTGGTTCTGGAGCTCACAGTTGAAATCAAAACCAACATTTAGTACTAGTACTGAAAGTATTGTGTTCCTTATGGAGCAAATATAAACATTTAGGAAGCAGAGGTTCGTCTGAAATTGAGAAGATTAGTGACAGCAGATATTGTGGCTGTTTTTGTGGCATGTGTGATGTACCCGATTAACTTTACTTTTTGTGCGAGTGGAGAAAAACAGGAGGTGGGCAGACGTGTGGCTCTGGTTTTATTGCAGAATAATGACCGTTTCCATGATCACAAACAATACTTTAAGTGTTATTACAACGAGGGCCACAAAGTAATTATCTTAATTAACATTTCCATTTAGAACAAATAAGAAGATGAGTCATTACTGATGTAGTTGTGCCTCATTTACTTTGAATGGTTCCCTGGAGAATTTTTAACCTCAAGTCACAGCAACAAATTCATTTTATTAAGTAGGAAAATGTTGCACATGCATAACAAATTTTACAGTCCTTTTCATTTATTTATTTATTTTTATAGCGTAAAGTGTCATCTCTCAGTGTAAATGCACTTGTTTTGCAGCGAGGATTGAATCATCCGAATCTTCCTCAGGGTGTGATGATGAAGATTCACAGCAATCTGGCTGCTACTTGTTGACAAATCCCGCTCTGGGCCAAACGTGTTGGAAGGATATTATCACAGATGATATCCACACTTGGCAGATTTCATCTTTAACCGCAGTGATTAAAAGGGAGGCGATGGCCAATAAAACAAACCAGCCGCGGACAGGCTGTTGTTTTATTGGCCTATTCCACTTGTTGTGTGACAATTATTATGCTACTGTTTCGTTGCCACCATCAGGCCTGGGCTTCGTCGCTCGCTGAATGGCTAATTACACATTCACTTGGTATTAATCACAACCCGTGTCTAATTAGTCCATTTTAAAAATGCGGGGAAAACATGTGTTTCAACAAAGCGCCATTAGCGTGTGTGTGTGTGCAAGTTAAGTAGTATGACACTTGACTGCATAATATGTACTCACCAGCCACTTTATTAGGTACACCTATTCAACTGCATGTACTTCAGCATGCAGTCATGGCCAAGACAACCTGCTTGAGTTCAGACCGGAAGGACATGTGATTTAAAGGTGTAGTGCGCAATGTAACAAAGTACTAATACTGTTACTGTACTTAAGTGCACATATCTGTACTTTACTTTGTTATTTATATTTCTAGTAACCTTTACTCCACTACATTTCCTCTATATTTGTTACTCATTACTACCAAATAAAACCAGAAGAAGTAGAGTTGTAGAGCCAGGAATTGAACCCACAAGCTTCCAGTTGACAGAGAACTCCCCCTACCACTGAGCCACCATGGCTTTTTTGCCACAAGTTTTTAAAAAAAATCTGACACTGCAAAAAGAAACAACAATTCATCAAAATGAAGATTTCTGCCAATCACTGATCCATCTCAGGGCCGAGTAATAATTATGGAAATTATTGTATTTATATATATATATATGTATATATATATATATATATATATATATATATATATATATATAAATACAATAATTTCCATAATAGATAGATAGATAGATAGATATACATATAAAAGGGGGTAAAATCACAAAAAATATTACTCATATTTGATATGTATATTTCAGGCTGAATAATATTTTTACAGCAGTTATTGGGATGGTGACATTTTCTGCCCTGAAGGACAAATTCATCAGGATATTAAAGGAACTCTTAAGGGTTAAATCATTGTCAAATGACTTCACACAATTATAATCACTGTCATGGCTGCTTCTATACTGCAGTAGCATCTCTATCAATCACATAGAAGTTTTTCTTTTTGAGCATGGCATGCTAGAAGACTCGAGGAGGTAGGAAACAAAGTGTTTGGGTGGAGGAAACATCTGTTCATCCATCATTCATCAGTCTGTTGATTCAGCCATTCATCTCCAGAGGATGAGTCAAAGTTATTCTATCCCTGCTGAAATGTTCAATTCTTTACCAGCTTGTGTCAGCAGACTAATATCTGGATCTTATTTAACAGAAAAGAGTGAACCATACAGTTACAAAGTTATTCATTACCATTTAACAGCCAGGGAGAGAGCTATACATACATAAAATATGGGTCTGAAGTCAGAGATGAAGTTCTGTGGCAAGAGCAGACACAAATTACAATCGCCACGTTCAAATCCAAAGAACAAACGAGATGAGTTGGAAGAGGTCTTGTAAAAAAAGAGAAGGTAGATATGAGTCAGGTAGATGATGATAACACAGCTTCAGCTTCCAGTAAGCTGCTTTTGTCCTATGCTCTCATTCACAGGATCCATATTAGATATGAAAACTTTAATGAAAGGAATAAATTAACTTTGAGGCCTGCTGTCAGAGCAAATCACAGAATTCCCTGTCTCCTATGAGTCGGATAGGTTTCCATTTTTAATTATATGTATGAGTTATGGAGAGATGGCTGAAACGCACAGAGGCCTGCAGTGGTTTTTAATGCAACAGAACATAAGTTAAATCTAATTTAAGTGCATTCACTTGAAGCAGAGGAGGAGGAGAAAATGCTCACAGCGTCATTATAAGATGACAAGTTCTCAAAAGTGAGGCACATCACAGCAAAGCAGTTACTTTGGGTCACTCTGTCAATGTTGTTTACACTGATTAAGTCCAGCGTACTGACACGTCAACACGGTTCTGCTCCATGGTTCATGAAATAAGATTCAGCAAAAGGACAATAATGGACACAAACGGCAACAGACAGGAAGCAGCAACCCAGTCTACACCACAGGTGTAATCTACACCTGGGTTTCTCAAACTGTGGTATGCAAGCTTCCTCTGGTGGTGTTTGGACGAAAATCAGAAATACTTTTCTACTGATTATATCAGGGTATGTGATCGCAAATAACAAAATAATAGCAATAAATTAAATAATAACAATTAGAGTAACATTATCTTTTACTTAATCTAATGTAACTATACCAGTGTCTGAAGTATATGTGATATTTTAATAGTTAATATTTGTTCAGGTGGTACTTGGTATAAAAAGTTTGAGAACCAATGATCTCCGCTATGATATGTAGGTAAACACCGTATACGCACTACAAAAGGGTCGGGTTTTCCATATAACCTTTTAACACATAACAGCATTTTGACAAATCTTGCATTTCCCTTTTCCCTTTTCATTTTCATCAGAAAACTAATTCAATGAATATAAGCACTCTGTTTTTGTCGGTAATTGCACTGGTGATCTGGCAACCGATGCCGCTTTGAGTGTGTGTATCTTTTATTTTTATGCGACGGGGGCAGTGGTCAACATGCTTGACCGCTGCACTTTACGAGCAGAGCATGCTAATGTATCCCAGTCATAAATGTTAATCCAAGGTGAAATGAAACAAAACCAAGCAGTTTTGGTGTGTTTTCCACAGCCTGGCCCTGAGTCTACAGCCACTTTAGAGAACAATGAGTTAGCAGGAAAGGATAGACATGAGCCTGATGCTAACATTACTTCCAATGATGATTGAAAGAAGTGTCAGAAAAGCTAGGAAGCTAACACTAAGCAGAGCAAATTAACCAATTTGTCTTTTATATGAAACAATTCCTTGATTAATTGATTATTAATTGATTACTTGTCAATCGTCAACTAATTGTTTTGAGTGTTTTTAAGGAATTAAAGAGGTTTTCTGATTTCTCAGCTCGTTTATCTTCTGGTTTCTTTGCTCCATATAAGAAAGAAATCATTAATACTGAATAACTTTTGGCTTCTGGACAAAACAAGACAGTTGAGAACATCATTGTTTCCAGGTTTGACAAACACCGATCAACATTTTCTGACATTTTATGGACCAAACGATTACTCGATTAATCGAGAAAATAGTCTGCAGATTAATTGATTATGAAATGAATCGTTAGTTGCAGCCCTAATATGAAATACACCGAAAAAACACACAGATGTATTACTTATCGCACCTTGCTGGCACCAGGCAGCAGATGTAACTTGACGTAAGGGTCCGAAAGCCCGTTGTGGTCCATCGGCTTGAGGCCCTGGAGAAGAAACAGAGGGAAGTATTCATGAATCATCATGATTAAAAAAAAGACTCCACTTTAATAACAAGGATATGAATCACTGTCAATAAAAACTTGAAAATGTATTGTTCGTTTTCTCTGCAGCTGCTTATAGCAAACACACTTTCACTTTGAATCTTCATTTGTTGCTCACATGCAGAAATTAAGAAAATACTTTTAACATTTATGAAAATAAAACAGATAGTGGGACAGTTATGCATTTGGATGTGAATGTAACAACTAGTATAAGTGCAGCTCCGCATTTCCGCATCCTGGACAGTTTGGCAACCACGCTCCATTGCAGCACCCATTTTAAACACTAGGGGTTGTTGTTGTACATATTTCACATCTATTGCCATGAACACTTAAAGCTTAAAGTTTTCTAGTAATGAAAGTGAATTATTCAGGAACATTTGATAAAACAAAACACAAACACAGTCACAATCTTAATTTTATAAAACAGTTTTTGCAGAAGTCACATGGTAGAATAGTGGTTCGTGCTGCTGCCTTGCAGCAAAAAGACCTGGGTTCACAAACAAGGGGCTTTCTGTTTGGAGTTTGCATGTTCTCCCTGTGTGAGCGTAGGTTTTCAAAAAACATGCAGAGGTTAATTCGGACAAAATTGTTTGCCCTGAGATGGACTAATTATCTCAGCATCTTTTTCTTGAGTAACCATTCACCAGTGCGGGTGATTGACAGGTGGATTTGATGCCGCATCGACAGAAAAGCAAACACTGTATTGAACCGCCGAGGTGAAAAGTGAACCAGGAGGCATAATCTCGATTTACCAGTCGACCAAATGGTCATGAGCTGTGGGTAATGACCTCAAGAAGAAGGAGATAGCAGAGCAGGCAGCAGGGGCTGAAATGAGTTTTCCTCCACAGCGTAGCTGAGTTTAGCCTCGGTGGTTTGAAGCTCTGATATCAGAGTACAGAGGCTGGAGAGGAGTCTGTTAAAGTGATTCCAGCGCCTGTTTGTGATGCCCGAGGAAAAGAAAATTCCACTGTGAGGAGTTTCTGGACACGTGAACATGGTTAGAGGCGCCGGGTTAAACCCAGAACATGTCAGAGAGAAGATTATAAATGTAATCTGGCCAGGAAAAGCCTCAGGATTCTCCCAGAGGAGCTGGGAAGAGGAAGAAGAGAGAGGAGGATGAAGGACGACTGGAATACGCTTCCTGATCTGCTGCCACCACAACCTGAGCAGATGGATGGATGGATGATAAATGACCACTTATTATTCTTTTTTTTCCTTTGGTTCATTTGTTTCTTCTTCTGTTTCTTCGTTATTTCATTCTAGAGTTAGTCTGTTCTTTCTTTCTTTCCCTTTCTTATAATTGCTAATTTACTTTTTCTTTCTTTCTTTCTCACTCTGATTTATTTCTTTGGTTAGTCTCGCTCTTCTTTCATTTATTTATTCGTTCAATCGTTCATCCCTCCTTCCATTCTCTCTTTCTCTCGTCATTTATTCAGTCTGTCCCATTAGTTCATAATTTCTTTCTTTCTTTCTGTCTTTCTTATGTTCTTCAGTCTGTTTCTCTCCTTAATTTGTTTGTTTCTTCATTCGTTAATTACTTCCATCCTTTCTTTCTTTGGTCTGTTAGTCAGCAGTTATCTCATTTGTTTGTCATGTTATTCTTTTTTCATCGGTTGGTCTGTCGCTCTCGTACAATTGCTCATTCATTTGTTTATTTCTTTCTCTCTCTTATCTATTTCTTTAGTCAATCTATCATTTATTCATTTGTTAAATTTCTTCCTTTGGTCAGTCTATCATTTATTCATTTGTTAATTCCTTTCTTTCTTTCTTTCTTTCTTTCTTTTGCAGCTATTTAGTCTGCCCGAATAGAACGTGAAACACAACAAACATGGCTGAGGATGAGAGTGTAAGTGTGATAGTGAGTGTGTGTGTGTCAGTGTTGATGGAACATAAAAGATATTATTCTGTAAATAAGGGGGAAGTGAAGTGAAAAGTAGGAGGTTTTAGAAAAGGTGATGATTCTGTTTATGTTTATTTGTTCAAAATTAGAAGGGAAAAAAAACAGTGAATATAAAATGTTCTGTAGGTTTTTTTTCTAAACTTCTGTATCGTAATCATTGTAACCATCAGTACAAAAAGATCTTTGTCAGATTTAACCTTTAATTTGTGTTTAGTACAGCAAATATTAAATAAGTTCTTTATCTTGTTCACTTAAAAGTAAGGAACACACAGTAAAACCTCTGGACTTATGAACCATTTACAGTATATTAATATACAGAGTAAATAATAATAATATAAATGCTCATTTGCTTTTTAATCTCTTAATACAAAAGGTTTTTGACTTCTCATCTGCCAAATAACAGAGATTTAACATCGCTGAAATATGGACATCATGCAAAAGGGAGAAGCCCTGGGCGATTATTTTAATTATTCTCCATCTCCTAATGGATCAAAAAGATGGAAAACTAAACAAATCTAGTCGTTTCAGCCACAATTATGAAGAACTGGGCTCTTTAAAGCCCAGCTCACAGCGGGAATTAGAAATAACACACATCAGCTGTGTCACGAGAAACCGCTCCACATCCTGGCTGAGCAAATTATTTCTCATTTCCTCGACTGCTGCTTTTATTTATGCTTGAAGCAAAAATATAGTGTTGATGGCAACAGTCAATCCTTCATTATCTGCACTGAAGGTTGCAAATCAAAAGTGAAGAAACTTAAAGTGGAAAAATAACTTTTTTTCCTCTGGAAGTTTGTGAGTTTATTTGGGTAGAGTCAAATAAATCTTCCGTTAGTAATCACTCACTTCAGAAGGATTAGATTTATTTACGCTCTCTAGCTGTGTATGTTCTGCAAGTTTAAGTAAGAAGTCTGCTCACAGCAGCTGTCAGTGGGTTGTTTTTCCCGAAAGTTAAATCCTCTCTCTTAAAGTATATCTAGTTTGATCAAATAAATTAAATAGCTGAAGATACTGTTTGCTTTTTTCGTGGCAAGCTGCAAATGACTGGTAAATTCCATGTAAATATCAGCCTGTACTGTGGAATATTCACTTACAGTATAAACCTTTTAGAGTTTTTAGTTCTTGGTGATCTTTATTTTTTGACACAGGAAACACTGCAGTCCATTGATTGGTGGACAGAGAATTCTCTTAAACAAAGCTTGTGATAAACAGCCAAACGCAAAGACGAGGGAACACAGACTCCTGACCGTCCGCTATTGTTGTCCTTTGTTTACTGTGTCAAGTTGTAAATCTTTGTGGAATTTATTGGCGAACTACACTGTGTCACGCTGATATGACTTCCCGCTTTTTATGTTGCTCACTCAGCTGTGTAAACAGCGATGAAATCCAGGTATACTGCATGCACAACCTGCAGTGGAAAGCCAGATCGGGGGGTGTACCATTCCAAACGGCTCTGTGGAGAGCTGAACTGCACTGTGCCCCTTGGTGAAAACGAGGCATTGGGGGTTTTCTGCGCCTAAGCTTTGGAGTCAATTCATGGGGACTTGACTTTGACTCAATTTGGTTTCAGACTCAAACACCGGGGATTTAAGGCTCAACTCTGACTTGAGGCGTAATGACTGGACCACATCAGTGCCTAAGCTGCAGGCCAGGATGTGGGATGTGGGACCTGATCTCTAGTGTCACAGCCCTGTGTTTTGTAAACCCACCGTCTCCTCCAGCCAACTCTGAAGTGAATATCCCCTCATTAATGTTGCCTCTGTTTTCACCAGATTACAGTAATAAGAAGTAAACAACAAGAAATGGCTTTAAGAAATGGAAGCTTTGCCACCTCACTGAAGGGAACTACCGCTTAGCATTTCTTGCGCAGGAGTGGGATTCTGAAGTGGCCTGCGAATATCAGGTGACAAAACACAGTCAAAGCTCCCTCTGCAACCCCAATCTCTGCAGCAGCCGTGACCCTTTCTCCTCAATCTTGTTTCTTATTTTCCTCTTTACTCGTAGGTGGAGAAAACACATGAAATATGCAGCTATTTACAATGCACTTGATCTGAAATCAAAACACTGCAAGCAACAGATTGAATAAAGCAGCTTGAAGCTTAACATGCCTCTGAAATTATAACTCAGTGATGTGATTTTCCTGAGCTGCACTCTTGAATGTTGCATTTTTCTTTTTTCATTTCCCGTCCATATTTGACTGTGTTTTCCACACAGAGTTATTGAGACAACACCATGAGGGCTGATTGGAGAGGTTAATGTGCTGTCCTCATCTACCTCTATTGTTGCCACCGGCGACCACCTGATCTGTCATTTAAGCGGTGGCACATTATGAAGGGTTAGATTAGGATGAAACAGACAGCTGCGTCATGCTGCCTGATTGCACGCACTGCCTGTGAATACTCGGTTGA
This sequence comes from Solea senegalensis, assembly GCF_019176455.1. NCBI lineage: Eukaryota > Metazoa > Chordata > Actinopteri > Pleuronectiformes > Soleidae > Solea > Solea senegalensis. The sequence goes on from NC_058033.1 coordinate 5,967,142, forward strand.
TCATAATTACTGGGGGGGCTGGAGGAAAAATGACCACGGCAAAAGGCAGATGGGTAACATGCATCAGTGTATCCATACAACCTCCCACCGTGCACACATTCATTCATAATAGCTTCCTCGAATAACGGCCTAAAAGCTGTGAAATGAAGTTGAGCGGCCTTCGTTTGCAGAATGATGAACTTTTCAGCTCGGAAGTGAATGGGTTTCCGGGGGCTTGGCAAAGTGTGGTCACGTTGTGTTGAACTGAAAACAGTAAAACACTTTTTAATTCAATATTTAAAGTGCAAAAAAGAAGATTTATTCATGAAATCTGAAGTAAAACCAAATCATATAAAGATCTTAATGTTTTGTGTATGATTTCCACCCACTAGCTCATTATACTGAAGAAAAACGGTAAATACAGCAAGGAATTGATTAAATATTTCTAATATATAACTCATAATATACAAACTACAGCTAGAAATGTTGTGTAACTTCACCTCAGGCAATCAACAAACTCACAATTGGCCTGTAACTTGTTTCTACAAATGTTTATGTGTCGTTAGTTAGTTAGTGTTGCTCTCTCTCGCTCTCCCTGCACCAAAGTCCATAGAGAAAACCAGCAATTGTACATGACAGCACACAGGAGTTGTTCGTCCACTCGATCCATTACTTTAAACATATTATATTTTGCCTCTGGTGTTTTAAATCTGTTGTTCGGGTCTATCTTAGTGACACAAAGTTGCCAAAAGTGTCAGCCGTAGAGCGGCAGCTCCTGTTATCCAACAGGCTAAAAACACTGGTTTTCTCTATGGACACCGGTGCAGGAGTTTAAGCAAATAAGAAACGTCATTTTATAGCTGAAAAATATTGTAGATTTGAGAAGGCATACATGTTATTAGAGGTGTATTTTATGTGATTAAAATCTCAGGTGGCTGAGGGGGAGCAGTTAAGAGCAGTGTTAACACCAAAACTGCTTATAAATATATGTTAATGTGTGAAAAATGTTAATTAATATTTATACAGCTTAATTTACTTCAGTTTGTTTAGTTTAACTTACTGTGTGTTTATCAAATCTTCTGTTTGCTTTGCTTTCTTCGTTATTACCTCACAAAAAAATAAAGAGTCTTAATCTTATCAATGTACCTATATGAAGCCTCAGGGAAGGCAGTATATATTTTGTGCAAACACTGTTAGTGTTTATTTTGCGAGCCCCTTCATCATCACACAGCTGCTTTTCTTTCTGTTTTCCACAGCAGCATCAGCCGCTTCATCAGCCAATGCATACGTCTTCATTACCATATCTGACCGGGCCACTAACCCGCAGGTGGAGGAAGCATCAATCACCGGCAGCAGCAGATAACAGGATGGATGAGTCGGGGCATCGATCTCGTCCTCGTGGGAGCTGACCCACAGTCGCATTTAAGAAGAGGTTAACGCTGCCAGGGCCACGTGGGATCGGCCCGAGGTGCTCCGGGTCAAGGCTACTTGACGTGATCCTGTGGTGATGTTGAAAGCTGGCAGATGTTCTCCCATTCATCACCAATAAATGTCAACGCTGATGATCGAGACGCTTAAGCAGGGAGCACGGGTGGGTGGGCGGCGGTGCGGGGTCGCAGGGGTCACGCCGGGATTCATGAGTGTCAATGCTAACCACGTCATTGATAACGCAATATTGATTCGGTGGGAAAACACTACTGATTTGGGGTTATAGCCGTCAAGGTTTAAGCCGTCATTTATACAGCTATTACAAGGTGACTTGTAATCACTGCATTGACGTTCTGAGCTTCTGTGTTTCCTTCTCAAGGATAAGTGGACAAACACGGAAGACATGAACATAAGCAGACACATTTACCCACAAAATGCAGTTGTGTTAGAGTGGATACACAGTGGATACACAGCACAAATAAAACATCCGGTGTTTTAAATGCACGTTGGAAAAAATGCCAAATAATTAAATCAATGACTAAGTATTAATTATTCAGATACCTATGAGATATGTTAACAAGCCTAACCATAACCTAACTATAAAATAAAAGGTAAATCTTCCCTGACTGGGGCAAAGCTCGGGAGGATCGTCACCGTAATTCCTGTTTCCAGCGTTCCTGCCGAACGCGGATTTTCGCTCCAAAACGGAATCAAAACAGCCCAAAGGAGCCGTCTCAAGGAAAACGAAAAAAGGGCCAAGGTTATGAGGATTGCAAGTTGTCTTCTTCACTTCAGTTAAACACTGACGCAAACTGACAGAAGCGGAGAATCGTGACATTTGGACTGAGCCGTGCATTCTCATTGTATTTCCCTTATTTTCATTATTTATTTCAAAGTTAATGCAAGCGGGTGTGTAAAGTAGTCTTATAATTGTAATTGTAATTGTAATTTTTGCCTGCTCAGTTTACAGTTTGTGGAATGCTTGTTTTCCAGAATTTAATGAAAACTCTTTTTCTGTGTGTGTGTGTGTTTCTTGTGACATGTGTCTATGTTACGTGGAATTTTGAAATATTACTGGCATATTTCACTCAATTTCACATGACATGAGACATAAGCAGTATAACTTGGTGGAGCTGTGCGGATCAGTGGATTTTGGGGGTTAAAGCTACTTTGCTGTAAAATGGAAGACAAGAGTCCCCAAAATCCAAAACAGGAATGTTCAAATTTACCAGAATCAGAAAGTGCAGAAAGTCCCTTATGAAGCACAAACACACTGGACAATCACCTTCCTCACATGTTTGAAAGCAAAATAACATCTCTGACATGGTCCTAGCCCTATGCTCTTTTAAGATCGATTTTAAAGAATCTGGGTTTATCGTAGCCATCTTTCACCGTCCACATGGCGAAAATAATTTATGACTCACACAAACTGCACATATAAACATAAAAAAAACCATCTTGCACAGTTAAAAATAGTGTTGCACATATTGCACGGAAGGCCATCTGCTATTACGCAGTAATGAGGCATCTGGCAGAAGAAAAGCAAAACAAATGTATCCGTCACATCTTACATTGTTTACTGTTAAATTAAGATGCTGTGTTTATTGATTATTCATTAACACTATGCTATAAAAAGGCATTTGTGCAGTGTTTTTATATTGAGGCAATTTGAATTTGACAAGGAAGCATTGGAATAAAATTACTTGCAGCATATACTATTTTTTCCATTGAGATTTATCGTTTCATGCCAGTGAAAAACAATCAACAACACAGTGGTGTAGTGGTTAGCACTCTTGCCTTGCAGCGAAAAGACCCAGGTTCAAGCCCTGGTTGGAACCAGGGCCTTTCTGCATGGAGTTTGCATGTTCTCCCTGTGTGTGCGTGGGTTCTCTCCGGGTACTCTGGCTTTCTCCCACAGTCCAAAAACATGCAATGTGGGGATTAGGTAAACTGGACACTGAGAGTGAATGGTTATTTGTCTCTATCTGTGTGTGGCCCTGCGATGGACTGGTGAACTGTCCAGGGTGTACCCCGCCTATTGCCCGATGTAACTGAGATTGGCACAGCACCCCCCGCGACCCTCTGGTGGAGGATAAAGCGGTAGATGATGATGATGATGATGACTTTTAATATAAAACCAATGTAATTTAACCTGAGCTATTGCAATGAAAACGCCATCGAGCCAAAGTAGAATCAAATCACCTGTGCCAAGAACCAGGTAGAAGTGAAATAAAGTTGAATTCTGAGTTTCTTTCTTATTTTTCAAGACTTAATATGTCTGCAAGGACAGAACACTTGCCAGAAGGTCTCTTATGTAAATGTTGTGCAGTGAATGAACGGACTGCCAAATGGGTTATTTAAATTTTAATCGACTAGAACTGGAATTGATAAGTAATATGTGACTCAGTGTTGGTCAAATTCAAACAATTCCCAACTCTCGAGATACGTAATCCACTGCAAGTTTTAAGAAATGCAACCAAATTAAGAAAATATTGCTTTTGCCAGTTTGATAAAATACAATAACAAGTAATAATTATATTTTGCTGAAAAACAAACTGCTTAACCTGAAAACTGGTGTATCCATGAAAGACTTTCTCTTTAAGACTGAAAATGCATTTTCAGGGAACGTGCGTTCACAGAAATCCATAAATTACAGGCCCTAATTAACATTAACCACCCTGAGCAACCTTGATTTATGTTGTGTAACTGTACCTCGCGTCTAAAAAGATGGAGTTTAGGTTTAATTAATCGTAAAAGTGCTTGACCTTTGAGGCAGTCAATCACCACGTCGCCTCGTAATATGCTCCCGTCACTACGTGTTATCAAAGTGTTCACTTTTAATGAGTGGACTCACTCTTGGTGAGTGATTATTTACTCTAATGTGTAACCAGAGACAAACGGAACAAAACAGGAAATGTGTTATTATTAGAAGGAAAAAATGTATTCACAACACGAGGGGGGAAAATGTGAGGGATCTCAGAGGAGCCAAGAGACGGTTTGGATCAAGGGTCACTGGGTTTGGACACTAGCTGGATCAGACTAATGAGGCTTTTCCATTATACAGTTCTAGCACGGCTCGGCTCATTGTTTCTGAATTTCCCTCAATGTTAGTACCTGGTCCCTGGTGGGGTTTTTTTAGTACCTGCTCTGGCGAGCTTCCAAGCGAGCTGAGCTGATACTAAAATGTGACGTCAACAGATTGCCAGTCACTGATTGGTCATTGGAAGAGTCATGAGTTGGGGTGGGAATCACAGTGTAGCTCGCAATTCAATACAATACGTGATGCATGGTCTACAATACCACTAATATCGCGAATACAGCGATTCTTTGATGAACAATATATTGCGAGACAATCATACAGCGATACATCTGTCTCAGAAGGAAACAACTGAAGTCTATATATTGAACGTGGATGGAGCATCTTTTCAGGTAGCTTTCTCCTCCATTATCCCGCTGTAAACTCCTTAGCAGCGCCGCCATGAGGAGACATGAAGTAGTGATGCCCAATGGGTGAAACTGTCAGCAGCTGTTTACTTTAGAGCGCCTTAATTAAAGACTATATATAATTAGACTACTATAATTAAGACTTAAAATCTAAAAAACATGCGTTAATCTCCCAACTTTTAGCAAAAGAAATCTAAAAATCTAAAATCTAAATAAAATATTAAACAGAGGAGTCTGGTGTATTTATTGACAGCACTGCTGAAAACCGGCGATCGTGAGCCAAATCATGACCACGTTCAATCTGTGCCCCGGTTACGCAGGAAATACTGAACGTTTCTGTGAATCTTTTTAATCAACTGATTCTAATGATTCAGTTTCACCCAAAACAACTGCTTTATAAGTTACTAGTTTGTGTGTTAGTGTCGCGTAGAAAACCAACATCACGATGACTCCGCCCACTATAAAGTAAGAGAAAACATTGTGATTGATACCAAAATGAGCAGAGCCAAGTCGAGTAGAGCTAGAATTGTATAACGGAAAGGCGTATTGATAAGTAATGAAAAACAGGGACTGGTCAGGATTTGATCTCATCTCAGCATCTTACCTTCTTGTATCTGGGCACAGGAAGCTGTTTTTTTTCCCCCCAGCAAACAAAAACACAGAGATGAACGAAAGCATGCAAGAAAATGAGGTGGAAGAAGAAAGAAACAAGAATGAAGGTGTTAAATTAGCATGCAAAGAAAACAAGACAAGAGACAGAGAAACAGTGTTGTGCACATGCAAAGCAAACAAGACCAATCTAAAATGTTAATTAGTGAGCTTCAGACGTGCATGAGAGTATTTTGTGAAGTTACACTCAGCTGTCACTTTGTTTTATGCTATGCTAGGCTAATTGCCTCCTGACTTAAGCTCTCTACTTAACAAGAGACATCTTCTTATCGCCAAGTTTGAGTCTCAGACTGTTAATTAAAATGAGTGATGCATAAACTCTATAAACCATATTCACCAGCTGCTGAAAAAAAGAAATGACAGTGGAAGAGACTCTGGAACTCGTTTTACCCAGACTGATACAAAAATGTCACAAGCTTTTCTGTAATGCTGAATAAACAGTGATTAACCGGTTCTCACTAAAATTTACATTCCTTCACAACTTCACTGGATTCTAGAATAACATTTCATAAGAACAGTTTGTTTTTGACAAAATTGGCCTGTAAGCAGACGTCCACCGAGCAGCTCCCAGACTCGTTTCACACAAAACAGAAGTATTTTGTTGTTGTGAGACAGTTACATGGATGAGCCAATTGGTGCAATACTGGTCAAAATCACTGGATCAATACAAACTACACACAGTAAATGTGAAGCACATGCTTCACTCAACACAATCAGAGCAGGATTTTTAAATTGCTGGTTATAGCTATGTGGAAATTGCATTAGTAAATAACGGTTATTAATAGCTTCGAGTGCCGAGTGACGTCTGTCAGACTTAACCAGTGACAAAGTATATATACAGTGAATTATATGTTTTTATTTTCATTTAAACAAAAAAAGCTGCCTTTTCTGCAAAAGCAGGGCGAATAAAGATAATTAAAAGAAACAATGAGCAGAAACAAGGAGCCGAGCCAGTGTGTGTTTGTGTTTATGTGTTTATGTGTTTATGTGTTCCTACACATGAGTGTGGGTGTCCTGGCCGTCTGCAGGAGACGGCAGAGACTGAAAGAAAGAAAGGCTGCAGCATTAGCGAGTGTTGAGGTGGGCTGTCACGTAGGCGGTGCTGAATAAACAGCTCTTGGATCAGCAATTAAATAGTGAAACAGAATCTGATTCTCTGATAAGATTGAAAGATTGTTTGTCTACAGAGGGAGGAAAGGCGTTTTTTTCATGTTTTACTAAGCAAGGTATACGACTACACGTAGAGAGCGGCACATATTGACATCCATGTCACAGTACAACAAAACAAAGAACAACATAAAATTTTACTGAAACTATGAGGGAGGAAAGTATCTGTCTGACATTTAATCAATATTTACAACCAAAATGTGACAACTTAAAAACAAAGTACATACTACAGATTGGATCATGTAGGCCTGACAAAATTGATTTGATTAACCAATTATTGATAGATTACTAAATTGCATGTCCAATGAACACCAGGACGAAAAAGAACCAGTAAATGTAATGAACTAAGTGAGTGTCTACAGTAACAGATGAATAACCAGTGAAGACATTTTGCAGAAACTGCAGCAAACAGACTGCAGAAATTGGATCTCTGTGTCGAGCTGAAACCATGAGGACATTGTTTTGGCAACGCCAACGTTTCCCAGAACACACAAACGTCCTCGGGAGCTTCAGCCACATTCACTCTCCTCCAAATATTATGTCCCCGATGATACATTTGTCAGTTTGTGTTTTTTACCACATGAAGTGGATGAAGATCTAGCAACAAATAAAAAAAACAAAAACACTGCAAATAAATTTGAGTGGGTTTTTGTTTACTGACCCGGTTTCATCCCACAGGTATTTTACTTTGTGGATGTTGTTTGAGGATGACTTTAAGTCTTGCAATTGCGTCAGTTGAGCAACGGTCACCAAGACAAGCACTGCTAGTGTCTAGAACAAACCATAATATATGATACTATAAGATTTTCTATGAGAATTTTTGTTCAGGAATTTGGGAAATATTCTTAATTCTGATGGGAATTATTGGGAATTACTGCAATTACTGGAATTAGTGCAAAGAACAGTGACTTCAGCAGACATTTGTTACGAGAGATGTTAGAAACGTGTGGATTTCAAAGAAAGTTGGCGGAAAGTTGAAGAAATCAATCAGGTGAATCAGGTGAAACGTTGTTCTTAAATGGTCTATATATGTTCTAAAATAATGTTTTCTTGTATATTCATATATATATATATATATATACATATATATATATTCTTATCTTATATACAATCACGGACCTTGATTTTCTACATTAAAATAAAACAGAAACAGAAAAATGTAACAAACGTATATAACACTCTAGGGTTAACATTTTTAATTTCCAAGTAATTCAATGAGTGGAAATTAGGGATAATTTAAAGAAACTGTGTTGTCATAAGCACATGACGCAGTAAAGTCCCAGTTAATTCTCATGGAAAGTTTCTAATTTGGAATACAAAGTTCCCAATCCGAGGAAGAGTTTCTGGAAATATATCGGGTATTTTCCACCTCTTTGCAACCCCTAGGTAGTAGGTAATACCAGAAAAATTACAGGAGGGAACAGAGAATTATTTCATCAGCTGAGGTACAAGAGGATAAAGAACGTAGCAGACTCGTCATTTACTGAGATTAGAAATGGCACAAAAAGGAGGGTGGGGTTATCTTATACTAGTTTATTACTGGAGTGAAATGCCACTGAGACAATGCCGTAGTTCAAATACGTATTAGTATTATAGACTAATGGTTTTGCTAATAAAACTGATTATTTTACATGGCAAAAAGTCCCTTTTCCAATTTGAAATATTCCCAAAACCTATAGTAATACCAGACAAAACCATTATTTATAGAGAGCTTTTCTAGTCTTGATGATCTGCTTTACACTACAGTTTTCACACACTTCAACATGGGGTGTCTTGCTCAAGGAAACATATTGACTAGCAGTGGCAGGAATTAAACCCACAACCTTCCAGTTGAAAGACAACTCACCCTACCACTGAGCCACCATGGCTCTTTAACTCCTCACTTTGATACATTTTACATCAGAAAATTATTTTGATAATTAAAATATATGATATTTACCGTACTTAAGTAATATTTTACTTCATACAAGACTGATCACAGGTTGAAACAGGTTTTTCAGTATCAGGAATGTCATTTAGGTCAAAATCAGGTCAAATGACTTTACTGTGCTGTTTTTAAACAACGTTGGCTTCAGTTGGCATCAATCTGAATGTAACTCCCAGGTGAACGTGCAAATTTCTTCTCAGTCTGCTCTATTTTTGTGAGCGACGCTACAACATGCATTCATTTTCTGGCGATTCGCCTTAATGTTACTCTCAGCATTATTTATTTCATCAACTGGATCAAATTTCAACAATTAAAGAGAGATCAAAATAAACAAAGCAAAACGGTAACCACGGTAACATTATCACTCAGAGCTACAGAGTTTTTGTTTTATTTCTCCAGCTCGTTTTTTTTGGGCACATCTGTGACATCACAATTCGTGCAGGGGTGTGTTTTTTTATGCCACATGGCAGTTGAACCACTGGGAATGGAAATACTTTATTTTTGGCAGCTTCATTTGGGATTTTACACCTGCTAATTTTAGTATGAAAGGGGCTTTAGTGGAGCTGCTATTTGTTGCAACCCTCTAAATTTCCATAATGATTTCAAACTACACAAAATCAATGTAATTTGAACAAACTGTGAAGCACACAGTGTCAGGGGAGGATTTTTGCATATTCAAGATAAAGAGGCACCATTGTCACCTCAGAGTTTCCCCAATAAAGTGCTGCCCTTTTGCTATTTCATTATCGTTTGAATCAAATTAAAAGTGAGATTTCAATGGACAATGCTTTAATTAATGCTTTTACCTGAGAGGTTAAATACTTTCCAGTGTTACCATTTTGATGTCACAATGGCTATATTTCAGTTCAATTTCTTCAAGTCTGTATTTCTAGAGCACATTTAAAAACCTCCAGGGTTGATCAAAGTGAGTTAAAGGCACAGCAACGTGAAGTGAAGGCCAAGGAGAAGAGGAGGGTCTTTAAAAGTGATTTCAAATGTTCATTAGTGGGGGCAGATTTAATTTCAATGCGTAAATGGTTCCAAAGTTTGGGGCAGCTACAGAAAAGGCCTGATCTAAAAGCAACCTGTTATTAGACCTCAGAGCTCAGGATGGGGTGTGAAGAAGAAGAAGGAGTTGCGAGAGTTAAGATGGTTCCAAACCGTTAAGAGCTTTAAAAACCAAGAAAAACATTTTAAAATCAATCCTTAAAAGGAATAGGAAGCCAGTGGAGAGAGCACAACACAAGTGTCAAAAGACACTAGAGGACAAGCTTTACACAGAGTTCTGGACAAGCTGGACTCGATCGACGTTCAACACCTTTTTAAAAATTTAAAACAAAATTTTTTATACTGCTCTTCTATTCTACTCTTCGAGCCACTGAAGACAAAGACCATGAAGAGGAAGCGTCGTTAGCTTCGAGCTATTCTGGTCTCCCCGCCTCTCTACATGTATGTACGCCCTTTAAAACAATTAAAGCCTATTTCAAGGAGCTGAAATTGACTTATTTCAGTCATGTGAGCCATTCGCTGATTAACTTAGCGCAGCGAGCAGCTCTGGAAGACAGCAGAAGTACAGATGGAGTGATGTTAGCAAAAGTGAAACAGAAGTTAATGTCTGACCCTGAAATGTTCAGCTGTGGCCCGCCATCAATTTCACATCATTATCTCCATGGAGCAGCGTTGTCAAAATGGGTGTTGCAGTGATGGACTTGATGATGATCGTTATTGTACTACATCTGAATGAAAATTGCTTTATAAATAACCCCCGGGAGTGTAGATAATAGGCTGCTAGACATGCTTGGGTTTTCTTGCGGATACAATCACCTGGATGCCTGAGAACCTTTACAGACACGTTTATATAAAAAGCACAGAAAGCAAACTTTTTTTCTAATTGCTACTTTTATCAGCAATCATTTGGTTGACTGCATTAGATCCAAGCAGAGTTGGACGGCGCAGCAGCACTTAGTGTCTGTTTTTGGGTGAAATACTTTTCCAGAATAAGTCTGTTTGACAAGAACCTGATATGTTGAGGAGAATTTTAGTTAGATCTTCTTTTTTTTGTCACATTTGGAGCAGTCACAACACTATGTCTCATTAATACTTATAGCTAGCGCATTTACAAAGTTTTGTGTCACATTCCACTGTCTCATTCTCTAAAAGAAACGGCTTTAAATATTAAAAATATGACAGTTGGTTTAAAGAGTGAGCGAAAGCAGTTGAAAATGGCCGGTGCACCTAACTATATTTGAGAAAGTGGAGTTGAATACTGAGATAATTTGCATTCTGCTTTGACACAATATTGTTAATAAATAGAGTTTCATACAATTGAGCATTTCTTATTTCCTTTACTTGTGTTGTCTGACCTTTTGTCAGTCTCTGCGAATATCAGCAAGTATATGATAATATAAGCATTGTACACATGAGTGGTTACTGTTTGCATGAATTTACATGAGCTTACGTCTCTGCACAGTATAAAACCAGCACAATAGGCACTGATATCAGTCCACGGAATTTAAAATAAGCTTCCTCTTGTTTGTCTAGTCTTTTCCCCTTTTCTCTCAGCGTCAGGATCCATAAAATCTAATTAGGCAAATAATTAGTCAGAGAACACGCAGTTACAGTTATTATTGAAACACCTTTAGCTCTGGCAGCAAACCAAGGTGTTTTAGTAAACAAATTTAATCACAGAAATTCTGATACACCACAATATTTGAGAGAAATCTATTTTTTTTCTCGTGCTCGCCGAGGCAACAGACTTTCAGGGGCAGAGTGTAAAATGGAAAATAACCAACATACTGTATATCTATGGCCTGATGCCTACTCTGTCGTCCAACTCTCCTGCCAAGACTGGCTCCTGTGATGCCCACTCTTCTCCATACCAGCCATTCAGGCAGATCGATGGGCAGAGTTAGAGCTGCTGACAGCAGCCGTGGCTGTCGGAACCACCACTTCATCTTGACAAAGAGGGGCATCACCAGAGGACGACACCCATAAACTCCTATTTGTGGTAAATTATATCAAAAATGGGCTTCTTATTAAAATCAGATATGTTGGTTATTGCTGTAAACCAACAATATGCGGGATATTTGGTTCCTTGTGGATTTATCTAATGCTTTGAAGGATTTAAACTGTATTTAATCACCCTGCAACATTAATCTTGTCCTAAGTTATAGATAATATTTCAGCTTTTTATCTCTGATGCTCTTGCAAATTGAAATTGTGTCAATAAATTGTTCCCTGTTGGATTCAACCGAGTATTTGCCTTTGCAAGACCATTTTACAAAAGTCACTCGGATGACTTTAGAGCTACTTCTTTTTCCTAAACCTAATTTAATATGGTTATATAATTTCTTAACTGCTCAAATTTAGACGTGTGGTTGAAAACACATTTTTTTGTGGCTTGACAAATTTAAAACACATATTTATTACTGTTTTACACATACTTTTATGCTTTCCAAGATGGAAATATCTGCAAATGTCTCCCTCACGTAGAACTGTGGGATGTGTTAAGCTTTTTTATTTTGTCGGCATGCGTAGGAAGACTCGAGTGTAGATCACAGGGAAAATGTTAATTTTTGACTATCATCTGATAGATTCTAAAAAGCATATTGGAAAAACTGCTAATTGATTTGTATTGATCTGTTCCGTGTTGCCCTGTTGTGAGGTTACGAAAGATGTTTATACAGTAACAGAAACATGTAGGATCATTTTAGCTTCATTGAAAACCACAAATAGGATGTTTCCTGTGGCCTAAACCAAAAGCCTGACAGAGATTGTGCAATTTATCTGGGTTCACTGAAGGAATTAAACTAGAATGTCTCTTTTAATCGAACGTAAAGTCACAACGAAGCAAATAAATCAGTGGAAAATCAGCACAGTTCCTCACCTTGGCTTTGTTAATGGTGCAGTGTAGTGCATTGTTCTCCTGGTCGTACGTCAAACTGAACTCCAAGGTCCCCAACGTGGCTGTGAAGACAAAGACAGACCACAGAAACGTGAATTAGCTGCTGGAGAAGACGTTTTCACTGTGCACTGTGGCGAGGAGAGAAGTTCTCATACGCCACATGGGAAATCTGCAGGAGTTTGTAGCACTGACATGTAATTACAGCAATAATAATCAACGTAGGAGTGAACATTGTATGGATGAAAATGCTATCAACTACACAGTTAGATTTTGAACTATAGAGGTAATTGGAATTGTGAAAAACAATACAATGAAATATAAGTTTCATTCCACAGTTAGATTTTAGTCTATAAAGTAATTTAATTGTAATCTCCTGACTGACTTCTTCTGTAAAATAAATTGTTTGTATCAAGACAACGTTTTAGCAAGTTAGATAGATAGCAAGCTCGCCTAGTATATTATAATGTATTTCCTCAGTAAATCAGTTCATCTTTAATGTTAATGGCAAATTTCCTGACTGACTTCTAGTAAAATACAGTTAGATTTTAATCTATAAAGTTATTTAATTGTATATCTCCTGATTGACTTCTGTAAAATAAAGTTAAGTTTTAGCTAGCTAGTTAGCTAGATAGAGCGCAAGATAGCTTGCTAAATATTGGCTTTTTGGTAGGTGCACTTTAATTTACCAACTCCCAAGGTGTATACAATGATAACATCATTTATTTACAGGTGGGAAAAATACAAGTAAACCACAATGACAGTTTTTTATAAAGCCAGCAAAACACAGCAAGTGTTACCTCCACTGCAACCAACACCACAACTGACCTCTGAGGCTCACAGCAGCCTTTTTAAGCAAATAGCGTATACTGCATTTCATTTCACCCTACCTCCACACGCCTGTTCGGCAGAAATGCAGGATATTTAATGACAACGGTCACATGACTTTTAAAGCCCGGGAATTTTTCCTTAATTAATGCGGAAGTACAAGTGCTGTGGTCTGACAGACTGACGGGAGGTGACGAAGGTGCTAGAGGTGCTGGAGGTGCTGGAGGTGCTGAGCTTCAGAGCTTCAGAGCTTCAGAGCTTCACCCCCAGCAGGTGAGTGAGACAATTTAATTTGTATGTGAAACAGATTTATGGCAGAACCGTGTGCAAACCATGGCGCAAACTTTGGTGTCGAAGTGTGCGGTTGTGTGTGCGTGTGCGCGCGCGCCCTATTAACGTGCGCGTGTATACTGTATCTGTCACCGCTTTAAGACACTTTTTTAGACCTTGTCAGGACCAGTGGTCCTTATTGAGACCAAAACCTGGTCCTAATAAGGCAGAACATGGTTTCTCAGACTGCGGTCAAGCCAGCCGTCTCTCGTGTTCGCGTTGTCAAGGAAACGCTCCAACATTTCAAGTGCGCCATTATTGCCAACTTTATGGCAAATATTTTGGCGAGCATACTGCAGCGTTTTTTGAAAAAAATAAATAAATAACGAGGTGTGTCTCATTAAACAAGTGTGATCCTGCACTGATTTTGAGCCAGCAGGTTAAATAACCTGGAAGCTATTGAGCTATAATGCTCATATTTACAATATGAAATGTATTAAAAATACGTCAAATAATATGAGAATCATTTAAATGTGATTAAAAAGGTGTGTCTCCTACAGCACATGTAGTTATGCTGTCCTACACTTAAAGGGGACATATTATGCAAAATCAACTTTTTAACCATTTTAATACTTACATTTGGGACTCTGGAGGCCCTACCAGTCGCAAGTGTGGAAAAAGAATACTCCGTCATGTTTACGTGGTCCCCCTTACTGTAAGTATAGGCGATAAAACACTCGATGTTGAATTCCCCGCGATTATGACGGCAGCAGGCGCATTTCACCGCGAATGAATTGAAGTTAGGTTAAGGTTAGGATTAGGCATTACATGATTAATGTTTGGGATAATACTCTGTTTAGGCTGGTCAGTGCAATGTCCTTAGAAGAGTAGTTGGGCAAATCTGTGTGTGTCACAGAAAGTTTGGAAATTCACAGAAACTATGAAAATTCACAGAAACTATGATTTTGGTAAATGAGTATTTTCGTTTTTTACAGGTCTCTCTGCACCAGAACCAGCAGGTACAGAGGAAGCTTCTTTCCTGCAGCGGTCACCCTACTGAACTCCATCTCTGTATCCCGGTGACAGATTTTCCATATTTATTGTATGCCATTATGTCAGTATCAGGATTTGATTTGCTTTCTACCATACACAAATAAAAATGTCACTGAACCTTTGCTGTGTAATAGTCACAATGAGCACACTAAACCAATTACTAAAAAACACACACAAAAACAGATTTTGCAAGGGCACTGCACTATTTATATATAAATCTGGGTTGTATGTATGTAAAGATTCTAATGTTCAATGTGTCTAAAATCTGCAGGTGTGAGTTTGTCTTCACATGGGTCTAAGTTTCAACTTCAGAGCCTCCACCGACGCGGAGTCCCGCTGCAGCCCTCAGCCTCCGGCTCACAGGCAGCTTTCCGCCTTCCCACTGGAGGGGAAGGTGGACATCATGGAGGAATCCTCGGCTGAAGCCCCTGATTCCAGCACTCAGGACGATGTATCTCCTCTTGGTGAGACCCAACATCAACAGAACCCGATATTTCTGTACAAATGCAGTTGTGTCTCCATGACGCCAGATGATTTTACCTTGAATTATCATAGAGAAATTTTGACTGACTGTAGTTCTCAGCTCTATGATGCAATTTAGTGTCTTTCAGCTCATTGTTTCTGGTTTATGGTCAGTGTTTTAACTCTCTTTCACCACTTCAAGGACAAACAATGTGGTCAAAAGTCAAAACTACTGAGGAAAAACACAACTATCCTTGTTCTTATCTGTTTGGGCTTTTTGAGCAGTAGAATTCACACCAGAAACTGTTTGTTTCTGTTTTGTTGCTTCAGGATATATTGACACAAAACAAATCACTTCCTGTGGAATGTGTCCCGGGCAACACAAGATCTGAACTCCACTGATTTTGGTTAGAGTGTAATAGAAGTTTGTTTATATTAAAAGTTAACACACACTTCAGAATATTAATCCACACAAAATCACCCTTCTCTCCAGCTGTGAAGGATGTTAATGTTCTGCTGGAGAAGAGGAGGTCAGAGGGCATCAGCAGCCCGTCCACCCCGCTGAATCCAGCCATGCACAGCAGCATCCTCGACGACAACACAAAGTCCAACTCTGCTCACTCAGAGGTCAGTGGAGAAAATCACTAATTTCACCTAGTTTTATCAAAGCACCACGGTGCAAAGTGGGTGACTGTCGCACTTAAAGCCAAGTGAAAATAAACCCTTTTCCTGGAACAACACAATGTTGTTAGGATTAGAATTAAATCATAAAAAAAGTACTTGAAGACTCTGAAGTTGTTGGTGACAAATAACACCCAGTTCTTTAGTCACACTTTGGTATTTTTAGATAATTGAATTGAACATTAAGTTTTTAAACACTTTTAAAAGATTGTAAGATGTTTTGTTGGCTCTCAGTGAACCCAGTGTCCGTCCCTGACCAAACACTGACTCTGAAAACAAATGATTGAAAAGGACAGTATTACAAACCCCACACCACTGCCCAGAACCAGGCTCTACATCAACATTAGTACTGTTTTCCTCAATTAGATGCAGAAACAACAGTTAATCGGCTCCCAAAGCGTTAAATAACATGAGTTTGAAACAAAGTCTATATCTGTGATTGAAGACGTCCTGATTCGCTTAAAAAGCAGTGAATAATTGCTACCAAAAGAACGCTGAGCTCATCAAAATTGACTGAACTTGTTGGCTGCTTCCACACAGCGATTCCATTTATGTCGGAAGTCAGAATTGACGACGTCGCCTCTGAGCTGAAATTAGATAAAATGTATTTTAAAACAGTGTGGCAAGATGTCAATGGAAATAAATTGAACACAAGTATGTTTACGACTGATGTAAAGCGAAACAAAGAAGTCTAGACCACAAACTCGTAAATTCACACTCCCAACTACATCTTAAACAATTTGAATGAGTTTGCTGTGTAATTTGTTGATATTATGGTCCATTTCCGAGTATTTTAGTTTTACTTGTTGATACTCCAAACTTTGCCAAAGGGCAAAACGACTCTGTGCTGCTTTGATTTGTTTGAAGATTTACCTCCCTCAAACAACCAAGTTTTAAGTTGAAGCTTTAAAAATATTTTCTTGACAGTCTGTACCTCTACCTCAACTAATCTTGAACCCTGACCCCGAACAGTTTCTTAGCTGTAAAAAAACACCCTTAGAAGTCCACTGTGTAAGATTTACGACTGTAAAAGTACGTAAATCTTGAAATAAAATATGAAAATAAAAATGAAATAAAATAAAAACAGCCTGCTCTTCGGGACCTTAAAATAAGTATTCTCTATGGGGGATTTGCTTTACCGAAGCCGCCATTTTGCGCTGCTGCTCAAATAGGCAAATATTTCGTGCTTTGAACTGGAAGCCTACAATGGCAGTTGTGAATTGTAAATACATCTTCTCTGGTATGCAAAGACCACTGTAACTCCCTGAAACACTGAAAAAGCATACATGCGTCCTCCATTTCTTGCACTGTACAGTTTCACCACTAGATGTCACTAACATCTACATAATGGATCTTTTAAAGTGGTCTGCTCTGCCAACAGAGCCATTGTTGGTGCTGTAAAGATTGATCACATGACCTTTGTTCGTGAACATCCGTCAAGGACAAACATTTAAAATCTTGAAAGATTAACGACTTTTTAATTGGCTTTTCAAAAAAATCTGGACTTTGGTACAGATCACCACAAAAATCATCCTCTTTCTTGCTTGACCTATGACCTCCATTCAGTTTTATCTGTGCAGACAAATAAAACCAAAATCCCATGGTGAAACGTTCAAAACACATTCTCTAAGGATGAATGTGTCTCTCTTTGTTCTGGTGTCTCATACAATTACAGAGCTGCTGTATTTCTATCAAAGTTGTTGAGTGAATGTGATCGTTAATGCTCCCACGTTGAAAAAACCTCTTTATTTTCCTGCCATCATGTCCCGATCTCTTGCTCAACGCAGCGCGTTCTCCGCCCCAGCATCGCTTCATCTTTCCCCAGACAAACGAAAATGAACAGTTATTTTGTTTTCTCGACAGTTTTCCGTCTAACGCCCTGCACAAGTTGGCTGATTTCTCTCTGAGGAATGCGAACAGACTGTGCTGTCGAGATCATTTTCAGTCCACTCACTCACACTCGCACACAGAAGACGTGGTAGCGGTTGCTAGAAGCGGGTTAATGTTTGTTGTGAGTGATTTCTGTAATTCAACTATATGAGATTGATTGTGATCGACTGTGGCTGAGGAACGGCCGTTTCACCAAGAGTCGTCAAAGAATGAAACATTCGATATAGTGGAGTTAAAGTAAGAGTTTTTGACCTGTGGTGATGAGTCAGAGCAGTGTAGCATGTGCATCTATGCAGGGAAATTGGCTTTGTTTGATATGAGAGAGAGCATTTTCGAGAGAGTTTTACAGAAGGCTTGTTTTAAAGTGTTTTCACTTTCAATATGTGCATGTGGTGTGAAAATCTGGGCACTAAAAACAAAGAAACACAATGTCCAGAATTATAAATATGACCGTTAAAATCCTTGGGAGGAAGCAGAAGAGGGTGAAGTTTCGTTTAAAATAGGGGATGAATCGTTGTTCTTCCTCGTGCAATATGATAATTGATATGCTGGCACAAATATGGCATCGCTATTCATGTCTCCTCATGGCGGCACTGCTCAAATGAATGAGGGGAAATTTGGGGTGGGAGTTACGTGGATGAAGAAGAGGGATAATGGTGGAGAAAGCTACGTTAAGAGATGCTCCATCCACGTTCAATACATAGATTTTATGCACCTTGGTCTCTATGTTGTGAGTAAACGGAGAAATCCTGCACGTTAACATTTCGTTTTCTTCAGTGAGACAGATATCGTGATGTAACGCTATCGTATCTGTTATTCCCACCCCTAGTTTTTAACAAAACGGATCAGACAAATTGTGTGCGTGATCCTCTTTGTCCTTATTTCAAAGAGGTTGTTAACTCTTCTCTCTTCCTTGAACCATCACTCATGTCTGAAAATACTCTTAAATGTGGATTTAATGTGGGGGCATGGCCTCCAAAAGATATTATAATATAATTTTTATTTTTATTATTATTATTTACAGTCTCTACAGTAATGCTGTCTGCTTCTTGTGACACCATTTTGTCCCGCAGCTGCATGAGCCATTTGTGTTGCTGTTACAGTCCAGTGAGATGCAACAGAGCTGTGAACCCAGAAGGAGAATAATGAAGTGGAGTCTTTCCCATTTTTAAAAAAAAAAGAAAAAAAGAAAGAAAAGACAACAGTGGAGTCATACTCCAGCTGTGCAGCCTAATTTCATTGACGCTCAGGCAGGAAAAGAATGACGTTAAAAGTCTAATTCAGTCTCAAGTGATTATGAGAGAATCGTGTGTTTGTAACAGGGAAAATGACTAAATGACTTTTTTTAGTACAGATGTATTGATGCCAAATGTTTGAGAAGTACTTTTAAATTGTGTTTGTTTTTTGTCGTCATTCCTGCTGTGTGTAATGATTAATGCACTGACAGCCGTCACCGCCTGTTTTCACAGTCTCTGCGTGAAGCAACATTTTTGAAGCATTGACCACTGTTGTTTTTTCTGTTTTCTTGATCATTTCAAAAAAAAGGAATTCAAGTCATTGATTAAAAGTGAAGAATGAGTTTTTCCACATGTTTGAAAAGCAGAACTTGGCAGAACTGCTGCACTATGACTTTGAAATACTTGACTTAGAAAACTATAAGCTGCTGAAGCTTGAAAATCTATTTCACATTTCCTCCTGCTTTATTGCTTTATTATTTTCTCTCTCACTGCATCATTAATCTCACATTATCAGCTTATATACAGCATATACTGTAGGTATATAGTGTCCACTATAAACACTGAGTTAGACTCAACAAACATTAACCTCAAACAAAGCTAAAACCAAACACTCACGATAGGGCTGAACAATTAATTGTAATTTTATCAAAATCGCAATATGGCCTACTGCAATTTGCAAATCACAGGAGCTGCAATATTTTTTATGTGTGTTAAAATATAATTTTAGATGAATTATTGATGTCTTGATCTATACACATCTTAATCTACAGACTGTGTTTCTCACAGATCTGCAAACATATGACACAGTAATCATTTTAAGAGAATAATTATGTAAAAATTACCATTCCCTCTGATATCGTGATTCTATTAGCAATCACAATTCCTCGCAATGTGGATCCTGGTCCGGCCTTGGGTCTTTCTGAGTGGAGTTTGCAGGTCGAGTGGGTTTTCTTCGGGTTCTTTAAACACTTTAAGTTGACTGAAAGTGTGAGTGTGGTAGTGAATGGTTGTTTGTTTCTATATGTTGTTGCTGTGATGGACTACTGACCTGTCCAGGGTGAACGTGCCTCCAGCTCTATGTCACCAGGGATTGAAAACCTTTGCACCAATCGATGCTCAAAGTGTTCAAAACTTGTTTGGGCTTTTTAAAGACACATTCGCCCAAATACATCTTTAAAATAAATAGATAAATAAATAATTAGCTTCTGTGGTAGAGGTGGTAGACATCACAAAAACAGATCACCCTCGGCCACATGTGGCTGCGTTTGATTCGTACCTCATGTGACAGTTTACACATTTACCAAAATGGGGCTGGTAAAGTGTGGAAAGTCTCCCCTACAGTCAAGAATCGGAAAGAAACGAGTTGATGTGCAAATTCACACATTATCGCTAATGTGGCAACAAAGCCGAGCAGCATGTTGCTCATGTCAGAGCTCCGTTTGTAGAGGGAGACACAGCCGACAGGGACAGGAGGTATTATTTTTTGTTTTTATTATATATATTTTTTTAGAGTGATGACTGCTGTCAAAATGGCCGTCGTTTTGCTCAGCTAAGAGCAGAGCCATGGCAGCTCCATTACCTCCCTCCAGGCCAAACTGCAGAGGCAATTCCCTGTTGAGTGATGCTGACCGGCCACTCACCTCCTGGCTGAGAGCAAAGTTCATGAAACCCTTTGTGGTGGAAGCTCTCCACATTTCACCTCGACACACGCCAGGGTAGGAAATTAGTGTGGGCTCGGGGGCAAATTACCCTTGAAATATCTAACATTGGGTTTGAAATTTATGTGATGGGAGGTTTTAATGCCCACATAAAATAGATGGTAAATGTTTGCAAAAAAATACCACACACAACTCACAAATTGGGCTGGGTGATGTATCACTGGAGCTCTGGATGTCAACATGACTGATTGCTGGCATGTTGGCAGGAAAAGTTGTTGGAATGATGATGAATGGTGCTTGTGATAGTTTCAAGTTGTAACACTGCCGGTTTTTGCATTGTGCAGATCACGTCATTCCATATTTCCTCACTGACTTGATTCTAACCTTTTTCGTTGACAAAATATCATGAACCAACTGGCCGTCACGTCACAGACACAACATCAATTTGGAGAATCTCAGCACTAAGCTCAACTGAAGTGAATGACGCTTAAATGTGCCGCACTATTCACGCCAAATCCGCGTCTACTCACATCTGTGTATTGACTTTGTATGTAAACTACGGCTGTTGTGACCGCAGCATAAAGATGTGTTTCCATCACAGTACAGTTTGGTTTGATATAGTATGGTAAGGTAAAATCCTGGGTCAGGCTTGTGTTTCGCTTCCTTTATTCTACACCAAATTTTTCACAGTAAAAGTAAATCAATAAAAAAGATATAACTGTTGACCAGGACATATATATGTGTGTATATATATATACATATATATACAGGTACTGCTATGAAAGAAAATAATCAAGGTATTTGCCAATATTTGATTAAAAACTGAAATGGAAATGATTCAAAATGTCCCTAAAATCTTATAGACAGGGCCTGGAAAAAAAACTTATACCCTGACATAGACATGAATTTGGCTGTTTTTGAGAATAATCCAATGCAAATGAGAGCTGAGTTTGTGCCACTTGTGACACAGCGTGAACATTTTTGAGAAAAACATACAGCACATGCTGTGATCAACACCAGTGGTTATTTTCTGGGTGCGCTCAGGTGGAATAGGATTGCAATTAAGCTGCCATTACCGCTAAATAGCTCAAAGTCAAATTGCATAAATTGAGTGCAAAGTAATTCATCTCGCAAACTAGGTCAAATACCCTGTGACTTTCTTTTATGACTAAATGTGCTGGAAATAAGTGGAGACATTTAATACATAACATTTGGTTTTTCTCTGTATTTCTCACATCTAATACATTTTTTTAAACAATTACTTAGCAAAGCATAAGTAGTCAGAGGTTTTGCATACACTGCATCTATGAGCAACGCTTTTTCTGTCACAAATCTTTTCCATAATGTTCACACGCTGCCGGCTCAAGGACTTGTTGGCATGTACCCACAACCTTCCATTTGAAAGGCGACTTGCTCTATCACTGTCACCCACACAAAAACGAGACTCAACGAAATGTAAACAATCTTGTTTTTTGTCATTTTGAAAACGTTTTCTGTAAATATTTTCCCTCCAAAATGATGCAGCACACATGCCAGGCCTGTACGTAGTGCTGTAACACTGCTAAACTGAAATTGGAGAAGAAGTTTAACATGTGTGTGTACTTTATCCAAATAAGTCAAGGATCAAGGATGAAGGATAGGTTTATTGCCATATAGTGTAAAACACAATAGGAAATTTTACAGCCAGTCATCGCATGAGTGTGGTTAACAAAGGAACAAAAAACAAGAAGACAAGACAAAAACATGTAAATTTTTTCCCTAAATATTTCCACTCTGGGGCCCGTTGAAATTGTGTTTCAGGGCTCCCAAAATGCCGATTCCATGTAAATAAAACACTGATACGATAAACTCCTTTTTGTGTGAACAGCTCCTAAAATCCCAAGTAGTTGAGTCCAAAGCACTATATTTTTTAAATATGAGTATCAGCGTCTGTGTAAAGTAAACAAGACATTTGAAATGATGAAATGACTTTCAAACTCCCAGAGGGACTGACCACTGAAGTTCACAATGATCTGGATGACTGGGAACCTTCACAAAGCCCTCAATGAAGAAAAGTTTAAATTAATTCCACTAAATCAAGTTACTGTTTTTTGTTTTTGTTTTCAAAAAATACTCTTTTTTTCCTTCTATATGTTGAAATACTGCTCTATAATCAACAAAATACCGAACCTTTCAATATGAAGCTGGAGCATTTCACAATAAAAGCCCTGTTTCAAAAAGACTGGACACAGGAAACTGCAACGAAAGTGCTCTTTCTTTGAAACAGAAACAGGAAATGCTATGTCAAAATGTGGCAGTTATCACTGATTTATGGAAACAAGTCAGGGTCGGGAACCTTAACCCTAGTGCAGTAGTTCCCAAAGCCTGGGTCAGGACCCATAGATGGGTCATGGGATATTTTTTTGTGTCACCCCAAAACAAATCTGCTGAAATTTCCCCAACATTTCAGTCAAGATTGATGTGTTTGTGTATTAAGGTACATGCATAAAATTAACTTTAAATGCATTTGTCAAAATGATTCCAGCCCAAAATTATATTAGAGATTAGCTACATTATTAGGTTTATATTGGGTCACAATAGTTTGCCATATTTAAAAAGTGGGTCCTCATATAGACAGTCTGGGAAACACAGTTTCTATTGTGTTTCTTGCCTTAAATAAAGCAAATAGAACAAACAAATAGAGTGAACAGCTCTCATAAATTAGCTAACAAATGGGAACTGTAATAAAATCTGGGTTTTATGTAAGCAAATATGCAGAGATTTGTCTGCGTTTAAGACGTTTAAAAACCGGTGTGTTTACACTGTGTCTTCAGAAAGTGAGTAAAAGTCCCTCCCCTGCTCACTGACTGAACTGCAGAGTGAAGGACAAATAGTCCAAGTGTTAATTTGTCTGCTCGTGGTGCTTGAATGAACAATTAGATTGCATGCCTCCCATTCTGTTCCTCTCATTAGAGCAGGGAAGTCTCGCAGGGGAACGGCAGGTTCCTGCTGAAGATGAAACTGTTTTTGTTTTACATCACAGAGCTGATTGAATCTTTGCTGATATAAATAAATAATCAGGACTTTCAGACGAAATTTTGAGACATCTCTTTGCACTTTACGTTTTTTTACGCCTGTTCCTGTGACATCTCGGGTTAATTAAAGGAACATGATAGAAACTTCCCCACATGCCATGACAGCTTCCACCTACACAGGAAATGATTATATTAGGAGCTCATGACTGCACACATTTGCATCTTAATGAGACAAAGGAGAAATGTTTTTTTTCGTAAACATTGTAACATCTGAACGCTTTTTAGTTCACATTAACTCTAAAGACATGTGTTTTGACACAGAAATGGAGCATCTTTAACACCTGCCGGTTATGTTACAACTTACTAGTGTGGTTGTATGACAAAAGAGATAAAAGGAAAAGGTTTAACTCATAAATTCTATGTCTGCTGAAGTCTTTGATATCGTAGGAGTATGTTTGCTGCTTTTTTTCACCATAAAACAGCATTTTTTGGCTGTAAAATTAAGTTTATAAACCACTCATTCTCTCACACCAAAGTCCATAGAGAAAATCAGCGATTTTAGCTCACAGACACACAGCAGCTGCTTATTTACTGCTGTCTCATTTGTTTCATTTGTGCCACTTTGGCAAATCCAAACAAAAGTTTTACAAACATCGAATTCACAAAAATCAAAACATTCTAATTTAATGAAGGAGGCAGCGGTGGATCAACAACTCCTTTGTGCTGTGATTTAAAAATCACTGATTTTCTCTATGGACTTTGGCGTAGGGGAGACGGAATTGTTTACAAACTTCACTTTCCAGGCTGCAGACATATCCTTAAGATAGTCTAGTCTTAAGCAGGCATACATTTTATCACACAAGACTTTTGCTAAGTGGTTAAAGTCTGTCTCTAAAGACAGGCATGTTATCGGTGAGAGCGAGTGTCCATGGACACAGTGGTGCAGCCAGTGTTAATAACAGGTCAATACTTCATGCAAACACTCGTCAAAAGAAGAAAAGAAAATTAACTATGCCTTTAACAGCCGGATACGATAAGGAAAGTCCTCCTCGGACAACTGTAAACAACCTGCCAATAGAAAAAATAAAAAAATAAATAAATGAAAGCGTCGTCTAAATATGTCAACAGTAGTGGAATAAATTCAACATCATTTTCTCACATATGAAGCGGCTGCATTTGCTTAAATAAGCTCCTTATTAACCAAATATTTAGCACAAGAGCGTCGGGTATTAATATTTCCATGCTCAATAAAAAAAATCCTATTGAACAGATTACTTCCTGCAGTTAATCTCTTTTCTTCACGCTAACAGGAATAAACCTAATTTAAAAACCCTCTGCTGCAAAATCATCAGCATGTGAGTAAAACTGCAAATAAATAACTATGACCTGATACTTTAATCTGGAACATTTACAGTCATTTCTTCTGTACACATACCATGTGATAGACAAACCTGGCAACCCTGGTCAGATTGTGCCAGTTAGACAGAACTGATTGCTAAGAATAAATAAAAATGGAAATAAATGAAATGGGAATAGATTTAAAAAAAAATCAGGGAAATAATTGTGAGCATATTGATTTTGCTTATGTTTCAAATCACATTTTTTTTTTTAATTTTCACTTTTGTTTGTTTTCTAATATCTAGATATGGCACGTACAGTCCTCCATACACTGTAGCTTCTGGAATAATAACTCTCTCAACCTGGTGGTGTCCTGTTACAGCTGAGCATCTGTTGCCAAATCCCAAGCTATCAGCTCCTCTTATATTAAAAATTAAAGTGTGCAAACCATGGAAACAGAACTAAAGATTCACATTTTCTCTCAAGTACAACCTTCACTAAGGCCATCAACACTAAAGTCATACATTACTCTTTTCTTATTTCTGATGATTAAACACCAAAATACAGTCTAGTTACTAAAATTTGACTTGTTAATTACTCCAGTCAGTGGACTGTAAGACATCTTGTCTGTGTTGCTCTCGTTACAAATACACCCATCAAATATTCAGTGTACCTGCTCGAGCTCATATGAATGAGCATCACATACAGTGTATGGATGCGGCGCGTGATGCTGCATGCAAAAAAAACAACACATTCCCTGCTGAGGTGGAAGTCTGTACAACACTGTACTGACAGATCACTGAACCGTACTTGTTTAAAGCTGATGCAACAAGTGGAGTCGACACCTCGCGCAGCGTCACAGCTGCTGCAGCAGTAATAATGCCGGCTTTCCTTTTTGGGACCTCACATTGTAAACAACACCAATTGTAGGAGGCCTTAAGCAACCTCTTGGCTAAAAAAGAAAAGAAGAAGAATGCAAAGTCAGATGCAATAAGATATATATATATTTTTTTTAGCAGCACTGGAAAACTTTAAACCGTATGATGAAACTTTTCAATATCAACAAATGTCTTTTACGTGCCAACTATTGTCAGATGAGTTCACACAAAGTTGAGTATCAGCGACACATTAGAGTTGGGCGATAATAAGGTATCTCGTAATATCTATAAAATAGCAATTAACCATGCAGGATTTGGCACGGGTACTTCTCATTACTGTAACTACTAGACTGTTAGTGATATAGAGAAAATTCAAAAACTATGGAATTTGTGACCTATGTCAGCTGAGCTTGGCACAGCACCACTTGTGACTCTCATGTGGAGGATAAAGCGGTAGAAGATGGATGGATGGATACCGTAAAGCCCTCAGTACCTGCTCTGTCGAAGGTTTTAAGTGAGTGGAGCTGATAGTAAAATGTGACGTCACAGAGACGACAGAGTGTCGTCACTGGAAGAGTCATGAGTGCGACGTCCGACATAAGAACCAAAGCGAACAATGTCGAAATGTACAGATCAGTTAAAAAGACTTAAAAATCCTGAAAACGTGTTAATCTCCAACATTTAGCAAAGGAAATCTCGAAAATGTCAATTTTTAACAGAGGAGTCTGGTGGAGAGCGCTGCTGAAAGCCGTTAATCGTGAGCCAAATCGCAACCCGTTCAGTCATGTTTTCAGTTCAGTGACTGTGTCAGACGGAGTCTGTGCTGTAGTGTGTTATTTAAATGTCTTTAAATAACTGATTATAATGATTCCGCACACCGTTGTTGCATTTGCGTATGAAATGATGTCGCAGATACTGCCCAACTCTACTACACATAGCGCTTTCTGTGTTCGAATTTCAGCAACATTCTCGCGCTGCTCACAGGAAGTGAGGGCACACGTGTCCTCAAACCTCCTCCAAATCACTGAGGATGGAGGTTAATACCAGGTCAGAGAGTGTGAGACATGTCTCCACAGGAAGATAAAGGAAGACATGTTTAAAGGCATTGTTTTGCAGCCGAACATTGTGACGTCTTTGATCACAAATCAAAGTAATGTTGCCAAGTAAAGACTTAAGGTCACGTCCGTCTGTCTCTAAATCTCTGACACAAAGCGTTCAATAATTCACATGGATTTTTGCTGCAGACTCATTTCAGAGTAAAGGTCACCTAATTATGTATTTGGATGAAGGCTAATGTTAATATCAATTATTTGGAGTGGAACTGTATCCTGAAAATCTTGTTTTCATAAATCAGACAAATGCAGCATAATCTTTCTTTGATTGGAAGCAGAATTCTCTTTTCAGGCTGGATCCTTGGTCTTAATGACGCTGTTGATTTAGTAAGAACTTTTTTTAAATGTTGTCTGAGGTTTCAGCGTAACAGCTCTGAACTCCTCCTGACCTTCACTGAGCACTTAATTATTCAATTCGAGGTTGGGGCATTTTACAGAGAGTGATTAAAATGGTCTTTATTTATTAAATAAATATCAGGCCACTGTCCGCCCATGCTCTTTCCCTCTGCCCCACAAATGACAATAAGAAGTGTCCGCATCTCTGTGTGGGCGGAATATGAATAAGAAGATGAGTGAGATCAGTGTGGCAGCACCGGGAGGCAAAAGGGAAGATGGTTGAGGAATTTGGTTTAAATTAGCCCAACTGAGAATTACAGATCATTTGCCAGACGTCACACAGCAGTAACTCAACTAAAACTGCTGTGAACCAGTGTTTCTGTGACAAGTATCCAGATTAATCTAGTAAAATTATCTGATATACACTCAAAGCCACTTTATTAGGTACAGGAGACACCTAAAGTTGTGTTTCCATCTGTGTCAGGCTTGCGTTTCGACTGAAAAGTACCCTTTACTTGGTAGACGACGTGTACATTGTGCCCGATAGCTGTGCCAGCGACATACATATCGTGACGTCATGCCAGTACGACTACAACGACACAACAGACAGCAATGGAGGACATCCAGCAGATTTTTCCTGCTGGATTTGTGGCTGTTTGTCTCAACAAGATGTCAAACTTTGTCTGAAAAGAGACTCCTGGCGTTGAAGAAGCACCAGAGTTTTTCTGTCGCTCAATCAGCAGACTTTCATGTGTCTAGCTCCACCTGTACCATACCGCACCGCACGGGAAGGGTACTGAAAAATTCAATTTTATATTTTTATTTTTGATATTATTCCTAAAGGAAACGCACCAGTTTGTACCAAACTGAACCGCTCAACTCAAGTGCAAACACACCATAGTCTCCTGCTTCATGATCTATTCAAATTCAAAACTTGGTTTTTAACACGTTAAATGGGATGTTCAAGATGATTGATTACACCGCTACCCTTAAGGTCAAGGAAGTAGCAGTAATTGTTACACAATTGCACTTGTGTAGAACAAATCGCCAAGTTATTTGTCTTTTTGGATGTTTTCGTCAACCACGGCAAACCAAGTTTCCTTCCAGAGAGACGATAAAGGTCTCTGAAACTATTTATTGCAAAATTATTTAAAGGACTATACATGAGGAAGTCGCTGGAATTTTGTTTTTATAGTGTTGGGGTCCTTGGCGAAGCTCTACCATAGATTCACATATCTGTTCAATCCATTTTTATTACCATATAACCACAAACACTGTGTATAATATCCACTTGCCATTCATTATATTAAGCAGCCTTGCAGTGTTAGTGTTAGGTTCTTCTTCCATTCAGTTATTTCGAACAGCTTCTCTCCAAATCACCAACACCTGTTACAAGCAGCAAACAGAAAGACCACCTACCACTTGCTTTTGCTCTCGTTTAAATTGTCATTTTTTTTCCCCTGATTGTGAGAAGTTTAACCAAGAAATTGCCCCCAATTACAAGAAAAAAATAACCTGGAGAGAAAATGGACTGCACTTTCATGAACCTTTTCAGTTTCCCAAATTGTGTTTCGACCTGAGGAACCTGAGTTTAAATTAATTCAAGTGAAAGTCTGGGACACTGGAGAATTCACTGCTTGAGGTTACTTCAGGTACTTTGTTGAGCAGATGTTGAAGCCACTTTATTAGGTACACCAGTTAATTTGCTCGTTAATGCAATATCTAATCAGCCAATCAGGTTACAGCAATTTCGCAACATCGCATAGACATGGTCAAGAGGACCTGCTGAAACAGAGCATTGGAATATGAAAGAAGGGTGAGTTTAGTGTCTTTGAACGGGGCATGGCTCACACACAAATGTCTCAGGGTTTATAGAAAATGGCCAAAAAAAGAGAAACATCCAGTGAGCTGCAGTTCTCTATGTGAAAATACCTTGTTGAACTCAAAGAACCACTTATTGCAACCAAGGGAAGCAGGAGAACATGTCAAACCTTGAAGAAGTTTAGCTACAGCAGAAGAAGACCATAAGAAAGAGCAGTGTTTTTCAAACTTTCTATATACTATTTGTCAGAACCCAATTTTTAAAGGTGGCAAACTATTGTGACCCAAATTGCAATATAAATACTGACAAGAACAATTTTGTCGGACTGA
This sequence comes from Solea senegalensis, assembly GCF_019176455.1. Classification (NCBI taxonomy): domain Eukaryota; kingdom Metazoa; phylum Chordata; class Actinopteri; order Pleuronectiformes; family Soleidae; genus Solea; species Solea senegalensis. The sequence goes on from NC_058033.1 coordinate 5,996,566, forward strand.
TTGCTGGTTTGGTAAACAAAATATTTCCAAGTAATGTTTGAGGAATGAATCAAAACGTGCATGTTATTTAAAACATATACACATACATCAATACTAACAGGTTGTGAAAACTCTGCAAAGTTGTTTGGAAATCCAAAAATATGCATTTGTGGGTCCCAACCCAGAGTTTGGGGATCACTGATGGAGAGGACCATCTCTGAATTAACAACACAAAACACGTCAAGCCACTCCTGCCATTTTATTAGATGTCCTGTGTACCTAATAATGTTGCCAAAGTTCTCAGACGTTTTAAGAATTAAAGTTGCTGCTTTTGGTAGAAAGGTACGTGTATCCCAAGAAACATTGTACTGTGTTGTGAATACATGCAAACATATACAAATGTGTAGTAATATTTGTGTATACGAAGACTAAAATTCAAGATATGCTAAATATTAAGTGTAAAATAATGACACTAATTATATTTAGTCACATCAAGTGTTTCGTTAGCTACAAGCCTTTACTTGAAACATCCAATCATCTGCATACAGGTTTCCATGGTGATAATTTAGCACCCAGCTTCACCCATGTTCTTCTCTCGGGGAGAGATTGGGCTGTTGGTTGTACTAAATGGTAAATGGTCTGTATTTATATACACTTTCCTCGTCTCAACAAGCACTTAAAGCTCTTCACAGCACACAGTCACCTTTTATCCACTCGTATGACAATTCAGGTCTCACAGGTAAGACGACGCTACGTTTTCGGACGCAGGTTGCGCAGTCTTGCCCAGAGACGTGTCATGGAGACATTTAGTTCTAGAACAATCCTCAGTCCAAATTAAAAGATTTTTATATGTAGTGTAAGGGAAATGCTGTTGTTATTGTGAGCTGCAATTGTTGTAATTTACTGTTAATTAAGAGACTGATTGTTGTTGCTGTGTACTTTGATACTTTTGTGGTTTTTGTTGTTAATATGGCTTTTCAATTGCACATGTGATGCTTTTAACTTTGGCTAGGTCTTGACTGAATTAAACTTTTCAATCATAATGCGACTTCCTAGAAAAATAAAGGTTAATTATTACCTACAAACAGCAATAATACAGGTCAAAAGGCACTTTGCAGGTTTTAACTCATAACCTCTTATCCCATTGAGCTCCATGCTAAGTGAGAAGCTCTAGCTGGTTTGACACTGGGGCAATGGTGGAGAGGTGGTTGAGTGAGTTGTCTTTCAACTGGGAAGTTGAGGGTTTGATTCCCAGCTCTGCTAGCCTACAGCACCACACGTTGTCCCTGATGGCAGTAAATGCTCACATACAGTAAATGCTCTGTATAAACATGAGAGTGAATGGGTGAATATCAGGTTGGAGTGTTCGTCAAGATTAGATTTTAAGTGTAATACAAATACAAACCATTTACTATTCACTGTGACTGAGCCAACCATCAGGGTGCAGGATATCAGCTGGCAGTGCACATTTGCATAATTCATCTAGACAGCATAGAGATGCCGATCTTCAAAAAAAGAAGAAAAAAGATTGAAATTGACTCCACAAGTGGAGAACTGATGTTTAAAGATGACATTTTCCCCGTTGACTGCCATTGTTGTTAACATGAGGGCATAATTCAGAAATACTCTAAAAAATCCAGTTTTTGAGGTTCAGTTGTGGAAATGTTTACTCATCATCAGCCATGATGTGAAAACATTGTCTATTTATATGCACATTAAAGCAAGAACTTTACATTTTCATGCAATACAGGCTGAATTTTCAATTGATCCAAAAGCATTTTTCAATGATTTATGAATTTACAATTTTTACGAACACTGAAGCAAGCATTTGCAGACTCAGTCTTTGAAGAATTCAAAAACCTGTGTGTCTCGTTTGTGGGGTACAGTGTGCAGATGCCCTCGAGCAAGTACGGTGTCGGTTTTACAGTTTTAACTTGATAGTTTTTGTTTGCGACTGGACCTACAGTATGCGCACACCATGTAATTTTACACCTGGGAAGTTGGATAATAATAACCAGTCAGTTCTTGGACCCTATTTTTTTCTTTTTTTCTTTTTCTTTTGGCTTCTCCCTCTCTAGGGGTCGCCATAGCTGATCACCGCATATTTGATTTAGCAGAGATTTTTTTTACATACCCTAACTGCCACAGCCGTCACATTTATCCAGGCTTGGAACCAGCAGTAGGAGTACACTTTTTACCCCATGCCTGGGATCAATTTAGAGTCTCCTGTACTGGGTACCTTGCTGAGGGGTACCCCAACCTTTGACCTTTGCCCTGTTTTGCCCCTCATAAAAAATGTATTTGACAATCTTCATTTATCGACACAACAGTCACTGTCATATAAATCGCCTTAAAGTTATATTGTTGTCACTCACTGTACTTATCGACTTAAAGTGGAAAAAAGGGGAAAAATTCAGAAGTTCACTCAGAAGCTGCAGTAGGATAAAAACACACTCTGTTAAGCACTGGGGCAAAACTTTACCCACATTTTTATTTATGCATTTAAAACGAAGCGAGTCACTGATCAAGAGCTGTAGCCTGGCAGCTTCCCCTGGGAGAAGTTATCTTTTCCGCCCTGCTGTACGTTCACTGTTGCAGCCCAGTGGATTAGACGGAGGGAAAAGAGCGTGTGTGGTTTTTTTTTTTGCCTTTCTCCACCTCCAGCGATATGAAATTCTGTCTCAAAAACTGACAACAGAATGAAGTGGAGAAAAGACTGGTGATAAGACATGACACCCTGCATACACACACACACGCACACACACACGCACACACACACACACACAGCCACCATTTGTAGTTGGTAGTCAGCTTCATTACCGCCTGTAATGGGATTATGTTGTCGCACACAGATGAATCACCAGTCACTCGTACACCGAGGGTTAAAAATAAGACACATGACGTTCGAGAGTCTATGTTGCATAAAACACAGCAGCAGGGAGGATTGTCGTACATCAGACACTAACAATAAATCCCTGAAAATAATGATGAAATGCTGAGCCTCCCCTGTCACTATACCATTTATTAAAGACAATGGAAATGCAAACAAGTGTTTCCTGTTAACTTTCTTCTTAAATGAGTGCAAAATACCCCGAATATGGTTTTATCGCAAGGTGAAAATGCTCAGAGAAACAGCTCTGATGTTGATTCCACAAAGGTATTTAGCTCCCGACTCCGTTCAGCAGGTAGTGATGATGGATGACTTACGGACGTCGACTCCATTTTCATTTTGGCCGTAATATATTTCAATGTTGTCTGCAGGCTATCTTGTGAACATTTATTGGATGTCAAAATGTTTGATGATGAAATGGTGAGAATCGAGCCGTGGGGCATAGAAACATTTTTTAATATTAGGTTCACATTTGGCTATTTGAAAATAATGGCATGTTGCTAATACGTCTCCCTGTTTAGAGTTGGACAGAAAAAGCCACAGATGGTTTCATTATTCACATAACTTTATTGTGCTAATGCCGAAGCTGTATTACATCAAGTGTAAGGTAGCAGACACATTTCATTTCAGAGCTTCTATACCTTCAAAACCACAACAACTGTGATTGGTTGCCAAAGAAAAGGTCACATGTACCTACAGATATTGCAGAAAGGCCCCACAGTCACGTAATACACAAAAATACTCGATCAGAACCTCCTTCACCTTTGGGGGAAGCTAAAACTTTCATGATATTTGAGGCACGACACTGCAACGCTGACCAAGAATAAACCGCCTGACAGCACTGACCTTTGAGGTAACGGGAGAAAGCTATTGTTGCTCTGCAGCTCTGTAGTCCCAGTAATGACATGGTCCAAACCCAAGTTCCTCCTGTCCACATTTGAAGAATTCTTGGACAAGACACTGAAACCAACACTGCTTCTAGTTGTTGTACTATAACCGAGCATTATAGCTCACTGCCATAGGCTTATTGAGGGGGAATGCATTCATTTGACAGCTGTGTCGCTCCGATATCTTTACAATAGACCTTCTCTATCTCTCTAACCTTAAAATTAAACACAAAATGCTGTTATTTTCTAAGCCAAATAACATATACACTATCCTGCCACTTTATTAGGAACACACAATAACTAATGCAGTATTTTTACCTTTAATTTAACAGCTTCAGTCATTGTGGTAGTAAAATGTCTTGTTGTGGGGAGATTGGGGGCTGTCTCCACTGCTTCTGCTGTCTGTTAGCGGAAAACCAGCCTTATAAGATTGGGGAGTCCTCAGAATCAGGAGGTCTCGTGAAGTCTCGGGAGAACCACAAATTGCTAGGGTCCACATTGAACTGAATGCCACATCCATCCATCCATTATCTACCGCTTTATTCTCTACTGGAGGGTCGCGGGGGTGCTGTGTCAATCTCAGCTGACATAGGGCGATAAGGCGAGTTTCGCCAGTCCATCGCAGGATGCCACATGTTTTACTTAATTGACAAAGTCATGTAAATCAACTTTCCTCTCCATTCTGATGCTTAGTTTGAACTTCAAGTCATCTTGACCACGTCTCCGTGACTAAATTCATTGAGTTGCTACCATTGACTGACTAGATCAGGGTTCTCAACAAAGTAGTAATATTTATGAAGATATTTCAAATAACTTCAAAATAAAGAAATAAAAGTATTTGATTTGAAAAGTGATTTGATTTGAAATGGAACAATAAGTGGTTCACAACATAAGAATATTCATGGCGCAAAATGAATCTATTATTAAAAAAACATACAGAAATAACTCATAACTTGATATTAAATGACGAGCCAAATTAAATTGATTCAGGGACCGTGAATTTGAGACCTCTGGACAAGATATTTGCTTCAAACAGCAGAATATGTGTTCCTCAAAAAGTGGCTGTGAGGTATTATGCAAATGATATAAGCATCAAATCAAAACGCTTAAGTAAATAACATTTAAAGCCAGTTTTAATAACGTAATGAACACTTTTTTAGCTTTTCGCTTACATAGCTACAGTGGTTTATCACTTAGTGCCAAAAGTTGTGCTAACGTCACCAAACATCGAGGGCCGAATGATTAATTTCTGTGTGTCGGCCTCTGGGGGGAAAAAAGACGACATTTTACTCAGCCAGCTGTTGAAATGTTCATGAGTCAGACAGCGGCGTACCCGGAGCAGCAGATGATAAAGCAACGCTAGCTGTGTTCCATTAGGGAAGATGTATGTTGTAGGCCTATTCACGCGAGTGACTCCCAGTGTTTCTACGCTGAGACGAACTGCAGCGAGGACAAAGTGAGTCACGGTGATGGAGCGGCGTTTGATTGATGCACTGCCTAATCTTTGTGTCTGATCAGTACGGAGCGTCGACTGTGAAGCGATTGCCTGGTTGTGTTGTGTGTCGCCGCAGCTGAAGGCTCCTACAGATACAATGGAGCCATCACCAATCTAAAGTATGTACAGAGTCAAATTGATTTCTCTAGTATCTTGTCTTTTCATATTTCGCTCTGTTGTTTTTCTTATACTGTCTTATATTTTGCCCACAAATGAGTTCTTTATTTTATTGAAAAGTCAACATACCGTGACATAACCCTCTTATTTTGTGAACTACTGTTTTATAGCCATGACTTTCTCCAGCGCCATCTTGGTTTGTGAAACCAGAGGAAGCAATGTTAGGTTGAGAGGAAGTGATGTTTTTGCTAATTATGTCATCATCATCTCAGAAAACTTAAGTGATAATCAGTTTGAATGGAGTAATACACTTTGTGACCTACCTTTTATTGAGAAACCGCCTCCATTTTGCAGTTTCTCTACCATCATCTTGGTTTATGAAACCAGAACAAAAACAACATTTGGTTAAGAGGGGAGAGCTAATCAAGAGACACAACCAAAACAACCAAAGATGATACAACCAACAGCTCGAAATAGACGTCTTATAGCAGGGGTAGGGAACCTATGGCTCGCGAGCCAGGTGTGGCTCTTTTGATGATTGCATCTGGCTCGCAGATTTCGGCTTTTCAGATAAAACATAAAATATTATCACTTGTTTTAATCCATCCATCGATTTTGGAAGTGGAGGAAACGCAAGTGAATGACATAAATGCAGCACCGTTCTATTCCCTGGCTTTGGATGAGTCAACAGACGTAAGTCATTTGTCGCAGTTCAGTGTGATTGCAAGATATGCTGCTGGTGACACACTGCGCGAAGAAAGTCTTGCTGTTCTGCCAATAAAAGGGTCCACAAGAACCAGAAGTCGCATTAATGGTGAGTATTATAACAACATTATTTAAAAGAATAAATTCAGAGGATTATTATACTCACATTTAGTTAAATTCAGTCTTAAAATATATTATATGGCTCTCACTGAAATAAATTTGCAAATATTTTGCTTTCATGGCTCTCTGAGTCAAAAAGGTTCCCGACCCCTGTCTTATAGCATCGAAGAAGACCTGAAAATAGCGATTGGTATTAAGAAAACTTTTACTGATGTTTTAAAAAAAAGTAAGAAGTCTGGTCTTTTTCTGGTCTGTTTACTTCCAAACCACTGGAAATGCCCCCTGCTGGCTACGAAAAAGAACACAGGTTTATGACACTTCCACATTGGCTTCACTTTATGGACACCGTTGAAGAAAACTTTTGAACAGAAAATATTGATGTTTTTAACCTGCTTTGAGGTTGAATTACATGACTATAGAAACATGACTATATGACTCCATGAATTGATTAATAAAAATGATGCATAAAAACTATGCACAGTTGCACAGAAATATAAGATTTCTGCTGTAATGTTGTGCCTGTTTCTCTGTTTGACCCTGTCTCTGCTTTGTGAGGCACATGCTACGGTTTTACCAAGCAGTGCATCAGCCCATTGGACAGTAATCCCATCTATTTGTCATTGTGGTTCTCTTTCCTCTGGTTTGTTGTCTTATCACACCATCGCTGTCCATGTGATTGACCATTATGTGGTTTAGTCCCTGCAGCTATACAGCGCGGCCGGTGGGTACGGGTCCTGCATGTTTTCCTTTCCTGCCCCATTGCACAGAAAGGATTCTTGATTTAGTGTCTGGGCGAGGCAATGGGGGTTGTTGATCAAAATCAATGACTGTGGGGTTGCTTGACCGAGATGGTGATTTTAAGTTCAGTTCATTTACTTTTATAGCTTCAAGGACTTAGGGCCGCGGCCTTAAACATCCGACTAACTGACCATCAGTCACGGGTTAAACTAAAGAGTGAGACAGCAAAGCAACAAATGAAAATAATCTATTGACCTTATTCACATCAACACCCTGAAGCCTGTAGTCTGGTTTGTAGTTTGTAACTTACAGTGAATGAATGCAGCGTTTCAACTGTACGTATCTCGTATTTTTGTGACTGCAGTTGAAGACCTGAAGTTGTTAAATTTAAAAAACTGCTGAAAAACTCGATTAATGGTCAGAATAATGCAGCCCTAAACTAAATTTAAAGTTTTATTAAAGCACCTAGCCCGAAGAAGAAGAAGTAGATTTAGTGAGCAAAACTTACATCCTGTTCTGAAAGCACATCCCTGCAGGTATGGACTGAACACTGCGATGTAATAAATTAAAATAAAGTAGTTCAGGGCTGGAAGAGCTCAATTTGTGGCAGGAGCTTCCACAGAGAGAAGACTTCTCCGACAGAAACCACAGATACAAATATAATATTATGATGGTTTGATTCTGCAGGGTGAAACTCAGATGGTGGTTTTCAGGTGGTTAAATCTTTCTTCAGTCCAGTGTTTGACCAGCAGCGCTCGATTTCTTTCCCTCACTCACAGTGTTGTGTTGTGCTGCTTTGATTAATAGAGAACTACATGAATGACTGATTGCTCTATCATCGCTGCCCGCTGAGCCGTGTCAGGCAGATCGTGACTTCATTTAGTTTTATCAGACGATTTATTTTACCCACAAAGTAAAATTACAACCCCTCCTTTTGATAATTATGTTATTAAATTATTATAATTATTTTTGCATGATAATCTTAAGAGGTGTGAGTGGACGTCATATGCCACGTGTGTGGTTAGGTTTAATTTAAGTGTGTGTAATGCCACAGCGCTGGAATAAATCCTTGTAAAACTAATCTAATGAGAGGGTTTTCATGCTGTGAAAACTTCTATAAGACATTTTAACCTGATTGAGCCACATACATGCGTAATGTGACTAAAATCAGAATACACCACCTTTTAATCAGATTATCATGTTTATGTAACGTTGTCAGATTCAGGTCTTAATTCAACCTGTTTTCCTGAAAGATTAGGTTCCAAAAACTGTATTTTCACTTGCGTTTTATACTGCATATGTATATGTTCTGGAATAAAATGATTATTATTATTGTTAAATAATAGATGAAGCGGTAAAAATGGATGGATATATGGATGGATGACTGGGTTTAGACATGCAACCCTAACCCTAACCCACTTAGTGTTTTAGTAAAGGACACTTTCTTTTTTTATCCTCATATCATCTATATCCTCTCTATATAATCCTGAAGTAACTCAATTTGTATGTTGGAATTATATTTTTGTGATATTTACTCAAGTTAAAATGACTGACTTTTCATCTATATTGAACAAATACATTGATATTTCCAATATAGTTTTCTTTAATTGTTGTTTAATTGTTTAATTGTTTCTTTAATATTAACACGTGTAATACTCTAAAGAGAACACTGTGGTATCACCTGTTGCTCCCCTTTTCACTAAATTGTGCATTATCATGTTAGATTATTACTTTATTTATGCCTTTTCTTTTGCTATAAAAAGAAAATTGCCATGTCTGTGACCCGGTGGTTCAGTGAGGACAGTTTTTGCCCTCCCATGCTTTATATTTTATCTATTCCATTTTGAAAATCTGACATTAACTGACGTCAGCCTAAAGCACAATTGCTTTAATCTGGAGCAAAGTGAATCAACTTGGTATTTTTCAATTTTTACTATAAAAATTTCCCATGTCTTATTTTCAGTCACTGGCTTATCAGCTGTGTGTGTGTGTGTGTGTGCAGGCACATACATTATATGTTTATCTTGTGTGCTTGCGCGCATGCATTAAATCTATATAATGTGATTATGGTATCTGCCTGCACTGCAGCTCCCTCCAAACCACTGAGAAACAGAGTCTAATCTCATTGGTTGCTAGGAACTGGACAAGCTGAGGAATGGATGAGGCAGACGGTTTTCTATTCCCCATCAAATAGCTTACCACACTGAGCCGGACTTGATCTAATATCAGAAGAGGAAATAAATGGGTGGTTGTGGACAGAGGAGGAGGAGGATGGATTTGTATTTGTTTGGAGACAATCGTGTTAGAAAATGCAGCGTGGTCACTGTGCTGCGGCTGATGATTTAAGGCGAGCAGAGGTCAAGAGATGCATGGAAACGAAGCGAGTGGTGGCGTTGTCCCTCACAGCGGCGCTCACGCTGGCAATTACCTTGATTCCTTTTCACAGATGTTCCCAATGACTCTCGTACATATTTGCTCGGAGACAGTTGGAGCTCCTGCTACATTACACGACTTTAACTTTGTTAAGAAATGCATCAATTCTGCTCTACAGACACGTCTGTCGTCCACACAGCTGATGTTTAAAGTTTAAAAACTCGCTGGCTCTGTTTTTGTTTGAATAGGCAAAACCCAAGATCTTTGGAAATGATGGGTCCGTTATTCGTATTCACTTTCTGATTGGGAGAGGCAGGAGTGTGTGGTCTGCTGCTGCAGGTCATCTCCTTTAACATTTAATGTGTTGTGTGATCAGAGATTGTCTTCTCCTCACCTTGGTTTTTATTATTTCTGCCCTTTCGGTCATTTCCAACCAGACTGATCATTCTCCTCTGACCTCATCAACAAGCATCAACTAGTCTCTACTGCTTACCGGATATTTTTATTTTTTTTCCAAACCATTGGTTGCTCGGCAGTTTCTGAAATACTCACACCAACAACACCAATCACTTAAATCACTGTTTCCTGTGTTAACAAGCAGCTGGACAGGTGTACCTAATAAAGTGGCTGGTGAGTGTAGCTTGTTGATGAATAAGCGCTGATTGTTTTTCGTTAAAAATAAATAACATACACATGTTTAATAAGCGAAATGAGATTTCATTAGCCTTAAAGAAAACACAATAACAGTTTCACAACTAGGAAAATAGTAATTCAGTCATTTGAGAGGCAGCATGAGGCCTTCCATTAGCTTCAGTTCCGCTAATTAGCAGGCTGTTGATGTGAAATACATATCGCACACCAGAAAGGACAAATAAAGTGCATTCCAAAAATGGTGTGCATGACTGCAAGATCTTCCTGTAACCGGCCTCATCCTTTAAAACTAGTATTGATGAATCGAAGGGTAGTAAGAAAACAAATATTAAATATTAAAAAGAATCTTCGCTTCTGTAAGGGGAGACTTGAGGGGTGGAAAATAAATCCTGATCTTGTGGCCTTGTGTTTTACTCGAATAACAAATCCACAACCGCAGAAAAATCCTCTCTAAAGAGAGGCTGTAATTTTGCTGTCATTGAATCAACATTAAGATCACCTGCAGGCTCGTTACAGCATCACTGTCAGCAACACAACAACAACAACAACAGCAGCAGCAGCAGCGGTGGTGGCACCGCTGATATAATTAGTAAAGCTGTCTAAACCAGCTGCGAGCATCAGTCTCAGCGACAGAAAACCCTCCGTTTGTGCTTTAGACGTCAGCTGTTCTTACTCTCTCTCCAGATAAGAACAAGGGAAGACAGAGCTCTGAGGTTTCTCGCAGTCACATTTTGACTTTCAGACCTTTTTAAATGTTCCCCACACATCCTGGAGCTGTCACCGCGTAGTATTTGAACTTGAGAAGGTTTTAGCTTTCAGCTAAACGAGAGTAAAAATATTCAGAAGTGTTAATTTGTCCAGGCAAAAGTTTAAAGGCCCTCATTAAAAGTCACACATGATAGAACTGGCACCACAAGATGCCAAATATAAGGCTGTGTGAGGGTTTGAACTAAAAATCTCTTTAACACCTAAGCCTCAAAATGTCCGCCTGGACTTTTTTGCTTATTTTAACCATAACAGGGCCAGAAAATATCCTGTGATATTTTTTACAAACACAAGTTTGTTAAAGACTCAGTCTCCTGCACCAAAGTCCATTGAAAAAGCCCACAAAGAAACAGGAGGTGCTGGTATCCTGCTGCCTCATATGATAGGTTTGTGTCACTTATGTAAATATAAAAGAAGTGTTTAAATCCCCAAAGTCACAAAATAACACTTTTTTAACTTACTGATGGAGGCAGCAGTGGATCAGTCACTCTCACCCTGACCCTGTGTGCTGTGATTTTAAAATCGCAGATTTTCTCAATGGAGGGAGGGAGGGAGGGAGGGAGGAAGTGAGCGGTTTACAAAGCAAAACGAACTTCCCAGTTGGAAAAGGCTGTCCAATAGTGAGATAAAGCAGCAAACATATTCTCCAGATACTGTAGGTTTATTATTTAATTATATTACTTTATTAGTTGATGGCTAAAATCTGATTATTGCTTGCATCGCTGATGTCTTGATGTCTTTTCAGTGACAGCATGTCATTCAACAACCGAGAGCAGCAGAAACACAAAATGATGAATCAATTATCAAGAATAGTTTTCATATTTGACTATTAATCTATGTGTGTGTGTGTGTGTGTGTGTGTGTGCAGAGCAGATGCTCAGTGCTGGCAGTAGCAGCAGCAGAGGAATCTACAGTGGCACACCTCATAAAACAGAGATTTATGAATGAATGAATGAATGAAGATACAGAGGGTGCATCAGCCCTGCAGTGACGACAAACACTGCGTTCACATCTTGACCTGTTTTCGACCCGGCAGCAGCGGCAGCAGAAGTGACATCGGTTTGTCAGATTATAGCGACAGGATTTGGCCACGCGTAGAATTAGAGCGGCGCGTTCATTTCTCCTGATGTAGGAATAAAAACTGTCCACAGATCGATAACCTGCTATCAGACACGACATGACTGATCTCGCTCGCATCCTCCGGCTGAATACCTCAACATCTCATGGTACAACGGAGGGAAATGTGTGTGCGAGGGAGAGAGGAGGGTGACAGAACGCCAGGCGTAGCGGACCGCGTTATCCTCGTGTGACCTTGTGTTTTTCTCTCCTCGCACGAAAACAATCGGCTGATGCGTGGAGCGTAACAAGTGGCAACATGACTAATGAATCTTAACACACTGTTAGGTAAACATTAGGAAAGAAGGAAGAAATGAACAGATCCTTCCTTTTGCAGTGTTGTTTTTTTTCAGATGCAAAGTAAATGACATTAATTGATTTCACAGACAAGTTGAAAACATCTGAGGCTTTAAATATTTCATGGCTGTTCAATCATATCAACAGTAAACACATCAAACAGGGCCAACAGACAAAATGGCTGTCCTCACCAAACCCTGACCTGTTGCTATGCTGTTTTTTACCATGCAGATCAGTGATTCGCTAACCTTTTATACCAAGTACCACCTGAAGAAATACTGAGCCCTCGCAAAGTCAGCTACAGACTTTTCACACTCTAATTATTATTCTTTAATTTATTTAATTTTCTACACACTAGAGCTGAAACAAATACTTAATTGGTTTTAAGCTTTTTTCATGATTTTTCTGATTGCTTCAGCTTGATAAATGTGAATATTTCCTTCGTTTCTTTGCTCCATATGACAAAGAATCACTATTTTTGGTTTGTGGACAAAAACAAGACATTCAAGAACATGATCATTTCCAGGTTTGACAAACACTGATCAACATTTCTTTGCCGTTTTCTGACATTTTATGGACCAAACGATTCCTCGGTTAATCGAGAAAATAATCGACTGATTAATCGATTATAAAAATAGTGGTTAGTTGCAGCTCTACTACGCACTCTGGTTCAAAAATCCCTCAGCTCCGCTCCAATCTCATGCCCTAGTTTATATAGTAGAACAGTATTTCAGATTTTCCTCCCAAGTACCACCACAGGAAGCTCGCGTACCACTGTTGGTACACATACCACAGTTTGAGAACCATGGATGTAGAGCATTGGTATTGCTCGATTATGTGTGTGGCTTATTTTAAAAGACACAAAGTCAGCCTGTTATAGTCCACTTCATTAAGATTTGTTTGTTCCATTGTTAAAGAGCGTTCCTTCTGAGGGGTTTTAACTGAATCGTTTAAAGACTCTTTCCACTGGGTTGGTTTTTGTTTTTCTTAAAGAACGACTGCACGGTGGGTGGAAAAAGGGGGAGAGCAAAGAAAATTAATCAAATATTAAATGCCCAATTTTTTTTTTGATTCACAGTTATCACAGAAACACAGGAGAGATAAGAAGAGATCAGGAGAGATTTTGGTTAGATGTAAATTTAATAAAAATCGGGAACATTTCTCCTCTGTCATTCTGATCTTATCCCAGTTGTCTCTGTGTTATTGCGGTGCATGTGATTCTTCTGTGGCGTATAATTCACAAACAAAGACGGTGGCACATGCAATAATGTATAGAGACAGACGCAGTGTGGCGGATCCCTGCGGTGGCTGACCAGACAATCCCTCACATTAGTTTGGAAAAGTTTCACTCGTAGCTGTCTTCTTGGGATGAAAATGACATTGCTTTAAATTTATACTTAATTATTCCACCTGTTAACCAAGTTTATAATCAATAATTGGTTAAACATGAACAATAACAGAATAATAATGGAAAAGTGTGTCTCCTTTTCTTAGTTTAACTTGAAATGCTGTAGATGAGCAGGGAATTGTTCCCTTATGAGTCATGCTGTTCACAAGCCGACAGGAAACATCACCCATTATAAGAATGTGGACAACAAAAATTATTCAAAAGGAGAAGAAGAGAGGCAAAGGAGAGAGAATAAGAACACAGTAATGCAATGTTACGGATGCCAACTGCTGTGAAACACAAACCGAGAGCAAACAAACAACATCATCCACTGCTCATTTTCCAGAACAAAGCCAAAAATTTCCAATTTTTATTTTTTTATTTTCATCACATCAGCAGCACACAGCAGGAGTCGCCGTTCCACTGCGTCCTCCATCATTATGTCCAAATGTGTTATTTTGTCACTTCAGTGTTCGCAAATCCTTCATTCAGATTTACTTAAGTGACACAAATGTACCAAATAAAGCAGCAGTAGACCTATAAACACGATGATTTTCTCCACGGAGTTTGGTGTGGGAGATTGACCAGTGTACGAAGTGAAATAACAAACCTTTGGCTCTCTAACAGTGAGAGAAGCCATGTACATATTCTTAAGATATCACTGATGTATATTTCATTATTTGAGACTCTTGTTATGTGGCTGGAATTCTGTTTTTCTGGCCCTGTTATGGTTAAAATGTTCAGAGAGGGTTAGCTCAGATTACTTGGAGTCTGCATTTAAAGACAGTGCTGCTGAAAGCCGGCGATCATGAGCCGAATCACGACCCATTCGGTCGTGTTTCAGTTCAGTGACGAATCTTTTTAATGAACTGATTCTAATGATTCAGTTACACGGAAAACAACTGGTTTGACCGCCACTAGTTTGTGTATTTGTGTTGCGTGAAAAAAAGGAGTTTCATACATCCATGCTATGACGACCCCTGTCCACGTTGATGAGGAACTATGAAGTAAAAGAAAACGACGTGACTGATACCAAGCAGAACAGAGTAGAGCCAGGTAGTGCTAGAACTATAAGATAAAATGGTAAAACGCCATAAGTCAGTGTCAGGCGCATGCCTACAACCACACTTTAAAAAAACAAAAAACTACACCATTAATTTAGAGTGAGTGACATCTGATTTTGAAAACATGAGGAAAATGTAACATAATGTAGGCTCAAGGTTAAAACCACGGTCTTTTCTTGATCTGGTTCCAGCTCATAAAAGGAAACGGTGCTATAAATTCTGCACGTAATAGTCATGTCTGATGAAATGATATAACCCGTCACACTCTCCTCCAGTGTGTCTCCTGTGTGTGTGTGTGTGTGTGTGTTTACACTGACAAGGCAAACACGTCTGTCCATCACTCCTCCGAGCTCTGAAAGGGAACCATGGAATGGGATGTCTCTGTCCCTCAAGGCTGCTGTTATGAAATGTGAAATTGCTCCTTCAGTGGGAGCCGTCATGCTGAAAAAGCAACAGCCCTCCTCAGGTGTCATCCTCGGGCAAAATTAAAGTGAACAAGTGTCCTTCTGACTGATTATTTGATTGACCCTTGCCCGTCTAAATTTGGCTTTGGAGACAAATCTTTGCAGTTGCCGGCTCACTGGAGGATTTGAAGTAAGTGGGGCAGCGAGTGACGCACTTTCAGTAGATAAGTGAACGTGTTAGGCAAGCAAAAGTTTGACATAGGTTAGGTTGGATAAAAGACACATGTAATCCCATATTTTCAGGGTCCTTCTGCACGACGCTCGTCCTTCTTTGCTCAGGCTTTGTTGCACAGATTGTGCACGGAATAAACTGAATATCTTTGGTTTGTGGACAAAACAAGCGGTCAAGGGTGTCATCATTTTGAAGCGTGGGTGACAATGGGTGAAATTTCACGCTGTTATCTGCACGTTTCGGACCACACAGCTCAAAAGACAAGTTGATTGATAAATCAGCGCTGAAAATAAATTCGGTAGTTGGAGCTCCAGAGACCATGTCATCTATTACAATTATTATTGTGTATGATTATTAAAAATATTGCCCCGATTAATCAGCCAAACCATTTCATCGGTTTACGTAACTCTACATCTTACAAACACTCTTTCTTTTGAAAACTGGAGGCTAGAAACTTCATCGCTGTGGCTTCAGATTGTGTTAAATAGTCGAGGCATCTTTAAAAGCGTTTATTTTAAGGGTGATTCAAGATTAAAAAAAAATTTTTCAAACCTTCATTGACACAGAAACTGTGTTTTTTCTTTTGTCTTTACAATAAACCCCCTCAACCTCCACGCTTCCACAGCCTTAATGAAAACCTCCGTCTGCGTCAATGACTTCTGACTGAACAATGAATTAAAGCTGGTGAATAGCAAGGCTAAACATCTTGATTACCCTCCACCCCCTCCTCCTCCTCCTCCTCCTTCCTCTTTCTTGCATACCACACATAGAGAGCAGAAAACATCGGGCTGTGTTTCCTCCTCAAGGCCACTGTTGTGTGAAAAATGTGTTGAAGACTTTCATCTTGCACAGAATCACTTATTGCAATGTGACAAATTAACGCCCGGAATGGCTCTTTTTCTACTGCGATCGTATGATTGGCCCTTGACCCGCTTCCCTCGCAATGATTGGACTTTGCTTTTTTCCAATGCTGGTGAAATCTAGACGGAAAAAGAAGGAGGAAATTTGGTTCCTCTCCAAGGATTTGCATGATCATGCTTTGCAGCTCAGCAATTCCCAGCAGAAAAAAAGCTCCCATCGCTGCCTCACCACCACCGCCGCCGCCGCCGCCACCACCGCACAATCCGCCAACAACGCTTTCATCTTTTCAACAGACCAAAGTCATGTGGAGAGAAGGAAAAATAAAAAGCTTTTTCACTTCAGATCGCCATCACGTCGAGATCACGGCAACGCCACACGGGAGGAGATGCTGAACGTTAATGGAGCTTTTAGGAAAAGTGTAGGAATATAAAAACAACGTAAAACTCTTATGACTATTATATGTAAATGAACAGTACGTTCAGACTGAGGTGTTTGTCATGTTGTTGTCTTACGAGCCCAAGGTTAAAGGTATAAAGGACACTGAGGTGTAAAGACACCAGGAGTATGAGAAACTAAGGTTGTCGGTGCGTGGGCTGATCCACAAGAGTCTGATTTACTCAAAACTCTTCAATAATTATCCTTTGAATGGGAGCTCTGATCCTACTCCAACAACAGGGAGAATATGTTTTTATCTATGAATCTCCGAGACCAGGGGTCTCAAAACTTTGAGCCACTGAGCATCTAGTCTGGTCTTTAAGTGAAAAAAATCACAAAATAGTATCACAAAAACGATATTTTGAGACAATATTTCCCCGAAAGTGTTTGTTTTGATATGGAATGAAATGAATATGTTAAATGAAATGACTGTAGACATGACCGAGCACCATGTTGACGTTCCGCAAACTTGAGTTCAAAGGCGTCACCTGCAACAGCCGTTAACTCTTTGTCGTCCATTTTCCTCTTAATGGGGAACATAATTTACAAAAACGGCTTAATGTTCTAATAAAGAAGAGGTGAACTAGTGATTGAGGAAAATGTCTTTGCCTGCTTAAGCCTGTGGCGTCTTAAGAATTATGTTCCCTATCTTATCTCACAGTTACACAGACTTTTCTGACGAGACACTGAAGTTTATATTACTTTGTAAAGCGCTCACTCTGCACTAAAGTCCATAAAGAGACACAGATCGTATAGAAATAAACAGTATAATACAAGCAGATGTACCAAACATATGTGTACAATTATAAATGTGTAGTTGAGAATAAAATGCTTTTCATGTAGGCACAATCTATGTGCTTTGTTTCAAGAGAAGATCATGATTAGAGTCAAAATAGTAACTTCAGTTTGTATATATGCGTGTTATAATTGCATTAAAAGTAGTTTGAAATAAGGCCATAACGTTCCAATAATTAAAAACACGATGGCGCTTTGAGGCCTTTAAATTGAAATTACAACATCTACTTTTATCTTTTGGATAACCCTTAAAATGCAGATTGTGAAATCAGTATTCGGGAACGGACATCACAATTATAAGAAACAATTCTGAAAATAACATTAAGTCGGAACCTGAGTGCAGTGCCTGGAAATTGAATTTCAGGTCTAAATTTAAATCTTTATTGACTCTTATGGTACTAATAACAATTTCAAGCTTGTTTTTCCCCCCAGTTCATTTCCATGAGATTGAATTCAGACTCACACATGCAGCCACGGGAGATGTGGGGGTAAGAGAATTCACTATCAACAGCTTCATGGAGGAGCCAGTCGGCTTCCTGTCCGCACTCAGGAGACACGAGCACCATAAATGTGTGGCTCATGAATGTCAGATGAATGCGACTCGACATTTGGGTTGCGAGGAGGACTGCTGCCTCCATTCTGTGTGTTTACGGCAAGCAGTACAATAACTATTGACGAGCTGAATGGGCATTTGGTAGACACAGATGACGAAGAAAATAATTTATTTTAAACCTTGACCTTGTAAACCTGTTGCTATACCAACCAGCCGCAATGTCATTTACGTAAAAGAGGATCCTCTGGTTTTCTTACAAATACAGTGTGCTGGAACAAACCTGCCAAAATGACAGTGTACATCTGCTATGTTGATGTAATATCTGTTATTTTATTTATTCATGAATAAGCTGAGACGGACCTGCACAAAAACTCTCCATCTATTTGGATTCATTATTTTCACAGGAGAATAAAGTTGCTGACATGACTGTTTTAACCAATTTAATACGATAACTGACTCATGTTATTATCTTTTCCTGGATGCATGGCTCTCAAGTCTTGATAGTCACGCTTTTTGGTATTTTGCCACACACTCCCACCACACATTGTATTTCTCACACTGAAAAAAATTATCATATAAATGTCTCTGGTGCGCCACTATCGCTATGGAACTGGTAGGAAACTGTTCTCATACACACGTGCTTGCCTTGTTTACTCCTGAGCAGTGCTCACTTTAGCGGATACTCTACCTTGTGGCCAAACGGAGAAACCACACCTCTCTGTATGTGCTACTTCTCATCACAGAAACTGGAGCACAGATGCTATTTTGTGAGGTACACTGCTACACATGAAACACATGAAAAACTGGACATTATAACCTCTTAACATTTGAAATTAAATAACATGAAAAATATATAGGAAGGGGAGTGGCTTATTCTGTTATCATTTCTTGTCCTTACACTAGTGTAGTCATGTTTCCATCATCTGTTTTTGTTTTGGAATAACAGTTTGCAGTGCAGTTGCTGTAAAATACAGTTTCATCGTTGCATAGTCCATTTTAGCCAGGAGGCTACTTTTATTTGTGATATTTAATTTTTAGATTTTATATCCTGGCTATGCATACATAAATCATTGCATTTGTCTGTTTCAAAGATGTTAGCCCCCTACCCTCGTACTAAAGGCCTCAAAATCTGCCACCAACACCTACAACACATATCATAACAGCCGTCCCCCTTTTACTTTGATAAATTAGCATGCAGCACTAGTCAAGTGTTACGGTCTAGTCGCTTGGTAGTCTCATTATCAATTATAAATGATATTTTATTATATTTTAACAAGTTGCTTGAGTGTATGTTTTTTCAAAAAAAGGTATTTATACGTATCTTTGTGCATTTTGATGTGGTTATACTGGCCCTTTAGTTGCGGGTATATGGCGTAGACCTGCATAGACCAGAGGTCCTAAGTTATGTCTTTGTGTTTTTTATGTTTTTTTAATATTGTCCCAAATATTGTTGTTTTTTTCCCTAAAAAGTTGGACTTTTTCACTTGACTGGCACCCTCCTGACCTCCTGACCTGACTAGATGAGTTTGAGACCCCTGGTGGAGACTGTACCATTGCTGTACATATAAAAGTCCATAAAAGATGAACACTTCGTCCATCTGAAATATATTGGATTCTTAAAAGTGATTTCAGAGCTAATTTAAACTGCTGTAAAGACAAATTTAAAAACGGATCCCCCGACAATCTGATATCTTGGGTCCTCAGTAAAGTATGGTCTAATAAGTGAATTTTAATCTGCATTGTGATATAAATGGAAAAAAATGGGGAAACTAGTTGTTTTCAGATCATCTGATCAAATATGGAAAGACAAAGCGTTTGTGAGATGTAACAGTGAAGAGAGAGAAGGAGACAGACGGATTACATTATGTTCGCCAGCAGGAGTCTGTGGTCAGATACTGTGTTGAAGAAGCCAGCAGGAAAAGGCCTGCTGAGTGTTTCTGCAGGGCCGTACCAGATTTTCACCACAGATACACACGCTGAATTGCATTTCCTTACATGCGCACAGTCGCTGATAGAAACTTCCTCACATATGGGGTCTTAAAGCTTGTTGATGTGTTTGCTGCACATGCAAATATATTTAAATGAGCGTAAGGAAGGATCTCATCCATCCTGAAGCAGCGCAACGTCCAAGTTGTATATGGAGGTTGTCTGTTCCGAGCTTAGTTTCAATCTGAAGAACCCATGAAGTTGTAATCACAATTTGTCACGTCCGTCAAACTCCTCATACATGAGTTCGAAATTCAAAATAGCTGAGCATCAGTCAAACCCTTTGAGAAAAACAAATCAAAAAATAATACTTACAATTATATTTCATAGAATTTCAAAATAATACTATTTGTTTTGATATGGAGCAATAACCAGTCCACAATATAAACCTGCAAAATTAATCTATTGATAAAAAAACATACAGAAATAAGTGTAACTTGATTAAATGGTGCAACATTTGAGACCTCTGGTTTGGATCATTTTTAACCTGCTGAGCAAAATTAACATCTTCTATGACTTTCTGGTTTTTGGATTCAACTCAACAAATATTCTTTTGTTTGTTCAACTAAAACTGGACTTTTAAAAAACATGTAGACATGTTAGTCCGACTGAAATTGTCAAAGTCAGACTAGCACAACCAGATAATGCAACTGAGAGATTAATTATGAATGCATATATAAGTTTTACCAGACTCAAAGTGGCATAAACACTTTGCACATGTTCCATGGATCCCGTGCTCTAGCTTTTGGGCCAGAAATAACAGGAGAAAGTTGATGCAAAGAAAAACATGGCAAAAATAAGTTCATGGAAGGGAGAAATACACCAAATGCCCTTGATATGCTAAGAACCAGCTATCAGCTAAAGTTGTTTTGTTCTGTGATGTAATAGGTCAACCAGAAAATGCCTAATATTAGTAAATGAATTATTCACTACTGCTTCCATTGAAATGGCAACGTCGACCTACTACCACAAATGTAATGACTGTGCCCACTTGTGAACTACCGACTACATTACTGGAGAAAAACAAGGCTGGGAAGTAAGGGTGTGACCTCACGTTATAATACATCATCCACAATACCAATAATATCATGATACAACGATTCTGTGATGTAGCGATACATCACGATATTTGTCTAACTGAAGAAAACAAAGAATTTCTCTGTTTATTCTCAACATAGAGAACAAAGGGCATAGTCTATGTCTTGAAGGATACTTTCATTTGATTTATTTCAAAAAACCTGGATTCCGCTTCTGGTTTAGTTTCATGTTAAGCAATAAAATGAGCAGTTGGGTTCATCATATTTTCCTCTGAGCTCTAAAAACCTGGTGTCAGACGACCATGAGGATAACAGAGGTGTGGGGACAGGACCGGGTACATGACTCATGATTATTAATGCTTTTTCACCTCGCCTGTAATTAATGAAGCCGCGGGAGGTCTTTCATTGGCAGGAGTTAGTCGACAGAAAGGCTGCAAGAGGACAGTCTGGAGGTTTTTCTGTTTTTTAAAGAAAATCATCTACATTCTGGGCTTGGGAGCCAATTACAGTGAGCGCTGGGATTAATTGTAAATGACCACAAGGGTTACATGCAAAAATGTGACCACATGCAAAAAAATATATGCAGAGGCTCATTAGGGGTGTCCGGCGTTTCAATTCCAATTAATAGTGCAATTCATCTTCCACAATGTGGGAAATCAGAGTGGGGATTTGTGAGCGCAGAAGATAATCCTTTCAGTATGGAGACAGAAAATGAAAGACTGAGAGACAGAGAGTATGAAAATAAAGTAACCTCTTATTGGTTTTCCCCTCAGGACTTTTCTAACAGCAGTGTGCTGTTTGACTGATGCTGCTGCCCTGTTCAGTGAATATGGAGCCCTCAGTGCCACACCTTATTGAATCTCACACTGAGCAGACACCGTCCACGGGCGAGAGACAACCTCTGACAAACACGGACAAGAGGACAACTGTGGGTGAGTAACCCAGTCTTCACATCCTGTTACTGCACACAGTAACAGTGAAAGGTGATATGTGTGATATGTGTGATCACATGTGATTGATGGAGCAGGTTGAATCAGGGGGTCTCAAACTGAAATGACCTGGGAATACCAGAACTTCAAAATAATAAATACATTTTTAGTCCACAGTAATACATATGTATTTATGATGCAGAACGAATCTATAAGTAGCAAAAACAGACAGATATAACTCATTATAACTTGATATTAATTGGTGGGCCAGGTGAAACCAATTTGTGGGCCGCATTTTTTGAGGGTTTGAGACCTGCTTCACTGATAACAATCATGTATTCAGTATATTCATAGTTTAACTCTTCATTTGAGGGCCACAACCTGTGCTCTTGCTGCCACACAGGACTATAGAATCATATAGAAAGTTTTTCCTGTCATTGTACAGGAACAGTAAATACTTTACGTAAAACAAAATTGAATTAACACAGCAAGTCGCACTTCAATACACTGGATGAAAACGGGATGAGCAGTGTTGGAAAATACAGAATAATGCATGACATCACCTCTCAACCAGAGATGAAAAACAAGATTCACAAGATAACAAATAAACAAAAATAGGCTGGGCTTTTCTCTCATACAGGGAAACACCCACAGGAACTTCAACCAGTTTCAACTGTCAGTGTCCATCTGACAGGCTACAACTGACCAAACTGGTTCATTGATTCATTCATTCACTCACTCATCGTCTACCACTTTATCTTCTACATGAAGGTCACAGTAGGGGGTTGGAGCCAATCCCGGCTGACATAGGGCAGCGATTCACACTCATATTCTCACCTACCTCAATTTAATGTCCAATTAATCTAATCTGCATGTTTTTGGACTGTGGGAGCAAACAAGAGAGCCTGAGAACCCATGAGCACACGCGGAGAACATGCCAGCTCCACACAGAAAGACCCTCGGTCAAACCGCAACCCAAACTGGTGACCTTCTTGCTGTGAGGCTTGCATGTGCCCCCCAGTTGGGTCAATGTTTATAAAAATAAAACAGATGTGGGACACAGTATCCATAAAATTGGTAGCAGCAGTAAGTCCTTAATGAGAGTCAGCCAAAATGAATTCCATTCGCCAAGCTGATTTAGTAAAGAAATTAAGTTTTTTTTTTTATCTCTCACAGTACCAAAACATGAATGTTCCATCTACTGTCGTCCATCTTTTTGTAGAAATTCATTTTTTCTTTTTTCTTTTTGGTTCTCTTGTTGTTCTTGTGGGCAGACATACTGGATGAAAACTTGAAAACAAAGCTGTTTAAGCCTTGTGATGTGAGGGAGGACTGCTTTGAATAATGTGTGATAAAAGAAGCTTTGATTGATTCTTGAAGCCGGGCTCAGTATAATCAGTGATATCACACACACACACACACAGAGTGACACCCTGAGAGCCCCCGAATTCTCATGTGCATGATGAGATGATTTCATCAAAACAATACTTTATTCTTTTCTCTCTTTCATTCTGTGTTGGTCACATCCAACAGGACCTGAAGAGATTTAATATAAAAGCCAATGAGCAGAGCCGGGTTCCCTGCCTTGTTTTACTCAGCGTTGGCCCGAGGCTGGAGCTTAGTGACCTGACAAGCCGGCAAATTACAAATCACTGATCTCACAAGAAAAACCTTGCATCTCCAAAAATGTCAAGTTTCCCACGAGCCCGAGGGAGTAAATCACTAAAAAAAAGAAGAAAATAGGAAAAGAAAGAAAAACAGTGGGAGAGTGTGAAAACTGAAGATGAAAGGTTTTCCACTTAATAATGAAAAGGTGAAAGCATGTGTTTTAGATAATGTGCTCTGTATAATAGAAGGTTTATTGTTTTTATTTTATCAATCAGTCAGATTTTTCATATAAAGGTATAAAAACTCAAAGTGCTCCACAGGATAAATCAAAGCAGAAACACTTATTACGACTAACACTTATATTGTTGGATATTGTAATAGTTCAGAAATGATTTTTTTTTAATTATATGATTTTTAAATGTCATTTGATTTGAAAAATTAAAAATGACAATACATATATATATATACATATGTATATATATATATATATACATATATATGTGTATATATATATATATATATATATATATATATATATATATATATATATATATATATATACACATATATATATACGGGGCTGGAACGTAATTGCCAGCAATTTTGCTAATCAATTGACTAGTTTTGGTTTGTTTTTTTAATATTATCACAAGTTATTATTAATATTTTTTCAGCTCCTTAAATTTGATTTTTGTACATCATGAAAACTGATGAGTTGGGGGAATATAACATTTTTCTGACATTTTATGGACCATAAATGGACTTTTATTTACTTAGTTGCTTATGCATTTTCTCTTCTTTTATTCTTTTATTTCTGCTCTCTTCTTGCAACTTGTGTGTGCCTGCTTATGTGCGTCAGAGAAAGTCAGTGATGTGAATGAAAAAGTTGCAGTCAGCAGTCGTGTGAGAGCAGAGGATGTGCCTCCATAGGAGAAGGAGAAGGGTGCTCACTCGTGCACAAAGGCCAAGAGGTAAACGTTCTCGCCAAAAATATGGACCTTTCTGACAGAGTGCACTTCGCCTGATAAGAAAATCCAATCACCTCTCGAACTCTAAATCTCCAGTCCTGATGTACAATATTTACATCGTGGATGCTGCTGTTAGTCTGTCTGGTATCAACTGAGAATATCTGGATTCTTTAAACTAAAAGTCTTGAAGGTTTGGTCGACGTTTGACTTATTCAAGGACTTTTTAAAACTTTCTTTCTGACACTCGTTTGTAATATCTCAAAGATAATTACAGTATTGTAAGGACCTTGTCCTTACAATACCCAGGGAGCGTGAAAGTTTGGAGCACAAACACAATGAGTTGCAGCAAAACAAAAAGTGTATTTTTAATCCCCCTATGTCAGCTGAGATTGGCACAGCATTTTTTGGACAATTCTACAGTCATAATGGGAGGCACAGATCATTACCCGTGCTGAGGTTTTCTCTTTGAAGCTCTAGACCTTGAGGACATTTTCTGATGTGTGGCCAGATTTTCAAACAGGGTCCAGGTTATGTTGTTTCTTTAAACTCCACCGGAAGCCTGAGGGGACGTAACCATCACATCCTCGTCTTACATTTTACTCTACCCTCACACGATGTTGCCTCTTCTCTCCACACTGACAAAAGCAAGACAAACTGACACTGCTAAGAAAATTCAGCCATCTGTGAATCCACACTGACCATAAACCAGCAACAGCGACTTCATTATCGCCAACTCTGTGATGATTGTGAGCAGCAATAAAAACAAGATAATGTCCCTGCATGTAAGACATTTGGAGACAAATTAATGCTTTTGTCTTCTCACTATTAAGTGTAAAAATATTCCGTTGGTCCAACTTTCTCATAAAGTTTGGCAAAATGTAACAATAGCTGATAAATTATTCACTAATGTTGTTAGTTAAAGGGTATTAATAAGTTTAGTAAATATAATGGGGTATGGTAGATTTAAAAATAATGGCAGGCCATTATTAATTATCATTAGTGGGCAGTGTTCAAAATAAAAGCATCATGTCTTGCCAGTTAAGTTTGCTGCTTTAGAAATAAAACAGTTGTACGTAAATCAGTGCTAAGTTGTTAATTAATGGTCATTCACCATTAATCAGCACTTGATATTCGTTAATTATTGATTTAGTAACATTTACAACTGCTGATTTAATGTTCATTACCCTTAATTAACAGTGATAACCTAATTAAGTTAGCTGCCAGTACTCATTACTTAATCATTATTAATCTTACTACGTCATTAATTAATGTGACAGCACTTTGTAGTCATTGCATAATGTAATTAACAATAAGAAAGCTATTATAGATGTTATTAAGTCATTAATTAAGGTTATAAGTCATGATGTTAGCAGTCAGTACTCGTTCATAATCATTTATTAAAGGTAATAAACCATTAACTCAACACTTGGTAGCCATTACATTAATGTAATGAACAACAAGTAATGGTAAATGGTTTGTATTTATATAGCGCTTTTCTAGTCTTGATGACCACTCAAAGCTGCTGTACACTGCTGGGAGCCCAGGAATCAAACCCATAACATTCGAGTTGAAAGACGACTCACTCTACCACTGAGCTAACGTAAGCTTTTGTAAATTATTATGTCATTTATTAATTACTTATTCATTTCCTCAACTTAAGTAAACAGTCATTGATCTTACTAATCATGTAATCATGTAATTGTAATAAACCCTTAAATCAGCACTTAGTCAATATTGAAGGGTAACAAACATTAAATCATCATAAATGTTACAAAGTCATGAATTAAATTTAAAAAAAAATTGTAGTCAGTACAGTAAATAAGCTGACATAAATGTTATCGAGTCATTAATAAATCAGAATCACATCAACTGTTCGGTCATGACTTACATAAAACCTAGAGTTCTGCTTGTGTAGTGATTTGTACTGACATGACAAAAGCACATGTGACGCATTATTAAAAAACGGTAAATAAGGCCATCATTAATATTAATCTATCAACAATAAAGATTTTCCTTTAATTTGCTTGTGAGACTCAACATGGTACAAGGACACTGAACAACAAATAAAAGTGTGTATTCGGAATTTTAATTTCAATCCACCTTTCAAAAATCAACATTGGATATTCATTAAAATGGACTGAATGAATTACTTACCTTTCCAGCCAATCAATCTCCCATTTATTCAACAAAGGAAAGCTGTGGTGTCCTGCTCCTGCTGAACGAGTTTGCTTTGATTTTAAATGTCACACAACCTGTAGGTGACTTTTACTCAAGGCCGAGTCCCTTTCTGTACCTGAGCCTCCTGCAGAGACTCGACTCCATCATGGGGTTTAGTTACACCTTCCATAGCCTGGATGAATGGAATACCAGAGGGTGAGAGTTCTTTAGCTAATCACTCAATCTGTGAGTCAGAGGAACCATAAAAGGTCATGGGAGCAAGTCAGGAATCAATTACACAACAGAGGAAAATATTACATGTCTCCATTTTGGCTTTGATAAAGCGGAACTATGCAGGTTTTTACCCTATCAGCTTTGGAGTCATTGTGATGGTTAAATGTCTTGTTGCGGGGAGGTTGGGGGCTGTTTCCACTGCTCCTTACTGTCTGTTAGTGGACTAACTAATCAGGGCCACCAACCCAGTGTCTTTAGAATCAGGAGGTCGGGAAGAGCATCAGCAGTGATTTTTTACAACCAGTGAGGATGAAGAGATAGACGATGTGTTGATGTATGTTTACGTTGTTGTCGTAATGCATACTCTGAAACGGTTGGGGTAGCTCCGTAGAGGAAAAAAGACTTTACAACACAAAACTGTGTCAAGCTACAACCATTTATTTGGTTTACTGTGTCAGCTCAATTCAAAAAACTCAATCTTACCCCAGGGAAACAACAAAATGGAGCCTAAACAAAGACAACAACAAAGGTGGCACCGCTACAAGACATACACATTAAAGTTAGAAAGCTACCAAATGCCAACAACACAGTGAGTTGGTGTTTAGTAATACATATACTGTACATGTACGGACAATGAAAAAACAAAACAACTGCTCTGAGAACTGCAACCAGATGATTGCACGACCAGCGAACTCCAAACTCTGATATGCTTGGTGGCCTTATATGCCCCCTTTCTTAGGCGTTTCCCAGTAGACCAAAATAACTTTCGCTGGCGGCTAGTTATTAGTTATTAGCATGTTGAAAGTCATTTTGTACACTTTTTGCACCTCATGTGTCGAGCAAATTGTGCCTCAGAAGGGATCAAGGGGCAGCTCACTGAGGTGTTGTTGACTCATTAGCGCTAGCAGCGCCAGATCAAGCTGCACTCAGATTTGTACAAATGGAGCTTTTCATGGAAACCGTAATCTCTGTCGGGAAAGCGAGGGAGTGAGGTAGTGTGTATGGGGGGGGTTGACCTTGACGAGGCAGTGGCCAAAATGGTGTTTTCACAACAAAGCCGTGAAGAGTTGCTGTTGCTCTGCTGCACAGCACAGTGGATCCTCACAACACATGATTACCGTGTTATTTTCTGGGTTTACCAACAGAACAAAAAGGTGCCGGAGAGCAACACTTCCGTTACTGTGGACATGTGATGAAACATGACCACACACAGTTTTGTTGCTTGTTAACTGCATTGACAGTGACAGTGCAGTTAACAAGGAACAAAAAATTAGGTTAAGGTACTTTGTTGTGATGGAATAATGTGCGAGAATGAGTGTGTGTGAGTATGTGTTGTGTATTTCATTTGACAGTTTAATTGACAAACCTGACAAGGGTTTTCATTCAACTACATTCAAGTACCTTTATTGTTTTTCTGTCCTTGTCTTTCATAGCCCATATAAAGAAACAAGTTTAATATTTAGTTCCATTTTGAATGCAAACACAAACCTGAAAAGAAAATGTCACCAAACGCAACTTAAAGGTCCAGTGTGTAATTTTGGAATTTACCACCTATTAGTATTTTTGTATAAGTGTGTATTTTATTGAGAAATCAGCAGGTAAAAAACAGCCTATACATTTTTTAACTTTTGTTTCCAAGCAAGCAAACAGACATACAAAAAACAAATTAACAGATAATAAAAACATCTGTAGCAAGAAAAAAAGGGGGGTATATGTGCCACCGTATTTCTATCGCAGCCAAAATGGACAAACAGGCCAGAACCATAAGCTTACTACACAAAGAAGAACAGCATACTTTCTGGTTTGCAAATGCCACCTTAGTTCCCTGACACATAAGTGGAAGAATTAGATGCCACTTATTCTTACACACTAGAAATTTAAGAGCAGCAAACACTGCATCTGTTTGGTTTAAGGTTGATTAAGGTTGAATAAGCGTTTGAAATTCAAAGACCCGAACTGCACTCTTTATTTATCACTCCTCATGTTCATGTTCACACAGGATCAGACCACAGTCTTTGAAGTTGAAATCAGATGTTTGGTATGAGCTGCACACGCGTA
This sequence comes from Solea senegalensis, assembly GCF_019176455.1. Taxonomy (NCBI): domain Eukaryota; kingdom Metazoa; phylum Chordata; class Actinopteri; order Pleuronectiformes; family Soleidae; genus Solea; species Solea senegalensis. The sequence continues at coordinate 6,025,407 of NC_058033.1, forward strand.
GCTGTGTTGGTACATCAGGAGATGAAAGGTCTTCATGTCTGTACCCAGTTATGTAATTAAATGTTTGCTAAAAGCTTGAATGTCTGCGAGTTTTCTTGGTTTTATTGTCACTGCAGGAAGTGGAGAAAACCCCAGACAGCCACGATGATCGACACAAATATTGATTTTTCTGTTGATGAGGGTGTTTTGCAGTAACCTGCCGTGTGTGTGTGTGTGTGTGTGTGTGTGTGTGTGTGTACAGTTCATTCACTAATGGCAAAGCTTTAAAGAGCTGACAGGAACAAAAAGAGACACTTTGTCTGTTTTGATTCAGAACATAAATGTGTAATACGACATATTACACATTTCACAACAACGTCAGTGCACTAGATACTGTATCACAGTTTTCCGCGCCACCAGATAATGTTTAAAGGCAAAAATGCATTTAATGAACATAGCACTGGCATTACTGTGTGTTTGCATCATTTAATCTGATGAATTTTGTGCAATTCATGTCTTTTGTGTCTAACAAAAGTAACCGGATTACCAGAAGTCTGTGTATTTCCTCCGACAGAGAAACTACACCAACAAACATGGCAGAAGTTACTCAGATTATTACACTTTCTTTTCACACAAAAGTAGAAGAGTTGACCTCCATTTCTGAAACAACAGTTGATATAAATCTCAATGTTGATCATCATGGCAACGCATCAGGAAATGTGACATGCAAGCGATCAGTTTTTCTGTGTGAATGAGATAGCGGAGGAGCTGAAAAGATGTCCCAGTTGATCAGTTTAATCCAGTTTTACGTTGCCTTGGGTTTGAGACTGTCTTTAAGTGATATTGATGGAATTGTTGTTAGTTTGTCACACACTTTATACACAGATTACTGTATGTATTTTTATCTTTGTGTCAGTTTCCACAGCCACAGAATTTGGCTTTCTTTTCAGTAAACACTCTGGTAGGCAATCAGGTCTCTGATATTTAAAAACTGACGTGAATGTGATATTTCCTTGGCAGAAAGTTATTTCACTTTTAGCCACACAGACGTCAGCCCACTCTTCCTGGAAAACAACATCCAGTCCCTGCAGAACAGTGAGGGTTTTCTGAGGCTTTCGCAATCAATATTTCCTTTGAGATACAGGATGAAATAATTTTGTGCTTGTGTATGTTTTGTTTGCTGTAAACTGTACTTTTATAAAGACTGGCAAACAATTTAAAATAAAGTAAGAGGCTTGTAGAGACGTCATGAGTCAGAACACAGATGGGGAAAATGAGAACCTGCAGGGAGTCAAACCTTTTGAAACTGTCAGCATCATTTCTTGGAAATGGTGCATTCAGAGCACTGTGTGGGTTTGAGTGTTTTGTTCTGCTGCTGTACTGTCCTTCATCAGACAAAGATTCCTACCTGGTGGGATGGGAATGGATGCTAATCGAGTGGCAACAAGCAAAGAGCTGCAGGCGTTTTCTCACATTCAATGAACTACAGTTTTAAACTACTGTATTTTATAAGGAACATTTTTAAAATTGCTTAAAACAAATTTCCAGAGAATTATCTTGTGAGCATTTGGAAACCCAAACTACAGACAAAACATGAAGAACATCAAAAAGTAGGGGCTCAAGGTGGTTGGTCCAATGAGGACCATGACTGTCTGATGTTCTACTCCAGAGAGTACATCATGTACATAAATTACCAATATAATCAATGCATTTAAATATACAAACCTGCATAGCAATTCTGTAGAAATGAGTCATAAGCATTGTGTGGTTAATCAAAGCTTAAAAAAAAATAAAAAAAATGTTCCTTTTTGTTTTTGACTGAAAGCCTAATTTGGCAATTCAGAAGAAATTAGCAAGTTCGCCAGTCCTGTGCCAGACCTGTGCCAGACCTGTGCCAGACCTGGTTTGATTGATGGCCCAGAATTTGCCAAGTTGAAATTTGAACCATATACCACCTTTAAACACATCAAACCATCGGAAGTAATTACCAAGTATCACTGTAGAGGGTGATCTGAGTGCAGCTTAGATCCATTTTGAATGCCCCGTTAACCCATTTGAAAATGATTTTGTTTTGCTTTGAAATTGGAGGACAAAAGCTGAATCTTCCTCCTGACTTATGACACCAAAGCACAGAATATCTTTGAAGGAATTACGTGTCGGGCCGAGGTCTAACAGCTGAAATAAAATTAGCAATGCCGTAACTCGGCTGCAATCCCCCAAACACAAAATGACTTCACGTTCACTCCCAGAAATCCAACAGACAAAATGACCAGACTTTTAAAGAGGATTCTCTTAAAAGTGTAATTAGCCATCCAAGATGATCAGTGCTATGACTGGTAAACAAACATGGATTATAGCGTTTTAAATTGTTCACGTACAACCTCTCAACCCACACATGTACACAAAGCAAACACTCAAGTACAGTCCATGAAACATTCACTCAGTGTCACAGCAGATTGACGATAAAGATGAGGTTTCCACCAAAGACTAGGGGGAGGATTTGCATTTTAAAAGAGCAATTGATGTGTGCTTTTAATGACACACACTCAAGTTGACTGGCCTTGTTAATGCACTGGAGAATAGAACAGGGAGCTTTAAGTACTGAGCTTCATTATCACATTAAACCTTAGGGCGAATAAAGAAACGCGTCACAGCAAAGACCTCAAAGTAACTTTGACAATCAAAGGGGACCATAGCTGGCATCCATTCATGACCATTCTCCGGTGTTCCTTGAACCCACCCGTATTCCAGTGTTTGCGGTCACAAAAAAACATAAATTACCACTTTTTTTATACTTTTATAAATGATGTAAAGTACCTCCTAATGGTGAATATCTGTAACTGCAAGGGGGTGTGCGTGTGTATGTGTATGGGAATGTTTTCCATTTCTTACATGAATATAATAAATATATATATAATTTTTGAACACCTGACATCAATAAACGACTCAAATTTCAAATGAGTGTGTAAGACACAACAGTTGGTTACAGGAGGAAGGTGAAACCGCCCCCTTTCCTTTTGCTACCACCTTTTTAATTATGAAAATCCCTCAAGACTAGACCATGATCTGTTAATCTATACAGCAATTAGTGTGGTCATACAATAACCTTGGGAGATTACATGCACCATTTTATGGCTTATGATGCTACTAACATCCTGTTGTTGTTGAAAAGCATTTCTTCTTCTTGCTCTTCAGTGCTTCTTTTAATCACTTTTTTCTCTCCCTCTATCCGTCATCCACGTCTTCTTTCGTCTTCCTTACAATTTCTCACCTCTCAACCCAACTGGTCAAGGAAAATCTAATGTATGCTGCTGTGTCTTGAGCTGCAAATGCATCTATCGATAGCTAACGTATGTTGCTGTTTTTGTTCGAAACAAAAATAGAAAATATACTACAGTCATTTGATTAAGGGCAGTGTGGACTGAAAAGTAAAGTGGATGCAAAAGTAAACTCTGCAGGTCAAGTGCTTTTTCTAATAATATTTTACAACTCTATGGGTGAAAACATGCTGGCTAAGAGCTAATGTAAATGTTACAGAAGTAGACCTTATAAAAAAAACCATTAATCATTTGGAATTTAGATTTACCCAACACATGAATAAGTAATTCCAATGAAGACATGAAGCTATTTATTTTTTTTGTTAACAAAAGATTTGTCTGGTATTTTGACCTTTTCTCTTCATGGAGGCATTGAGATTCAGTTGAATATTTCTTCATCTCCCTCCTCATTCAAACGTTTATTGATACAAGTGGAAAAAATTCAATTTTGTTTTTGGCCTTCTGAGTTTTTACAGACCTGTGGCTCCCTGCAAAGATGACTCACTATTTATGTAAGCTTCAGAGTGAGGTTATATTTATGATGGATTCTGGAGCAGCATATGAACGTGCATATAAAATATGATTTTAATGCTCGACATGGCAATTAAATGTCATGAGATACTGCGAGAAGTGGTTGATTTGCAAGTGGGTGACTTTAGTTTCAACCCATCTTTCAAACCAGCCAGATATTATTGCTTTGTTGAATTCAAAACAGTTTTGAATTCAAAACTGCTCGGGATTTTGATGGGTCCAATTTAACCCCTGACCAAATTATGCATGCCAATACCCAGAAACCTTATTTATTTTGCTTGAGAACAGGAGTCAGTCACCTAAACGTAAACCCATTTACAGACTCTCTATCGCCTGTACGTCAGTCTAATGCACAAATGATAACAATTTTTTCATGATTTTCCTTTTCCAAAAACCATGTTAGTTGTACGTAATTGTACGCATTCCTATTTTATGTTGATACTGCGTTGCGCTGCCTGTCTCACTTGAGTGAAGCTAACAGAAAAGGTAACAGGCGAGTCAGCAGATTTTTTTTTTTACAGTGTAGACACTAAAATACCGACTTTGAGTTTGAACGGTTATCCAAATGATGCATGTAAGAGATTCAAATTTCTATGATGTGAATTTTATTTGGGGTGGTTAAAGGTGGTGGCACTAAAAATTAACCATTGCAGAGTAAAAGAACAGGAAAAGATGGTGTAGTTCAAATAATTCTCCTCACTAATCTGTTTTTTTAAGTTAAGTAATTTTGCATCGATAAAGTTACAGTACAGTTTCATACAAGTCATCTTTTATTCACTTATTTTGTTTCTCTACACACTTTGTCACATTTTAACAAGCAGCTTTCGTATTTCCACTTTTTTGCCACTCTTTTTGAATTAAAGTAACATTAAAACAGTTAAATACACTGTGAAACTGTTTTAAAATGAACACATTTACACCAAAAAACATGATTGAGATTTAAATTTAACTATATTATGTCATGTATTTTGTCCTCATGAACACTCGTGTTAAACTGACTGTTTTAGAGTTAGTGTTTTACTTGAACACTGTAAAATTGACTGTGTTTGTTGATTACTTTCACCTGTGTTGTTTTGGTTTCACCTGTTGCTCGTTATCTCTGCTCACTGATGATTGTTCTCCACTCTTTTCGCAAGATTGTCTTGACTGATTTCCTGCACGCTTTCAGCCATTTTCCCTCATCAAGTTGACAAAAACACCACCAAAATTCCACCAATATTCACACTTCTGTCTTTTCTAAAATGTAAGAATTATTTTAAAGACGTTACAACCACAAACATCTACACACACACACATACTGAGTGCAAACATAACACGGGATAATGTTATGGCCCCGGGTTATAAATCTCTAAGTAATCAGAACTCCACCAATTAGTTGCACGGCAACAGCATTACAGCATTATAAAGTCAGCGACTGAGTGTTTCTAAGAGGCAGATTAGATGACAGAGTGCAGTGTGTTCATGCACTCAGTGATTTCCATCACATTTCCTGTTTGCCTCGATAGACGATTTCTGCGGCACAGCCCCCCCGACTCTGCCTTGTCACCCTGTTCAAATTTAAAATATATATAATTACCACGAAAATGTAATTTCTGTGCGACTTTTGGCACAGTGTGATTTGAGATTACATGCGTAATCTTTAAAGCCTGCAGTTGTCTGGAGACCATCTGGCAAGAAAGACCTCGACCTCCCTCCTCCTCCTCCTCCTCCTCTTCTTAGGAAATCAAATCGACTTTGGCACACAATAAAGTGAAACACACAAAACACCTCGACAAGGAAATCCTCCTGCCTGGCTGGTATTAGTCCAGGTGCGATCAACAAGCATTTTCTGCTTCACTCTGGGAGCAGACATGGAGGTCTGTCAGCTTTAAGCTACTCACTGAGTTTGCTCTCCTGTGGCAAAGGAAGCAATGTAGTGACCTGATATCGATCCACCTGACATGGGATACAGCAGCGTTTGAAGGAAATGAGTTTGAGAGTCTTGTCAGGGAGTAACGAGGTACTCACAGTTAAGAAAAGGAAGTCTTTTTTTTTTGGCCAAGAAAGAAAGTGTAGAAAAAGCTCTCCAGTTAATGGCAGAGTCACTCCACAGGTTCACATCATAACATATAACTAAAAAAGGAATAGTTCTGGAGGTCTTCACTTAATCACCACTGGAAAACATATTTTAGCCACTTAACAAGACTGACCCAATAAAATACACCCCTGTTTAACTTAACGATATCTTGAGGATGTGCTTCTTTACTGTTTTCCCTTCTGGAAACATCAGTTACCATGGCTGTGTGAGCACCTGAAGGTGCTGCGGCTCAGTACAGACACACTACATGAATGTTTGTGAATGAGTGAAAAGGCAAAACTGTCGTTTAAATTGCTTTGAGTGGTCATTAGTAACCAGAAAATGACAATAAAAATGCAGATTATTTACTATGTTACAGTTAATTTGAACCCGGAGGCAACAATGCAGAGTGAGTCATCGCTGCTTAACCACTGTACCTCCTACATGAATTATGTAATTATAAAAAAAGGATTTGGCATTTCAGCAAACTGACGCTTATTTACACATCCAGGCAGGGAGAAAAATTAACATTTATTAGGTTCATCGGTTCACACCTGATGAATGTCAGCTGAATATTCACTTTATTTCTTTGAAATCTTGGTTTGACCAAAGGTCTTTGACTTTCTTTTCCCACCAGCTCCTTGTTAGCGTTGTGTGATTGTGTGTGGGTTCAGAGCAGGAGTAGTAGTTTTTAATCAGGAAAGGACTCCCAGCTGCTGTTGGCGTAAACGAAATTTGCAGTTAGTAAGTAAATGAATCAGGTCATGGGGTGATCTGAAACTCTAGCCACACATTCTGACGTTTCTGTTGTTGTTTTTTGTGGCAAAAACAAAGAACTTTATTATTTAGAATTAACACACCTATTATTGCTTTTTACACACTTAAATGCAATAATAGATGTGTTAATTATGATTTTAATTAAGTGGTAGTTGAAATGTACAAATTACCAACCGTATTTATTATGCTTTTTGAACCTGAATGTGATGTTTATTGATATTTTCATGTTGGGTTAACAATTAGCTTATAACAGGGAACTTAGGGTGAAGTTAATGCAACCATGAACAAACACCATGTGCACTGGATAAATCTGCTCTAAATTGCAACCTCTGGTCAAAAAGTGACACTTTGGAAGCTTTAAACTTTCATTTCCACATCTCCTTTATTCTCATTAAACCGCCCACAGCTCACCCGAGCTTCACATCGCATAGATGAGAGGCTTAAAAAAAAATCTAACACAGGTGACCTGGGCTGTGGAGATACCCACTCTCATGCTGCTGTGGATAATTTAAGTTAGTTCAGTTTCACTGTGTAGTGGGAACACAAGTGGTCAGACATCAGGGTTTTATTTAGATTTTTATTGACGGTAGAGGAGCTTTTTTTTACTTTTTTTTTTTCTTTTAATTAAGTTTAAAAAATGAAGCTGTTAAAAGCCACTGCAATATTTAAAGTGATTATTCAGCCATTTGAAGTGTGATTACTGTCACACTGATGGGGCTGACTGAGATGTGTGTGCCACCTCTGCATCGAGAAAAGGCACACAAAGAAAAACTGATATTAGCCATGAAACAAAAGGCTCACCTCATAAAATCTGCATGTTCAGAATACGGCCCAAGGCATACGTTTCACATATTCAAGAAATCTATATATATTAGATATCTAAATAGTGTTGAGCTTAACTAATTTGGCTTTATTTTGAGAAAATCACCGCTTTTAGCTCACGTGCAGACAGGAGCTGCTGGTCTACTGCTGTATAATCTGGTGATTTTGTGTCCCTTAGGTAAATCCAAATTTAGGTTTTCAAACACAAAAGATACAAAATAACGAATTTGAAGTCACAGACTGAGGCAGCAGTGCATCAACAAGTCCTGTGTGCAGTGATATAAAATTGGTGCAGGGAGTGAAGTGTTTACAAAGTGACACAAACTTCAGTTTCCAGTCAAAAAAAAACACATAAAAGAAACACATAATTAAGATATTGTAGGTTAAGCTTTATTAGACAGGTCTTTTATTAAGTGGCTAAAATCTGTTTTACTTTCCATGTGTGCATGCAAAGCGTGTGGCACTAAAGCCATGACGCCACATGGGTCTGTGTAATAGCTGGAATTATCATTACATAATGTGCTCAGTGGATTGAAGGGCGGCAGGGACAGAGGCAGGGTTTGTATCTGGTGGAGCAGAACTGCTGCTGACTTAAAAACACTGTTGAGAGACAGAAGCGGCGATAAAAAGCCATAATGTGGACAGACGGGGGAATCTGCTCCTCTATTGTTGGAGCTGGATTATAGTCACAGGGAAACATGGGACACTCCAGTGACTCATTACTATTGCATGACAGCTTGCAGATGAAACTCCTAATAGGATCTTCTGTACTGGGCTGAAATCACTCTTTACATTGAACTGAGCACCACGAGGCTCCGGGGGGTTTTTTGAGTGGATGGATGCGAGCGACACTCTGTTTTTGCAAAGGTCTGAAATGGCTTTTTGGTGTGAGCGAGGCAACAGATGGCAGCTTGACACACACGCTTGCTTCCCGTCCATTCTTAAAGGAATACACAGGGTTTTTAGGCGATGATTATCCCACAGGTCACACACTAAAAAAGCATTTCAACTAATTGCTAATTTGTTCGCTTATAGCAGTTCTGTTTCAGGAAAAGCCACAGTAAGCAAAAAAAATACACCCTGCCAGCCAAAGACAAAGTCTTCAGTAATAATCATTTTCAGTCACTTAAAACAGAGTTTTTGTGTGGATGAAAGGCAAAAACACAACAAAACAGATATCAGTTCTTCCATATCCTCAGCCATGTGTGAGCATAGCCCAGAATAACTTCAGGTGGTGGCTACTCACGAGCATTTCGAGCGCAATTTTGCGTCTTAACCGTCCATTAACTTCAAAATATTGGATTATTTCAGCTGACAGAGCATAAATTTAGTCCAACGATGTTGATTTAGTACAATTCAGACTCAGGAAAAATCCACTTCACCAGAAAGAGCAAGGGTTTGAACCCCTGCCACTCATGATCTACTGTCCAGGGAAATACACATAACCTCAGAAATTTCCGAATATAAACCCAATTTAAATTGACTGTGAGGTACAATTAGTAATAATATTTAATTGTAATCCATCTCTTGATGCCATTTCATCTGGTTTTAGTGGAGTGGGGCTCTTGTATCTGAGAAAAGTGGAGGCTGAGGAAAATTACTTCGCAAACACACATGCAGAGTCGTACAGATCTATCTTTAGCGACATAAGAAACCGCACGGCAGATGGTGAGGCCCTGATCTCAGCGTCACCGAGTCAGTCCGGGATCAAATGAAGACGCTGAGACTCACAGCATGATTCACTGGAGAGTTGTCCACTACCAACATAAATGGACAGAACAAATAAAAAAAAAAGAAGTCTGAAAGTTTTGAAGCGTCACTTGTTTAAAATCAGAGTCATTAATGGAAATAGAGATTTTAATTGAAATCACCAATTAAAAAGGGCAACATTTACAAAAATACACTCACATTAAATGTAAATTGTGAAGCATCACAGTCGTTGTGGGTTAATTTTATTTGTTGGACATGTTGTTTATCCCTGTTGATTAGTTTCAACTTGTGACCTGTGTTATTTTCTCTCTCACTGATGATTCAGTCGTCCTCCTCCTCCTGCCTCTGCCTCTGCCTCTGCCTCTCTGTGTTTGACAAACTGTTTCTTTTTGGAAATCATGTGTCAAAGTGTCAAACTTATTATTACTTTTCTGGCAAAGACTGTCTGACATTTAAGTGTGAACATTAGCGACTACATTCACAGGCAAAGTCTGAAGATGGAAGCCAGCATTTGTAGTAACAAATAAAAAACATTACAGATTTGCTGGTTTAAAGTTGTCGGGATCAAAATGTTTCAGCCGCAATTTATTAAATATTTTGTAACATTTATCTTTTTTTTGTCATCAGACAACACTGATTACATTTCCATAAATGACAGACGACTCCAGCCGATCTCCATTTCTACAACTTTACTGTTACTGACACTGTTACTTCTCATTACCGTAACTCCTAGACTGTTATATCTAGAAAATAAAAAAAAACTGTGGACTGGCAATCTGTCCAGTGTGACCCCGCCTTTCACCCTATGTCAGCTGAGATTGGCACAGCACCCCCCGTGTGACCCTCATGTGGAGGATAAAGCTGTGGATGCATGGATACCGGAAAGCAGAGAAATAGGGCTTTGTGCCCATATACATGTCATTGCAGTAGAACCTCAGGACTTGATTGGACGGAACGACCGTCCAATCACAGACAGTACCGTAGGTGGTTGAATAACTGCCAGATATCAAAAGTGGAAGTTATCTTGGAAAAAGGGGCAGAAGAACTCACCCATTGAATTTTATTTTATTTTTTTACAATTCTACAGCCATAAAATCAAAATAAATCCAGGCGACCTGAGTATCGTAATGGTCATAATAGGGTTAAACCATTTGCCGTAAACAAGACAAGAAACCCGACCCTAAAATGGCTCTAAGTGCTGTAGTACCTATGCCAGGCCTATGTGTGGCGCTGTAACGGTGTATAGAAATGCACCATTAACAGAAAAAGAAGATGTAGAGACATCATCATCATTTCCCCTCATAGATTGCTTGTCATTGTTGAAGAAAAGTTTGTGGATTCAAGCAAAAAGATTCAAAGGAAGCTAAGTTATTCAGACAAAACGACAACAGAGTTTTACTCACCAGATGCCAAAAAAACAACCTGGCAGCAAGAGCATTGAAAAACACTAGAATCCGACAGAAGCAGCCCTTAGACCCTGTGCTTCTTGAAAGGCACCTAAGAAATAAAATGTGTAATTATTGGCTGTGTGACGGGCAGAAGCGGCTCTTTTAGCGATAAATTTGTCGCTTTCTTAGCGATAACTCTTATTCAAAACTTTTGTAGGATTCTCCTGAACTCGTTCTCATGGGTTACAGACTCGTATAATTGACTTTTCCCTGACCTTTCACTCTGGACCGTTTCTGTACGACTGACTGCATCTCACCAGTTAACGACGACAAGCAGACTGTGGAGACAGACATAGACGTCCAGAGGAAAAGACCAGAGGAGGACAAAACTGTGTGAATATATTAACCCATGTAAACCCAGCAAACCCTGCACTGCCCTGTCAACAAATATGGCTGCCTGGCTTATCTATGAAAAAACACAACATCTCTCTCTCTCTCTCTCGTTGGTCACAGTCTCTCTCTGCACTGACTATATACAGGCGTTAATTAATGTGGCATAGATCTGGATGTCCACTTGGTTTTGATTACGCCCTTTAAGCTGGGGAGCGGGCGACACTCGCTGTGGTGATGCACTTTTCCGTTTCAATTAAAATCAGGTCTGAAGTCACAACGAATCACAGAGTGATACGCTATTATGCAGATGAACCAGCAGGATCTTAGCGAGGAGTGAGACGTCCCTGTGTGATTTGGCTCATGAGGGAGTTCGGCGCGGCACAGCCAGTCTCCTGGCCCTCCACATTTTCTCCAGGGGGACACGCATGCAGATACTGGATCAAGTCCCCCCGGAACCGTCAGCAGCCAATTTGGGGCAGCGCTGGTTCTTTTAAAATCACAAACAACAGGAAGCACACAGCAGTTCCTTCCTCCTACTCTTCTACCATCATGTCCACTGTTGTGTTTAAAGCAGGGGTCTGAAACTCAAATGACCTGAGGGCCACTCAGAAGTGGAAAAAAGTCAAAAAGAGTTGGGGAAAAGGTGACTTTTCAGTCAATATTATATCGCAATATTGCATTGTGATATCACAAAAACGATATTTGTGTGTTTGTTTTGATATGGAACAACATAAAGTTCACAGTAATAAACATATGTATGATGCAAAAATAATATAGTAATTAAAAGAAAACCTAGAAATAACTTGATATTTAGTAACAGGCCACATTAAACTGACTCGTTAAAACCTTTAAGTCTTAAAGGCTTGTCTGCTGCAATTGTTTTTAGTCTTCGTCGTTCTTCTTTCTTTAAAGGCCTAGTTTTCAGAAGTTTTCTTTTCGTACTTTTCTCACTCGTCTGTTTCTCACACCGACCATTAAATCCTGATAATCACTGTTTTCCTTTATAAAACTGATGAAAGTGCAGAGAGAGAGAGAGAGTTGTAGGACGAGCTCATGTTTCCACTTTTTATCAGACGTGACAGCGAGCAGCTCAGTAAATCACCTGTGCTGTTACTGTGGTTTTTAACTTCCACAGAAGGTTCAGTGTTTTTATGCCTTATGTTCCTTCTTCCACACTCCCATGGCAGCAGCAGCTTGGGATTGCATCAGACACTTGTTAATCGTTCATTTACTTATTTATATATATTTTTTTCTACATGAGACACATCAGTGTCGTAGGTTCGACAGGTAACAAACAGTGGATTTCCAATCTAATACGTTTTTATTTACTATTAATTTATTTCCTTAATGACCTGAACAACACTATACAACAAGTGTAGTCGAACTCTAATTATCTTGCGTCACTGATGACTCTTCATGTAGAAGTCAGTAAGAGGTCTCTCAGGCAGATGTGTGTGTGTGTGCGCATTTGTTGCCTCTTTTCTGGCACAAACACTCACACTAAGATGTTAGTCCCAGTAAAATCAGACTATTAGTTGGACTAATGAGGCTTTTCCATGATACAGTTCCATCACTGCTCAGCTCGACTCGATTAGTGATAGCACCTGGTACCTTGAGTTTTTCTTAGTTCCAGGCCAGCTGACCCAATACTAAAATGTGACATCAACACACTGCCGGCCACTGATTGGTCAGAGAGTGTCATCACTGGAAGAGTCGAGAGCGCAAAGTCCGACACAAGAATCAAGAGTGTTACAGTGGCTACCGAGCAGCCATTGTCCTATTGTTTGTGTTGCGTATAAAACGATGTCACCGCAGTTTATGCACAGGTTTAAACCTGAAGAAACCTTTAACTTTAGGGCTAAGATTTGAATCGTTGTCCAGTTAAGGTTAGAGTAAGACAGTAACTGGTTTAACTTGTCCAATTCCGTTAACCAGCACCCTTAACGTCATCACAGGTACCGTATTTAAAAATGTATTCCGTTTAATACCGGGTTTTGGTACTTGCCCAGACAGCATTTCAATCACATTAGAGATTGAGTACGAGTGTGGAAAGGGTGTAGTCACCTCCCACTTCCAAGAGGCGTGACTTACGGACATGGATGAAAAATGCCTCTGTAACACAATTGGATTGACCTACAACCAACCAAACAGACCAATGGTCCAGATCAAAACATGTGTTTGTCATTGGTTCCCTTATTCATGAGATTCTGAAGTTGGCAACAACGGCGTGAACTGAGGTAGAAACTGTTTTCCAGTCTGGAGGTGTGGGTGTTGTATCTTCTTATGTGGAATTCTAGACTGATACAGACCTAAGCAAAGTGTAAGAAGTGTTAGAGATGGATTAAAACCGAAGAAACGTCCAATCCAGATGTTTAAAAGCAACATGTGTTCTTTCGCAGTCCTTCAATCCAGGACAGCTGCCGTGTTCGTCATTGTTCTTCTGAATCATCGAAGCACAGCAGGTTAAAAGGAGGAAAAGGGCTTTTGTCGTCTCTTCACTGTAAATTGTGCAAATGAGGTAAAGGTGAACATCTGCGCTTGATTATTTTCCACGCACACACACACGCGCGCGCACAGACTTCAGAGAACGAGTTTGACGTGCTAGTGGAGAAGATCTGACAAATGCTTCTTCGGTTGATGCAAATTGAATCCCTCACTCTTCCTCTTGAAAATAGCAGGAGACGGTAAATGGACTGCACTTTACAAAAAGCTTTTATTTCTACCTTTAATGGACGAGCCGCTCCGCAATTTTCAATCACACACATTCACTGGCGCTCCCGGGCGTCCGTATGCGTGTGAGACGTTGGCCTGCAGCAACTCATGACCACGTTCACAACGCGGCCATCCCTGTGGTTAATGGACTCCTCGCTCTGCCTCCTGATCGACAGCTGCCCAGAGCGAGACTTAATTTATCTCCGTATGCTCGGCTGCACATTAGAGCAACAGGTAGAATAACATTTCCTGTGGTTTCAGGTGTGGAAGGAGTGAATTTCTACTTAATATTGTTGGTTAGACAAGAGTGTGTCACTTGTTGCACAACAACACTTAAATGGATTTTCTTATCAGGCGCAGGTGTGTATAGTCCATTATATATGCACATATAGATTAATAGATAAATGCCTAGACAGTAGGGTGGGGCAATTGGATGATAAACAATCCTACGGATTTCAAAATTAAGCCATAGTATCACTTTAATTCTGGTCATAAAAATAGCATAATGTCAAATATGAACTTCTATTAAAGGACCAGTATGTAAGAATTAGTTATCTAGTGGTGGGACTGCACATTATAACAAACACCAATCAACCTAAGTTGTACAGGAAACCAGCATTTGTGTACAGTGTGACTTCCTGTCAAAATAATTTCATGGCAGGCTTGGGAATTTTTAAAGAAAATCATCTTATAAGATAGATACACATTTATGTTATTTTTTATTAAGTAGCAGTTAGTCATAGTTTTACTGGAAAATAAAATACATGTTTTTATGTTATTCTTCAATTTTTGTTGACATTCTTATGAAGCAAATACACATTATAGTATAGTACAGTAAAGTATAGTATAGTATAGTATTTCTGCAGTGTAACTGAGCGCCAAAACTGTGAAGCGGAGCTTCATCCGTGAACCTGCCAAATAGACTTGGCTTTCAAAATAAGAGCCACTGATTCTGGCTTTTTACTGCTTCCTGTATGAACCGTTAGCCATATCGCTTTACGTTATTCACGTAAAATAAAATATACCTTTTTATGATTATCTTTCATTTTCGTAGTTATTCCACAAGTGTCATAAAATACATCAGGAAACTACGGTGGCCTGTACACAACAAAAAAGATGACAAACAGCTGTTATATCAACTCAACTGCTGATTGTTTCTTCAAGAAATTGTTCAACAGTGGTTTTTGTCTGTCAAAAAATGATGATGTTCTCAAACGTCTTGTTATTTTTTGCGACTAATATCGCACTCCGGTGGCTATTCAATACATAGTTACTTCCAGGTTATGCTCACCCTGCAAACCAAAGGACTAAACCACTTTTTATGTATGAAGCGTAGTTTCTGTGTCAGGCTATATTTCCATGGAATGCAGTAAAATGAAGAGAAGCGTTTACTATATCAATACTTTGTTTTCACTCAATGCTTCGGAACAGAAGTAGCAGAGAAACGGTGCCTGCAGCGAGGCAGTTTTTTTCCCTCAGAAAGTCATTTCTCGACACAAAAGCCAAGTGTTTCACAAAGCGAGGACTGCTCTCGCAATTTGGGAGCGACTATCTGGCCATCTCCCCCTTTTTCCCCCACCGGGAGTGAAATCCTGGTTGCATATCTGAGGTCAGGGAGCAACATCTGCCAGGCCCAATGTGCCTCTGCCTCTGCCTGTGCCGCCTACCATCCCTCCCTCCCCCACTCCATCCTCCTCCTGACCAGTTGTGGATTATAGATGGCCTGAGCCTCCCCCCTCCTCCTCCCCTCTTCACTGCCACTCTGCATGGATTAACTCTCAGAGAAGCTGCACTGCTGTCACACATTAACCTGCCATCACAAGTCTCTTGTGCGCCGGAGAACGGCGGCGACAGCAACGGAGACGGGTTGGTGGGGGGTTTGTTAGAGTCGGCAGCTGAAGTGTTTTCACTGCTTTTGTGCTCACTGAGAGCAACATGTTGTTCAGAGGGAGCTGCCGTCGGTCCATTTTCAGCGACAAATCGTGAAAAACAGACTGACTCCTTCAGTCCGTCAGTGATTCATCACACAGATTTGTGACAAAGGATGCAGCAGCAGCAGCAGCTTTCACTCTCAGCTCCGTCTGAGAAGATGGTTGCAGAAATTAGGGATGCTAATGATTAAACATTAGTCATTTAATCTCTTAAATAATTCAACATTCATCTGGGTGTCAATTCTCAAGACCTCACATTCTGTGTACTTCAGTATACACCAGCAGAGGGCGCACAACAACAACCAAAGCACTAACCCAGGGATTCCACATCCTGCGTGTTGTGTCGCGTGATGCCCTCTGTTCCGCTCTTGCTGCGTTACGAAAAACTCCGGCATGTGTCCAGTTTGAGACCTTGCGTAGACCGTACGCGGTGACCACACGTACTCCCTGTAGCACAACACCTTCCAGTCCAGTTTGTCCTACTGTCTTTTCTTTGGAAGACGATGGCTATAGAAACTCGCCTGATTTTACATCACTGTGCTCAGAGAATAAAAGACATGCAGAAGAAAGCAAAACTCCATGGGAGAAATCACTGCTACTGTAATAAAATGCGAGCTTGAGTTTGCGGAATTCTAGATTGACTCAGGCTCTAGTTTACAAACTATAGTTTACAAATGTAACTGCAGACATGTGTGAAGCAGCTTTCTGTCGACACAGAACGCAATATTTCCAGTTCTATTATTTATTGTGAACAATTAACTGACTTACCGAACCCTATGCAGTCATAACTCAGGTTTGAAGGAAAAAAGAAGATTACTAATCAAATGGTTTGGTGTCCCACAATTAGAGATCAAAGATGGATGAATAAAGAATGCAATATATCAATTATACATGCAGCTGAATAAAATCTCTGCTGCACCGGGACTATGTGAACAAAACTGGGAGGAAGTTTTCAGACAATTAAGTGTACACAATGGAGGAAAAACTACTTACATGGAATGCAATGGAAATTGATCTTTAAGTAATTACCGGCAAGAAAAATGCTCAACAAATGGGGCATTTAGGAATGTAATTTATGCAGATTTAAAGAGGAATAAGTAGAAGCAGTTTTACATTTATTTTGTGACATCTTTATGGTAGGGAGCTGATAAATGGATGTTAATTTTTAACAGCTGCCCTCTAACTATATTGGATAAACATCATTATTGTGATCATGTTGAAGCCACAAAGAGTCAATCACTAAACATGAGTCATTTTAAACAGTGGGTTTGAGAAAACCCCCTGTGGTTGAGGTCAGTTTAGATTGTCCAATTAATCCAAGCAATGGGGGCGATGGGGACTGGTCACCTTGCTCAGGGTGACCTGTCAGGATTTGAACTGGTTACCAAAGTTCCTTTTGCACAAGGCCATGGGCTACCACAGTAACAATAAAAAATAAGAATAAAAAAACTGAATTTAGCAGGGATGGAGTCAAACTGAAGACTGGACTTAGATTTTGGAAGCCATTTTATATAAATCAATACATTTTTTCTGTCTCTATAAAAGATATTCTTATTGTTATTATCATATATTAAAGAAATATATTAGATGTAACAAAAACTCATGCCTTAGGGAAATGCATAAAATGTGTAACTGTGTGTGATTCTTTTCTAATTGCTCTCAAAGCTGATCATTTGTATTCAGCTCCACACAATCCTCTAACATGACATTCAGCAAAGGCTCCTCTGATGGAACGGGGGGAGGAAGAAAGAAAACGTCTTTACGCTTTGGAAACACAACAAAAGAGAAACATGCTCACACAGCTGGAACTTGCTCATCTCCATACGAGCGACTACAGGTGCAGTCACGTAAAAAAAAAAAATAGAACGTGAAGACGACTTATGTGAAGCTTCACCAGAGAGATGAATCATTCAACCTGCCCATCGACAGTGTGTAGACCGAACAACAGGGTGATAAAAAAGACACACACACACTCTCACTGAGAGACGCATGTAATCGTTTGCTGAAAATGAAATCACACATATCATCCTTTCAGCTGGAGGAGAGAGAAAGAAAGGAGGAGGAGGAGGGAGCTGTATTTTTCTTTGCAGCAGCAACAGTTGGCCGTCTGTCGAAGAGTTAGCTGCAGTACACACACACACACACACACACACACACATACACGCACTGGCCAATTGGAGACAGAGGAGATGGATGGTAGAGCCTGACAAGAAGACAAGGTGACAGAGAGAAAAGCCACACAGCTGGAGGAGAGATGCCTGGCAACTGGTGGTAAAGACCGAATAAGAAGAGGAAAGAAGTTGAAGAGGTAAACGCATGAGGACACCGATGGGATGGAGACATCACTTACTGGAGTCGTCAGAGTCGTATGCCTCCACGTCAGGCTCCTCATCCCTCTTGGCGGCCTGTATGGAGGCGGCGGCGGCGGCCGGGGTGGCCGAGGCGGCCGAGGCTCCGGCACAAGCCCGATCCGGGGTGTCCTCATTGGGTCTCTCACTTTCAGCAGGAGCTGCTGCTGCTGCTGTGGTGGAGGAGGAGGTGGAGAGGGCAGAGCGCAGGGGCCCGGCGTGGCCCGCTTGGAGGGGCACAGCAGGGGGGAGGCCCCTCGGGTAACGGGGGAAGTAGTCCGAGATCTGCTTGATGGGCTGGATGGGGCCGGGGCACACGTCAATGGCCATGTGCTCCTGGATGCTGATGGTGGGTTTCGCGCCTTTGCGTTGTGTCATGCATGCGGTCCAGCCTGGAGCCCACTCCCAAAAACCAGGAAAAGAAGTTAAAAAAAATCTAATTAAAATGTACAAAAAAAATAAAAAATTTAAAGATCACAAGCAGACCCACCCCCCCGATGGTCCTGGGTGGGTGCTGGGTCCAGGTGAGCTGTGGATGTCACCAGACCAGTCTACATGGACATGTGGTCTGCTGCTGCTGCTGCTGCTGCTTCTGCTTCTGCTGCTGCGTCTCCCAGTGTTGTCCTCAGACCCAGACCATGCTGTCTGACTGCCTCACACACACACACCCACACACACATGCACACACTACTCTACCTACCCCCCCTCCTGCTCTCTCCTCTTCCTCTGCACCTCTACACTTGTGTGCCCACGTATGTGCTGCCTGTCTGAGGGAGAGCAGAGAGAGTGAGTGAGGGAGAGAGAGAGAGAGAGGGATTAGAGAAGGAAGGAGGGAGGGATCAGCTGATGTCACTGCCTAGCAACCGAGTGGTAAACAGGAACCTGTTGGCTGAGGTGCTTAATTATGATATTAACCCCATCCATCTGTCGGCGGGTGGGAAGACGGACCGCGGCGCCAGACGCACGCACGTGCAAGTGGGCGTCCTTTAGAGTGTGCGTGTGCACATGTGTGTGCTTTAATACTGTGGATGTTATGTGTTTTCTAATTCACAGCCGGGATGTTTTTGTGTTTTCACCTCAGTTCTTTCCAACGTGCAAAGTCAAAAACGTAAAAAGAAGGGGGCACCCGGAATAAAATCTCTCCCCCAGGGCCACCAAACAGCTAAGGACACACCTGCCTTGCAGAGACACTATAAAAGGTGAGTATGGGTTTAATTCATTCATTCATTTTCTACCACTTTATCCTCTACTTGAGGGTCACGGGGAACTGGAGCCAATCCCAGCAGAGGACAAAGGGTGGGGTCACATCCTGGTCTTAATCTGGAACCTCCTTGCCGTTTGGCAACAATGCTAGCCACTACTCCGCTGTGTGACACAACAAGATGGGTGTCACTTGAGTTTAATTAATCGTTAAAACCTTTATTTATAATCTCATTGAGACACAGTTAAAAGTCAAATTTTAGTCCGACTACGACAATAATTCGGTTTGTGTCGTACATTTGTGTAGTACATTATCACAAGCTTTTTACAGACTCCTCCCACCCTGACCCCCAACACACACAGACAGTAACATCCAGATGATGAGGGTTTCAACAAATAACAAAAATCACAGACTGTAGCTTTAATTTCAACACTGACATCACTTTGTACATTCTGAACGGACAATGCACAAACAATTTGTTATTTATTTTATTGTGTTATTGTGTCATTTACGAGTGGGGGAGGTTTGTTTCAGAGTAGGAGCCCCTGAAGTTCCTTGAAACACCCCTGCTGATGTAAACAAATTGCCAAATCAATTTTCTGTACGTTTTCAAAAATACAGATTAAATTTATTTTGATTGTGTTTTCCATTTGCCTTTATGTTATATGAATAATAATCGATTGCTTAACTGTTACAGTTTCATGTATCGCAGTGAAAATCTGGATTATGAAACTGTATTTCCGGCTAGCGTTGTACATTTCATTAGCTGTTGTGTGGATGTAGCACTTTCACACGCTCGTACAGTTAAGAAATCTATTTTAATCACATTACTGTCAATGACTTCTGGATAAAAGATCTGAGAAATAAGATCAACAGGTTTAAATGTGAAGCTGTAAATATTATGTTAAGTTGCCTAAATTGATTTTTCCCCTGCTCTTTAAGTGCACTTTTCCCTGTTCCGTACACTGAATAATAGAGCGACTCTCAGAGTCTCAGGAGCCTCTCTGTGCAGATCCACTAAAGAAACCTCCACCTGTGCTGTGAGCAGATGATGCAGCTCCCTCTTGTGTCTGCCTGTGGCAACAAGTCACAGCTTTGAGGGGGGAATTGAAATTCAGAGGCTGCACATGCTGAAGCAGGTGGCCTGATTAGTTTTGTAAGATAAATTGACACGAGATGATGAAGACCCCCGATGAACTCTGAGCTCCTGCAGGAGGTGCAGCCATTTTCTCCCCTCACCACCCATGCCGCCCGTCAGTCTGTTGACTCTGAGCACATCAGAGACGAGCAGCAGATGCTTAACATCGCTGCCGCCTCGGAAGAGACTCTACCTCCTAACAGGTGGTTTCAATTATGTCCGATAACTTCTTGGCGACGTCTCCGTGGGATACACGCTGAGGATTCATACCTACCTGTTATCATCAGTCATTCATGAAATCCAAATTAAAATCCAGAGGCTTCATCAGATCGTGTAGGCTGTGGATATTAAAAGGGATAATTCTGGTTTCATTTAAGCGGGGTTATTTGAGGTAAAGGCACCTGCGTGCGAGACGTGGCTGCCAGTAGGGATGTAAGTCACAGATTTTAGATAGATAGATAGATACTTTATTCATCTCACAGAGGAATTCACAAGCCAAGTTCCAATTTTAGCCACATTTCAAAAGGTTCACCTTATACAATATGTTTGCTTAAGTCTAAAATAACTGAAAACTGGACTTTTTTGTCTGTTTTTTTTAAAAAAAATGCTTGCTCCCCATACCAAATCCCATAGAGAAAATCACTAATTTTTACATCACAGCAAACAGCAGCTGTTGATCCACTGCTGCCTCCTTTAGTATATTTAAACATGTTATTTTGTGACTTTAGTGTTTAAAATCCTTGGTTCTGGTGTACTTAAGTCACTCATACTTACCAAATACAGCATCAGTGGGCCAGCAGCTCCTGTGTCCCTGTGAGCTAAAAACAGTGATTTTCTCTATGGGATTTGAGGTTTACAGTTTATGAAGTTCAAATTATGAAATAGTTTTTTCTTTTGGAAAAAGCTGTCAAATGGTGAAACATGTTCTTAAGATTGTGCAGTGTACTGGTAAAAATATAATCACAGCTTTATTATGAGTTGTATGATTTATTATGAGTATACAAAGTGCCTGTATGTGTGAGTGTGGGTATGTTCACACATACTGAACAGGAGCTTCAGCACGGCCATCTTTGTTTGTTAACATTGCACCGAGAAAGCGAAAGTGTGGGACTGTGGGATATTTAAAGTTCGCCCTCTCCTAATCCCCCAGACGCGCCGAGGCAATTATCTGAAATAATCAGCGCGAGCAGACAACAGTAAACACAAGTGGAGCAACCAGGTAGCGCTTTCTTTGAAAACAGTAAAACTAATAAATCCCGAGCATCAGCTGACTAACAAGTAGCAACCGGCACCGTGACAATTCTGAGCTGCACCTCCTTCCAGAGTCACATTATGGGGAATTTCGTGGATTTAGGATTTCCTCTTGAAGCTGAAAGAGACAGAAAATGCAGGGACTCATCTCCGTCATTCTGAGGTTGATATTTGCTTCCAAAAGCATGTTTTTTTCTAAATATTTGCCACCAGGGTGTTTCTTTTAGAGACTGGCCTCAACAGATTATTTGTCCAAGTGATCCTGTAGTCTAGTGACGGCTTTACAGACGTAATCTTAAAGTCAACAAATGTATTCGGTCTTGTTTAGACTGCAGCAAAAATCAGATTTGTAAGCATATTTGATTACAATCTGATCGTTCTGTCCAAAAGTTTAATTTAGTGCAAATGATCAGATCTAATCTCAGTGTGTCCATATTGACATAACATTGTCTTGTCTTCCACATGGATTTCTGTAGTTACAGGCTATGCCCCCTGGATTTATTTATTTTTTTTATAGTTTTTTTTTTTTTTTTCTTTTTTTTACCACAGACTGTAACATCCAGATGTGATGAGGGTGATGCACAAACTTAAGATATTATAGGTCGTAACTTTCCATTTGTAGTAACCGTGTTATCATTTAATTTGAGAGTGGGGGGAGTTTGTTTCAGTGTTGGAGCCCTTGAAGATCCTTGAAACACCCCTGCTAACGTTACATTGCCAAATCAAATTTTCTATTGTTGTTTTTACATAAACACAGATAAAATTTGCCATTTGCCCTTTTGTTATATGAATAGTAATCAATTGTTTACTTGTTTCAACATTAATGTAAAATCTGGATTATAAAACCGTAAAATTAAAAAAAATGGACGACAGAATTCTGTGCATGTTTCTGTCCCAAATTATTTTGTGAAGCCATGGCGCAAACTTTCTTCTGAGTTTTAAACTATTGTCTTCCACTGTGTTGATCTTTTTATGCTCCTCCAACTTCTATCTCTCTGGATCTACGTCCTTGTTGTTGCAGTACGTTTACATGCACAGTTTAATCAAACTAAGGCCGTAGTCCAACACTTTGAGATCCTAAAATCCTATCAGAGATAAAATCCAATCAGAATCGCAGTTGAAACCACCTCCATGTGGTTTGAATCAGCTTTGGAAAAAACAGATTTCAAATTTCATTTTTTTTTTGTATAAAACCTGTGAGAATACAAACAAAAACCGACAACTGCTGTTTATTTTTGCATATAAATGCTTGTAATTATTTATTATTGAGGCAAAGTTTTTTACAATCTTTCCATTTACAATCAATTTCTATATCTAAGATTTGTATAAACACCTGTGCACTCACAGGTGCAGATGTTTGAGTTGATGAAGAGATCACTGATCTCTGATTGGCTCCTGCGGCTGACTGGACTGCAGCTGCTCTGTGGGCAGAGTTTTCTGACGTGATTCCAGAAAGCGTTATGGACAATAATAATGCCGAACTGTCCGGTGTCCAGGGAAGGAAACAAAAGGACAGAAGAGGAGGAGGAGAAACGAGACAAAGACACAGGTACAGTAAAGATAATGTGGTGACATTTTTTGTCTGTTGCATGAGTCATCAAGCAGAGTGTGGTCTTAATTTAACTTAACACCTCCTCAACCTCACATCACATGCTTCAGGTGGTTTGTAAGTCATTCTTGTTAATGCAGTACTAAACAAACACCACTAGAGGTCTCTGTAAAATCCCTTTTTAAAAATATATTTATTGTGTGCAATTAACTGCAGAATGTGCACTTAAAACCCTACTTGTAATTTGTTGAGTCAATACGGGTTTATTAAATATCATATTTTGTGCAGTGCCTTATTTATTTTATATTTATATTATTTTTATTGCTATTATTTTGTGAGAGGCTACTTTTGCATCATAAATATGTTTAGATTGTGAACTATTTATTGTTCCACATCAAAAGAAACACTTTTATTTTGAAATTCTGTGAAATACCATCTTAAATATTATAATTTCGATGTATTTACTTGTAGAGTATAGTATAAACACCAACACTTCCTCAGTCAGGTCTGACAGTTTTGCTTGACAGAGCCTGCAAATAAATAATTATTCCTCATTTCTGTTCACAAAGACCAAACATGGGCAGAAGAGGCAGAAACAAGTGTACGTAATACAATGAATCCTATAATGTTCCTTTCAAACCAAGCAGCAGATAAGTTCTAAGAAGACTTCATGGTTAGAAAATGAATCCAAACCTTTACTGAAAAACATTCTTTTTGTCATAACTGAATAATTCACCGCTCAAACACGACTCCCTGCAGCAAGTCCATTACTTTGTATATTCAGCATGGTATTATTATTATCATGATAATATTCAGCCTATATTCCAGCTCTGCCTGTGTGTGTGTGTATGTCTATCTCCTGACCACAGCTGTGTCCTTCATCATTAACTCGTGAAACGTATCTGCAAACACAGAGAGTCTTGACTTCTCCCTCTGCTTAATAACACACGCTGTTATCTTACTGGACTCCCACAAGCAGCTTTGAACACAACTGAGACCTAAAGCAGTCCTTGTTAACGCTGTTGTTATCCAGCGGGCGTGTAAACATAAACAATCTCCTCTCAAATTGGATGCCATGTCTGGAGAAATCCTGATTAATGGCCTCTTTAACAAGCACTCCTCGGAGGCTGCGTCACTCTCTGTCACCCAGGAATTCAGCGTAAATGAGAGCGTCGAGGGGACGACTGACCTTTTCCATTAAACCCGTTCATAACGGTTGAAGTTTAATGACGGCTGAAATCAACACACACAAACATAGACAAACTCCTGTGACCGCGACACCACTCTGTGGAGAAGTTTCCGTTCTGATAAGACTTAATAAAATATTTGATCTGTAGATAATACGGTAATATACTGTCAAACCATATACATATGTGTGCTCACCCTGTTATCTCTGGCACCCCCCTGTGGTTCATAACTTCAAGATATTTGGTTTGTAAATAAATTTGGTATACTTGTTTATACAATATATTAAATTGCTTGTTATGTCACACCAAGAAAAAGGTTCTTTATTTCCCTTTCAAAATGAACACATTCAGTAATTTATGTTGGCTTTTTTTGTACTGAGCAAAGACAAACACAAGGTGAGTGACAGCTGTCAAAAAAAACACAGCTTTCTAGTCTGTTAACAAAACACTAACCTCACCTTACTGTTACAACCAGGCCTAGAGGAAAACCTGATTACAACATGAATAATGGGTCTCTCCTTCTCAACTCCCAAGAAAACCACCAGCAAACAAAACATTTTAAAGGTTTATTAAAATCAAATACAACATGCGTGCTGGCAGTGAGTGGTTTGAGGAAGTCCGCTGCAGCTGGAATGTTCAGGCCTCTTAATCGGATTCCCTCCGTGCAGGACCAATCAGCTCCCAGGATCCACCCTAGACTGACGCACACAGGTCAGTCACTCAAAGATGCACACCTGCAATCCATCTCACACTCACATGCAGACACATACACACAGGGAAAAAAGCAGTCACGACCCTGGGGTCGTAACACCTCCCCCCCTTAAAAGAGAACATTTCTCCCCCTAACAAATGTTCGATACAACCAAAATGCTATCTCCAAAAGAAAAAGAAAGCTACAGAACATCCAAGATATGAACTACATTCACACCATTTGCTACATGAGTGGGTGCCACTCCCACAAGGTAACAAAATGGCTACCACCATGAGGTAAAAACATCACAAGACCAATTAAATTTTGTGCTTTGCCACAACAGTAACAAGTGTCCCACACAAAGCAGAGTGAAACAGCCACAAAGCAAGTGGGACAAACCAAAGTCGCTACCACAGTAACACAAAACCCAACAAAAGTGAACTGACACAACCACAGCACAAAATGGACACTGGTCATCGACCAAAAGTTACTGAAATGAGTCAAACAGACTAAGCTGGAGAGTCAACTCCACCACATGAAGATCTACTGATCTACGGAGAGACATCATCCCACTCAAAAATCACAATGCACACAATAAATACAACAGTAACAAACCACAATTTACTGTAAACGTGTAACGGCTAACAAAGTGCTCAAAATATAACACTATCACAGTAAAATAAAAAGCCACTAACCATACACACTAAATACACCAAATTCACCTCATAGACGTTGAGATCTGGACCAATTCCAGTCAACCTATCCAGGTGTCTGAGCCCAGACGAGCCCCCATTTATGTTACAACCCGGCTCATTTTGGAGAGCAGTAACATAACTGGACTTGTTTAGGGTAAAGTCAGAAATTTAATTAAATAATGAGTGTGCACTTGCACTAGGAAAACATAAAAGGAGGCTGTACAGGTGCTGACAAATAACTAAAACAAAGTAACTTCAGATAAATGAAAGCTATTTAGCTCTGAGCAAAAAAAAAAGAACACTAAAGAACAAAAGGTGGCTTACAAAGATACACAGACAAACCAAACATACAGCTATTCTGCAAAAGAACAGTCTCAAAACAAAATGTACTCTCTACTCAAAGATTCTGAAACACTGACAAGAACCACTCAGACAGGAAAAACTAGGCAAACACACTCTCTCGACATACTCTTAAACACAGAAAGGCAAACTGATCACTGACTCACAGCTGCCCTAAACTGAGGGCACACAAGCTATTTGTGTTGCGGCTGGGGTTGATTGAGGAGTCTTGATTGGTGGACTTGGTCGAATCACAGCCACACCAATCACAGACGACAGGAAGCAGGAAGTAGACCGCCTCTGAAGGAAAGACCAATCCTCAACAGGGAATCACACAGCTGGATCTGCATGCCTGGAAGAATCACTCATAGAAACAATACAAGTTATATGTATTGTGGGGGAGGAGAGGCTCAGTGGCTCAGTGGTTAAGACCGGTATTCTGTGTGCAAAATATATCATGGTTGCAATGGTCGCAAGTTCCATTCCACCCCTGCTTGATTGTGTTCAATTCCATTCAAAGTCACTTTGGATAATAGTGTGTGCCAAATGCCAACATTACTTTAATCTACAACATGTTTAATGCTCCTGAGTTTTTGGCACTTTGAAAACTTTGCTCATTCCCCCCTGAAACCAAATTCCACAAAGAAAATCAGTGATTTTAGGAGGATTTGGATTTCAGGAGCTGTTGATTCACAGCTGCCTCTATCTGTAAGTTTGACTGTCTTCATTTTTTCTTATTTCTGTGTTTGTAATTCTTTGTTCAGATTCACCTCAGTGACACAACGGTACCAGACGAGCAGCTCCTGGGTTCCTGCAAGCTAAAAATGGCAATTTCCTCTATGGACTTTGGTGTGGGAGCGTGAGCGTACAAACTTAAGTTAGCAGTCAGAAAATGCTGACTCATGGTAAGATAAAGTACTGAACTTATTCTTATGATACTGTCGTCCATGCTCGAGTGGATTTTATTGAGTGAACCTTTTTGTTAAGCGGCTAAAAATCTGTTTTGCATCCATGTTTTAAAAGTTTTCACCTGATGGTAAAAATAAATTTTAACTCTGTTTTCACAAAAGCATTGAGAAATCCATGTTTAATAACATCTACATCTCTCATTAATGCACACCATACACTCAAGGTTGAAGTTAAAAGGCCCTAAAGGCAAAAAAGAAAACACCAAGTTGTAACATTATAAACAGTCGTCCTTGTCCTCCATTTCACATGCTGTGCTGCCAGTAAAAGTGTGCGTCACAGCTTCTCTCTGTCTGCACTTATTTATGATGATTCGTAATAAAGGAAAGGACGGTGACGGAGTAACTCAATAAAGCTGTGATTCATCCTGCTTTATTGAGCTGTCTGCCAAACTCTGCCCTCTGGTGGTGACAGTACAGAGCTGCAGCTTCAGTCAGCATTCACAGGAGGGAAGGGGTTAGTGGATGAGTGTTTCTCAGAAAACTGAATGAATGAATGTAACATTAGTGACCAGGTGATTTTTTTGGCGTTGTCATGGACACATTTGTACGGTGGCCCTGGAGTGCCTACAACATTAAGAAAACACAAACAACTTTACTTGTGTTTTTGTAATGTTGTGGTGTTTGTCACTCCCAGGCCACCGTAAATTTGACATAATGACGTAGCATATTAAACTGGATATAAAAAAGGCTTGTTATGAAAAGCAAAGACTTTAAGCTTGTTCTTTTTTTCCCATTAATTAATGACCTTTTTCATCCTGGCAGCTCTCACCATCGTCACCATCTGTCCATCTGTCAAGAGGCTGAAAAAGCAGCTGGAACAAACTGGAAAAAAAGGTTTCTCCTCCATTTATTCTCCTCATTTTAAAAACCTCTTTCACATGACTTTTAGCTGAGTTTTAATTATTTATTTCCCAACCACTTCAAACATTTATCTTGTTTTTACACTAATTTGACATTTATACCACCCTAACAATGATCCATTAGGGGATCCATTAGAGTGCTCACACTTTTTTCTTCTGAATTTTTGGGACCCTAAACGTTGGCGAAAATAGATGAAATAATGTTTTATAAAAGTAAGGGGCATATGTAAAAGTGTTGTGAAATGGCACCCCCCCCAAAAGGTGAAACACGTTTGGACAAGGCCGAAACTAAGTTGCACCACAAAAATTGGTAGAAACGTGTCATTGTCCAAGATGTCCATGGCCTCAATTCAACAGGAAGTTTGCCATTTTGAATTTAGCACTTAGTTGCACATTTATTAAATGACCACACTCACTGAGCACGTTAATTGTACTAACATAAAAAAAATGTATCACTTTGTACGAGACACATCAAAGATGAAAGGTTGTCAAAGCATCTCGCATCTTTGGAATTTTGGCGTATTTCGACCGTTCGCCTGTAACTTCGCCGTACATTCAGCGATCTGCTTAAAACTTCATACGTGACAGAAAACATCAGCACACACACACACAAAATATTGTTATAATGGATTTTTTAATGGATTTCAATGGTACATATTTGCATATTTGAAGACACTCTGCAGTGTCCTTCATGTTTCATTGAGGATGTTTGGTGTGGATCTGTGTTCACTCCCAGTGAGAAAACTGGGAGAGAAAGTGTGATTTGTGAAACACATGATAAATATTGTTGACTTGGTACATTCCACTCCTCCCCTCTGTGTCGACCTATTTGGAATGTTCCACTTCCGGAGCTTCTTCCAAGCGTCGACAGGAACAGGGAGAGGACAAGGAGCAGCGGACATGTGGACAACCGTGTGGTAACTGCTGTTTAAAAATGATGCACACATTTATTAGATGTTCTGTTGACGCTCTGTTCACGCCTGCTGTTAACGTCCGACCTGAGCGATCCGATCACAGGTGTTCAGATTACACCTGCTACGGCTAATGTGACGTCACTG
This sequence comes from Solea senegalensis, assembly GCF_019176455.1. NCBI lineage: Eukaryota > Metazoa > Chordata > Actinopteri > Pleuronectiformes > Soleidae > Solea > Solea senegalensis. The sequence goes on from NC_058033.1 coordinate 6,054,308, forward strand.
CTCCGCAGTAAACACCCGTTCAAATATGAACTTTTCTAGTATAGTATGTCATCAAAAACGTTAAATTATGAACTGTCCAAACATGACATCAACAAGAAATGTCAATAGACCATGAAAGCTGTTAAGAATGAGTATCTAGTCTGGCCAGGATGAGGCTGTTAAGTGGGGAAAAAAGTTGCTGCCGCTAATGTGACGTCACTGCTCCACAGCAAACACACGATCACCGTCGAACCATATACGTGTGTTTTCAAAAAACGTCATTATATATGGCCAAATTATTTCAACATAAACTGACCAATTATAAACTGTCCAAAATGTCCTAGTATAAAAAGTTAAAATATGAACTCTCTAAAAGTGTCCTAGTATAGTATGTCGTAAAAAAAAAAATATATTATTTAGTAAACTGTCCAATTATAAACTGTCAAAAATGTACAACAATGTCCAAATATAGTATTTCAACATAAACTGTCCAATTATAAACTGTCTAAAATTGTCCCAGTATAGTCAACTGTCCAAAATGTCAAACAATGTCCTAGTATGTCAACAGAAAATGTTAATATACCATTAGAACTGTTAGGAATGAGTATCTAGTCTGGCCAGTAGGGGGCAGGTTAAGTAACAAAAAAGGAGCAGTGGTTTAGTAGAATTTCTAAATAAAAGTGTCCGTGTTGATATGATATGAACCAATATAATTGACAATAAAAACGTTTTAATGTATTTTACTCACATTTATTCACTCATTTTCTGCAATGACCACATTTGAACACTCTCAACTGGATACTACTTTGTCCCACCATGTCTCATGACTGAAGACCTTCAAACAGCTGCAGTTAAAGGCACAGTTCATGTGTTTTCAAGCATGGTTAAATGAGGTCATTATCATCACAATTTAGGGCAATAAGAAAAAAACAAACAAGCCATGACTTGACAGTGAAGAGTAAGAAGAGGCTTTCAGCAGTGCTGTCACTAAATACATCAGCATCCTCTGTTAAATATTGAGATTTTACAAATGTTTTCAGGATTTTTTTGTAACTAATCTACATCTTTGTTTGGACCAGGACCAGGACCAGGACCATGTGCCGGCAGGAGCAGGAGGACCTGGAGGAGGACGCGGAGGAGCAGCGCCGACAGGTGTGTGGTAGCTGCTGCTTAAAAATGATCCACACATGTATTGGATGTTCTGTTGACGCTCTGTTCACACCTGCTGTTAACATCCGACCTGAGTGATCCCATCAGATTACACCTGCTACTGCTAATGCTAATGTGACGTCACTGCTCCATATGCAAACACACACCTTTCATTTCAAGAGTCTTCACATACAAATTATGTCCTTTTTTATGTTTGAAAGACAAAGAATCCAGGAAATGTTAATGTTATTCATTTCAAACCAGGAAATGACGATTCTCAAACGTCTTTTTATTATTATCCACAAACCAAAAATGATTCAGTTTTAATTCTTTCTTTGTTATAAGGAACAAAGAAACTGGAAAATGTTCAACATTTGTAATGAAAAAAAACAATTCACTCATTATTAAAGTATTTGACAATTCATTGAGTAATCATTTAATAATGCAGTAATTGTTGCATCCCTACTTGTTTTATATTTTCATACAAAAAAAATCATCAGAGACACCATGATACGTTTTAACGCCATATTTGCCAAATCATATATTGCGATACACTGACACAACAGTGCTAGTGAAAGTGAGCACTTGGCACCATCTAGTGGACCGAAATGTTCATTCATTTCGTTATTTTTAATGCCAATCACCAAAAAAAGTTTGACGGTTTTTTTTATTTCACTGGATTTGTTCCCTCCACTACTACTAATACTTCAAACAGAGTCACATCCTGTGTGCAACCATAGCAACCACAACAACATTAGCTGGACGTAAAGTTGCACTCTTGTATAGACGCACATTTGTCGCCGCTTTCACGTCAGACACACTGGAGACGCATCGGAGACTCGTTGCATTCACACTTCTCTTTAATGTTGTCACAATGTGTCTGCGACCACCTCCCGTAGTGCTTTGGCAGATCAGATAACAGTCTCAACATTTTTTGTTCTTTTCTAGAACAAAGAAATCATTAAAACTCAATCATTTTTGCTTTGTGGACAAAACAACACATTTGACAACATCTTCATTTACACCTTTAAAAAACACTCAGCAACATTTTTGCACATTTTATGACTCTTTCACCTGTCATTGCATCACCTCACACGGACCACGTTAACAGCACTTGTCAACAGAGCTTCTGTTCAATGTGTGCACATGATTTGTTCCATTGTTAACAGGTGAAAACTATGGACCAGTCAAAGTGGAAACATTCAATCAATAAATACACCGTTAAATAATGACTCAAATGTGCCATTCATTCATTCAAATTGGAATGATATACATGTATGTCTTATTAAATGTGCTATTCATTCATTCAAATACCAATTCATTTGATGTAAAAAAAACCCATATACAATGACTTGACTATTGAATGAATGATGTCATGGTCCTGTGTTGCAGTGCACTTTGACACATCAAATCAATTCCTCATGCACTGCAACACAGGACCATGACATCATTCATTCAATAGTCAAGTCATTCTACATGTTTTACATCAAATTGGTATTTGAATGAATTAATGCCACATTTAATAAGACATTTATGCATTTCATTTCAATTTCAATGAATGAATTTGAGTCATTATTTCATGGTGTATTTATTGATTGAATTTTGACACTTTGACTCCTCCATACTTTTCACCTGTTAACAATGGAACAAATCATGTGCACACATTAATCACACAGAAGTCTCATTCATGTGTTTATCATTTTTAAGCAGCAGTTACTGGACACCTGGGCCCCAACTGTGTGGTCAACAGTCCAGAGAGTGGACCCCTGTCAATTTTTTTTTGTGTTTTTATGTTTTTTTTGGGGATTTCTTTGGGAAAAAATGTGAAATAAAATGGCATAACCCCCTGGTGTTATCTGTGTGGAAAGCCGGGGGAGCACAGCCCAGCCCCAACCCCCCACTACTACAATGGCAGTGGGAGCGCGCGTAGCGCGGCCCCGGCGCCGGGGCCAGGCATTCGGAGCGTGCTGGATTTGAACCAGCCACGGCCGGACTGGCACAACCTTGCGGTTGCTGACAGATCCACCACGCCACGAACCCTTCTGACAGTTTGACAAGCTCCGGGCGTTTTTCACTCTTCACTGTGGCTGTGGAAACTTGAAACATAAAGGAATTGAACCGTCAACGTCAGGATTCACAGACAGCGCGCTAAACAGCTGAGCTATCTGTTCACACTCTTTTCCTCAGGTTTTCTCACATCTATTCACTCTCTGTGTTGAAAATTGTGCTTAAAAGGTCGCCTCGCCTAAGATTCGAACCCCTGATCTCAGCAACTCCAGCTTTTGATGTAACCACGTGAGCTATTTGTCCTCAAATAGAATTTTTTTAACGTTGGATATCTTTCAATAACATATGACCCAAAAACGCCCAAAAACACCACACTGATGAAGTATTTAAGAATGTCTGTGCAAGATGTTGGGCCACACGGCTGGTGTAGTGGTTAGCGCTCTTGCCTTTGAAACAAGAAGACCTGGGTTCGAGACCCAGTCGGAACAAGCATCTCTCTCCATGAAGCTTTTCATGTTGCGTGGCTTTTCTCCGGGTTCTACGGCTTCCTCCCACAGTCCATCAGTCGTCCACCACTTTGTCCTCCACTGGAGGGACACAGTGCCAAGCGCAGCTGTCATAGGGTGATAGGACTCTTCACCAGTCCATTCAAAACATGCAACGCAGTGATGATGAAAGTTTCCACTTAAACATTCACATCATGTAAGATTCGAACCCCCAACCATAGGAACGCCAGACCGTGTCTGAACCATGTGAGCTACTTGTCTTAGTTTGCTTCTCCCCACAATTTGGAAGTCTTTCAATAATAGAACCCACGACCGAAAAAAACGTCAGACTGATGGAATATTTAAGAACGTTTGTCCACGGAGCTGGACAAGGTGGTTGGTGTAGTGGTTAGTGCTCTTGCCTTTGAAACAAGAAGACCTGGGTTCGAGACCCAGTCGCAACAAGCATCTTTCTCCATGGAGCTTTTCATGTTCTGTGTGGCTTTTCTCCAAGTTCCTCTCACAGTCCATCAGTCGTCTCCCACTTTGTCCTCCACTGGAGGGACACAGTGCCAAGCTCAGCTGTCATAGGGTCATAGGCGGGGTTCAACCTGCACTGTTCGCCAGTCCATTCAAAACATGCAACACAGTCATGAGGCAAATTTCCACTCAGACATTCACATCATGTAAGATTCGAACCTCCGACCATAGGAACGGCAGACCGTGTGTGAAGCATGTGAGCCACTTGTCTTAGTTTGCTTCGCCCCACAATTTGGAAGTCTTTCAATAATAGAACCCATGACCGAAAAAAAACCTCAGACTGATGGAATATTTAATAACGTTTGTCCACGAAGATGGACAACGTGGTTGGTGTAGTGGGTAGTGCTCTTGCCTTTGAAACAAGAAGACCTGGGTTCGAGACCCAGTCGGAACAAGCATCTTTCTCCATGGAGCTTTTCATGTTCTGCGTGGCTTTTCTCCAGGTTCCTCTCACAGTCCATCAGTCGTCTCCCGCTTTGTGCTCCACTGGAGGGACACAGTGCCAAGCTCAGTTGTCATAGGGTCATAGGCGGGGTTCAACCTGCACTGTTCGCCAGTCCATTCAAAACATGCAACACAGTGATGAGGCAAATTTCCACTCAGACATTCACATCATGTAAGATTCGAACCTCCGACCATAGGAACGGAAGACCGTGTGTGAAGCATGTGAGCCACTTGTCTCAGTTTGCTTCTCCTCACAATTTGGAAGTCTTTCAATAATAGAACCCATGACCGAATAAAACGTCAGACTGATGGAATATTTAAGAACGTTTGTCCACAAAGATGGACAACGTGGTTGGTGTAGTGGTTAGTGCTCTTGCCTTTGAAACAAGAAGACCTGAGTTCGAGACCCAGTCAGAACAAGCATCTTTCTCCATGGAGCTTTTCATGTTCTGTGTGGCTTTTCTCCAGGTTCCTCTCACAGTCCATCAGTCGTCTCCCACTTTGTCCTCCACTGGAGGGACACAGTGCCAAGCTCAGCTGTCATAGGGTCATAGGCGGGGTTCACCCTGCACTGTTCGCCAGTCCATTCAAAACATGCAACACAGTGATGAGGGAAATTTCCACTAAGACATTCACATCATGTAAGATTCGAACTTCTGACCATAGGAACGGCAGACCGTGTGTGAAGCATGTGAGCCACTTGTCTTAGTTTGCTTCTCCTCACAATTTGGAAGTCTTTCAATAATAGAACCCATGACCGAATAAAACGTCAGACTGATGGAATATTTAACAACGTTTGTCCACAAAGATGGACAACGTGCTTGGTGTAGTGGTTAGTGCTCTTGCCTTTGAAACAAGAAGACCTGGGTTCGAGACCCAGTCGGAACAAGCATCTTTCTCCATGGAGCTTTTCATGTTGTGTGTGGCTTTTCTCCAAGTTCCTCTCACAGTCCGTCAGTCGTCTCCCACTTTGTCCTCCACTGGAGGGACACAGTGCCAAGCTCAGCTGTCATAGGGTGATGGGGGGCGTTCACCTTGCACTGTTCACCAGTCCATTCCAAACATGCAATACAGTGATGAGGGAAACTTCCACTTCAACATTCACAACATGAAAAGCTCCATGCACAAAGATCCTTGTTCCAAGTGGGTCTCGAACCTATATCCACTCCATGTAAAGTCAAGTGCACTAACCACTACACCAACCACGTTGTCCATCTTTGTGGACAAACGTTCTTAAATATTTCATCAGTCTGACTTTTTTTTCGGTCATGGGTTCTATTATTGAAAGACTTCCAAATTGTGGGGCTGAGCAAACTAAGACAAGTGGCTCACATGCTTCACACACGGTCTGCCGTTCCTATGGTCAGAGGTTCGAATCTTACATGATGTGAATGTCTTAGTGGAAATTTACCTCATCACTGGGTTGCATGTTTTGAATGGACTGGCGAACAGTGCAGGGTGAACCCCGCCTATGAACCTATGACAGCTGAGCTTGGCACTGTGTCCCTCCAGTGGAGGACAAAGTGGGAGACGACTGATGGACTGTGAGAGGAACTTGGAGAAAAGCCACACAGAACATGAAAAGCTCCATGGAGAAAGATGCTTGTTGCGACTGGGTCTCGAACCCAGGTCTTCTTGTTTCAAAGGCAAGAGCACTAACCACTACACCAACCACCTTGTCCAGCTCCGTGGACAAACGTTCTTAAATATTCCATCAGTCTGACGTTTTTTTCGGTCGTGGGTTCTATTATTGAAAGACTTCCAAATTGTGGGGAGAAGCAAACTAAGACAAGTAGCTCACATGGTTCAGACACGGTCTGGCGTTCCTATGGTTGGGGGTTCGAATCTTACATGATGTGAATGTTTAAGTGGAAACTTTCATCATCACTGCGTTGCATGTTTTGAATGGACTGGTGAAGAGTCCTATCACCCTATGACAGCTGCGCTTGGCACTGTGTCCCTCCAGTGGAGGACAAAGTGGTGGACGACTGATGGACTGTGGGAGGAAGCCGTAGAACCCGGAGAAAAGCCACGCACACAACATGAAAAGCTTCATGGAGAGAGATGCTTGTTCCGACTGGGTCTCGAACCCAGGTCTTCTTGTTTCAAAGGCAAGAGCGCTAACCACTACACCAGCCGTGTGGCCCAACATCTTGCACAGACATTCTTAAATACTTCATCAGTGTGGTGTTTTTGGGCGTTTTTGGGTCATATGTTATTGAAAGACATCCAACGTTAAAAAAATTCTATGCGAGGACAAATAGCTCACGTGGTTACATCAAAAGCTGGAGTTGCTGAGATCAGGGGTTCGAATCTTAGGCGAGGCGACCTTTTAAGCACAATTTTCAACACAGAGAGTGAATAGATGTGAGAAAACCTGAGGAAAAGAGTGTGAACAGATAGCTCAGCTGTTTAGCGCGCTGTCTGTGAATCCTGACGTTGACGGTTCAATTCCTTTATGTTTCAAGTTTCCACAGCCACAGTGAAGAGTGAAAAACGCCCGGAGCTTGTCAAACTGTCAGAAGGGTTCGTGGCGTGGTGGATCTGTCAGCAACCGCAAGGTTGTGCCAGTCCGGCCGTGGCTGGTTCAAATCCAGCACGCTCCGAATGCCTGGCCCCGGCGCCGGGGCCGCGCTACGCGCGCTCCCACTGCCATTGTAGTAGTGGGGGGTTGGGGCTGGGCTGTGCTCCCCCGGCTTCCCACACAGATAACACCAGGGGGTTATGCCACTTTATTTCACATTTTTTCCCAAAGAAATCCCCAAAAAAAACATAAAAACACAAAAAAAAATTGACAGGGGTCCACTCTCTGGACTGTTGACCACACAGTTGGGGCCCAGGTGTCCAGTAACTGCTGCTTAAAAATGATAAACACATGAATGAGACTTCTGTGTGATTAATGTGTGCACATGATTTGTTCCATTGTTAACAGGTGAAAAGTATGGAGGAGTCAAAGTGTCAAAATTCAATCAATAAATACACCATGAAATAATGACTCAAATTCATTCATTGAAATTGAAATGAAATGCATAAATGTCTTATTAAATGTGGCATTAACTCATTCAAATACCAATTTGATGTAAAACAAACATATAGAATGACTTGACTATTGAATGAATGATGTCATGGTCCTGTGTTGCAGTGCATGAGGAATTGATTTGATGTGTCAAAGTGCACTGCAACACAGGACCATGACATCATTCATTCAATAGTCAAGTCATTGTATATGTTTTTTTTTTTTACATCAAATGAATTGGTATTTGAATGAATGAATAGCACATTTAATAAGACATACATGTATCTCATTCCAATTTGAATGAATGAATGGCACATTTGAGTCATTATTTAACGGTGTATTTATTGATTGAATGTTTCCACTTTGACTGGTCCATAGTTTTCACCTGTTAACAATGGAACAAATCATGTGCACACATTGAACAGAAGCTCTGTTGACAAGTGCTGTTAACGTGGTCCGTGTGAGGTGATGCAATGACAGGTGAAAGAGTCATAAAATGTGCAAAAATGTTGCTGAGTGTTTTTTAAAGGTGTAAATGATGACGTTGTCAAATGTGTTGTTTTGTCCACAAAGCAAAAATGAATGAGTTTGAATAATGTCTTTGTTCTATGGAGCAAAGGAAGCGGAAAATGTTGAGACTGTTATCTGATCTGCCAAAGCACTACGGGAGGTGGTCGCAGACACATTGTGACAACATTGAAGAGAAGTGTGAATGCAACGAGTCTCCGATGCGTCTCCAGTGTGTCTGACGTGAAAGCGGCGACAAATGTGCGTCTATACAAGAGTGCACCTTTACGTCCAGCTAATGTTGTTGTGGTTGCTATGGTTGCACACAGGATGTGACACTGTTTTAAGTATTAGTAGTGGTGGTGGGAACAAATCCAGTGAAATAAAAAAAAACCATCAAACTTTTTTTGGTGATTGGCATTAAAAATAACGAAATGAATGAACATTTCGGTCCACTAGATGGTGCCAAGTGCTCACTTTCACTAGCACTGTTGTGTCAGTGTATCGCAATATATGATTTGGCAAATATGGCGTTCAAACGTATCATGGTGTCTCTGATGATTTTTTTTGTATGGAAATATAAAACAAGTAGGGATGCAACAATTACTGCATTATTAAATGATTACTCAATGAATCGTCAAATACTTTAATAATGAGTGAATTGTTTTTTTTCATTACAAATGTTGAACATTTTCCAGTTTCTTTGTTCCTTATAACAAAGAAAGAATTAAAACTGAATCATTTTTGGTTTGTGGATAATAATAAAAAGACGTTTGAGAATCGTCATTTCCTGGTTTGAAATGAATAACATTAACATTTCCTGGATTCTTTGTCTTTCAAACATAAAAAAGGACATAATTTGTATGTGAAGACTCTTGAAATGAAAGGTGTGTGTTTGCATATGGAGCAGTGACGTCACATTAGCATGAGCAGTAGCAGGTGTAATCTGATGGGATCACTCAGGTCGGATGTTAACAGCAGGTGTGAACAGAGCGTCAACAGAACATCCAATACATGTGTGGATCATTTTTAAGCAGCAGCTACCACACACCTGTCGGCGCTGCTCCTCCGCGTCCTCCTCCAGGTCCTCCTGCTCCTGCCGGCACATGGTCCTGGTCCTGGTCCTGGTCCAAACAAAGATGTAGATTAGTTACAAAAAAATCCTGAAAACATTTGTAAAATCTCAATATTTAACAGAGGATGCTGATGTATTTAGTGACAGCACTGCTGAAAGCCTCTTCTTACTCTTCACTGTCAAGTCATGGCTTGTTTGTTTTTTTCTTATTGCCCTAAATTGTGATGATAATGACCTCATTTAACCATGCTTGAAAACACATGAACTGTGCCTTTAACTGCAGCTGTTTGAAGGTCTTCAGTCATGAGACATGGTGGGACAAAGTAGTATCCAGTTGAGAGTGTTCAAATGTGGTCATTGCAGAAAATGAGTGAATAAATGTGAGTAAAATACATTAAAACGTTTTTATTGTCAATTATATTGGTTCATATCATATCAACACGGACACTTTTATTTAGAAATTCTACTAAACCACTGCTCCTTTTTTGTTACTTAACCTGCCCCCTACTGGCCAGACTAGATACTCATTCCTAACAGTTCTAATGGTATATTAACATTTTCTGTTGACATACTAGGACATTTTGGACAGTTGACTCAATAATATAGATATGTTTTTAACGACATACTATAATAGGACACTTTTAGACATATTATAATTGGACAGTTTATGTTGAAATACTATATTTGGACATTATTTTACATTTTTGACAGTTTATAATTGGACAGTTTACTAAATAATATACATTCTTTTTACAAAATACTATACTAGGACACTTTTAGACGGTTCAAATTTTTACTTTTTATACAAGGACATTTTAGACAGTTAATAATTGGACAGTTTATGTTAAATACTATATTTGGACATTGTTTTCCATTTCTGACAGTTAATAATTGGACAGTTTACTAAATAATATACATTTTTTTACAACATACTATACTGGGACACTTTTAGACAGTTCATATTTTAACTTTGTGTTGACATATTACACTGGGACATTTTGGACAGTATGAAGGCAGTTGTTCACGTCAAACTATATAATGACGTATTCGACATTAAGTCAGTTTTTTTGAAAACACATGGTTAGACGGTGATCGTGTGTTTGCTGCGGAGCAGTGACGTCACATTAACAGCAGCAACTTTTTTCCCCACTTAACAGCCTCATCCTGGCCACACTAGATACTCATTCTTAACAGCTTTCATGGTCTATTGACATTTTTTGTTGAGGTCATGTTTGGACAATTCATAATTTAACGTTTTTGATGACATACTATACTAGGAAAGTTCATATTTGAACGGGTGTTTACTGTGGAGCAGTGACGTCACATTAGCCGTAGCAGGTGTAATCTGAACACCTGTGATAGGATCGCTCAGGTCGGATGTTAACAGCAGGCGTGAACAGAGCATCACCAGAACATCTTATAAATGTGTGGATCATTTTAAATTAGCAGTTACCACACGGTTGTCCACATGTTCGTCCCCGCTGCTCCTCGTCCTCTCCCTGTTCCTGTCTCCGCTTGGAAGAAGCTCCGGAAGTGGAACATTCCAAATAGGTCGACACAGAGGGGAGGAGTGGAATGTACCAAGTCACGGAAAGTACACAAAGGCTTTTAAATCAGTGTGTCTTTGTGCAGGAGCAGCTCCACCTGTGATTAATTAACGTTCGTCCTCGCTGGACAAATAAAACAAAAATGGCAGCTGAATTGTTTTTTTTGCTAAAACAGAGAAAAACAAAACTCCACCACCTGTCGGAAATGCTGCCTCCTGCTGGACGTGCTTTCCCCCTCAACTTATAAAAGCTGCTCAAATGATCCCATTTCACCTCTTTGTCTTAAAGTAGACATATTATCCGACACATATCGCTGACTAAATACAGCAACCGCTGGCCGAACACACGTTTGCTGACTTTATCCGGCACATTAGCTTCATATATAAAATCCTCTGTAAAACACTGTGCTCCACTGTGCAGCCACCAACAGCACACTTGTCCCTCCGTGTTGACATAACACCGCTCTTCCTCACTCGCCTGCACTCTCACATTTTATAGGGACAAGGTGGAGCTAAGGTGGAGCTCTCGAAGTAAACTTACTGGTGGGGTGGTAGCATTCGCGGTGAAATGCGCATGCTGCCGTCATAATGCGCAGGGAATTCAACATTGCATGTTTTATCGCCTATAGTTACACTAAGGGGGACCACGAAAAAAAGACTAAGTATTCTTTTTCCACACTTTGGCGAGTGGGAGGGCCTCCAGAGTCCCAAATATAAGTATTAAAATGATTAAAAAGTTGATTTTGCATAACATGTCCCCTTTAAGATGATCAACAATAAATGTTGTGACAATAAATTAATGTTTCTCCTTGTTGTGTCCTAGTATTACAAGTATTACTAGGACACTTTTGATGGTTTATATTTGAACAGTTTAATTTTTGTTGACATGTTATACTAGGACATTTTTGACAGTTTATTTTGGACAGTTTTGCTGATGTTAATATGGACATGGAAGCAGAAACTTTATCTTCCATTCAGCTGATTTTTAATGCAGGCAATGTCTTCTCAATAACTATGCATAACACGTTATAGCACCTTCTACTGGCCATAAACTGCTATAGCACACAAACATCGTTCGATAACAAGACAGACATATCCTGATACTAAAATAAACAATAAGAGAGTCGGAGTTCACAGTATAAATGTAAGAATTAGCAGCAAAAAGTTGTATGTATAACTTAGGAGTTTGTAATAGTGCAAGACAATCTGTATTAGCAGCAGAAGTCAACATTATCATCTCCCTATTTGACATTAGAACGCATAACATAACAATAACACCAAAGTCGGCAAAACCGTAGCACTGAGGCGATGTCCTCAACCCCAAATCTTGCATATTTTCTCTATTTTTAACAGTGCTGTGTATGGATGCTGGAGCTGTTAATTTCCCCGAGGGAACCTCCCAAAGGGATTAATAAAGTCGTCTGTCTGTCTGTCTGTCTGTCATATAGGGCAGCCGAAGGCGTCTCATCCTGGGGTTTCAATTCTTCTTATTCATTTGCAAATGTCTGACCACTAGACCAAAAATGAACATCTTGGGCAAATTCTCTAACTAATGTTGTTGTTTTTGTTGAGTCCTGATGAACGACGACTGTGGAGTGGACAAGTGGGGAGAGTATTTCCAGATTGTACAAAACTGAAAAACTAGAGATTAAAACTAAATAACGTTGGTAGGAACGAGTCAACGTCAGACAACCATAATTTTTATTTATCATTTAGAGACAGTTTATTTGAACTTTATTCATTTACAGCAGTTCCACTGGGGAGGAAGAGGATTCAAATGACTTAAATCTTATAGCCACATTAAACCTATGGTCCTATTTACCGTATGTATGGGGAAGAGAATGCAGCTCGATAGTGCAGAAAGGCACAGAGTTGGCTTAATACTTGCCTAAGCGCTGCTAATGTGACAGAACGGATAATGGAGGTGACATGAAATGGCCGCCGCTGCCGAGTACTGGAGACGATTGCCGTGACATATCAGGCTGAGTATGATGATGCTGCACTGTTTTCACTCCAGTCCTTAAGTGATATAGTGGAGTCGATTCAAAACTACAACAGCAAGCGTGGTCGTTAGTTTAGCTCAGAGGTGACGGCGCGTCTGCCCGGAAAAGCGTTTTACAGTGTGTGAAAAATTCAAATGAAACCGTACAATGTTAAGGCATTTTGCATTTAGATGCGCAAAGACGGAAACAAAACAAAAAAAGAATCAAGGGAAAAGATGCAAAAAATGGAGGTCATCGACATTAAAGGGGCTACATGTAAGAAACTGGTTAAATTTTAATAAAATGTACTTATAATTTAATTAAATCTTTTAAAAAAGAATCGACAGCTGAACGTGGAGAGTACGAGAGAAAACAGATTATATTGATTTAAACAGAAAAGTTAGAGCCAAGGTTCGCGAACGTCGGTGGATGTTTAACGACGCATACAATGTTTGGCATTGTCATCTCCTCACATCGAGCTGCTGCTGCTGTACCTTGGAGCAGACACACTTCCACTTTGGTGTAAAGGCGGGTTTTAGGGGCCTGTACATGTAAGAACGCTTTGAGGAGAATCTACAAAAGGTTATATTTCAAATACTATATTTCAAACCCTCCAAAAGCCCCCCCAAAAAACCAAACAAACCCATTTTCATGGATACAACCAATTTGCAACTTGGGGAAATGAAAACACTATAGCCCCAACAAAATGATGCCATATTTATGGAAAACTTCATGAGAACGAAAAAGAAAACAATTGTATCGGGAGTTTTGTTTCCATGTGGGTAAGGCCTGAAACTTTTGCAACAATTATTTGAATTAAAAACGCCTTTCTTTTTATATGTAGCCCCTTTAAATGTCGCAGTTTGGCAACAGTATGGCATCTTTCTTTCACATCTTCAACTTCCCGACTGACAACGTCCAGCCGGAAGAGCCACATCTTCCAAAAAGAGTCGGGACACAGAGGATGACAGTGAAGGCAACACATGCAAGCTCAAATATGATGCAAATCAAAGACTTTGGAAGACTTGTCCCAGCATCATTCACAAAGAAAAAAAAATCACTCATTCACCAACACACACGTGCGTGTGCAGACACACAAAACAATTCAATCAACACATGTACAAAGTGTCTGATACAACAGTTTGACAACGGATTCATCCGTGTGTCACAAAGGAAAAAAAGATAAAACGTTACGTGAATGAATTCCACTTGAACTAAAACATAATTCAAGTAAAGCCTTTCAAACTGAAAAAAAACCCAATAAGAATAAACTACATCATATTTTCAAAATCACTTGGAATTCCTGCATCTCAAGATTCAGATTATGCTTCTTATTAAAAAAGTACATTCAACAGGTACTTTAAATATGGAACAGAAATATAACACAGAGGTAAATCACATCTATCAACAATCGCTACTGAAACAAAAAAAAAACAATACTTAATAATAATAATAGTAATAATAATATATTAAAGGCGGATTTAGATTGTTATTCATTCTCTAGTTATTTTTAAATTTTTCTTAAGCTCACAAATTTTAAAGCATCTGCGTCAAATATAGCTCACTTTTAAGCCCCTGGTATACTTCCATGGAACTGTGCGCAAAGACTGCGTTGGGTGCGCGTGGGAGTATAAACCCGCCTCACCAAGCAGAAAAAACACTTCGACAACAGAAGAAGAAGGAGAAGAAGTCGCCAAGGAAAGTCATCCGAGACTCGACCTGGTGACCCCTGAACCGGCTGACACCCCGACTCTGCTCCGACGGGCCTTTCAGCGGTGGGCCGCTCGGACCAGACGTGTCCGAAGGGAGCTGTAGCATCATTCTCTTCTTCTTTGGTAGGAATGGTGAAGTGGGACACGACAGGACCCTGATGCGCAAGTCTACTAGGGTCGTGTTACGTGATTGTCAATTCGGCCATGCAGTGTTCCCAAAAAAAACACGTAAAATGCATCGAGATGCTTCGCCACGCAGGAAAAATCTTCTAGAGAAGCACAGCCTAAAACCGCCTTCCTTCAACCCAACTCACTGAACACCCACATCCACACACCGAGTGAGTTTTTGCACATTTTGTTGCAGTGGAAAAATAACAAACGTTAACTTATAATGCGGTAAATATATTAAGTTTTATACAAACAAATGATATGCTAACTTATAATTATGTTTCAGGAGTCCAACTGGTTTACATGTGACTTAATTTCTTTTGCATTTTGTGGGGGTTTAATTAACAAAATGTGCAAGAAATCTGAAGGTGCACAAACTTTGCCAACACTTGGAAAACGTGCAACTGGTATTGAGCTGCTTAAAAATAAAAAGCACAAGTCATTTCAAAGCAGAGCAAAAATTAACAGAAAAAAAAAAAGGGCCATGTGATATTTACAACCAAACAGAAGAAAAGTTCAAAACCACAGGCTCATCAGAAGTGGAATAACAAGAACGAAAAGAAAAGGACGGCTGTGGAAGTAAATCACGTCGTACAGTCGGTAAGGCAAGATCGTATTTTGGTGCAACAAAAAAAGAGACTGTTATTGAACGTGGAAGTCGAGAAACTGGAACTAGATTTGCAAGTGTTGCAGAAAATCATACTTTAAGAGTGACAACAACACTGAAAACAAATGATCAACACAAACCACAGGTTACTACGCAGCTTAATTTGCTGCTACTGACATGAAAAAAAAAGACAGCTAAATACTCGCGACATTCATTCTCCTCCCTCAAAAAGCTCAAAAATGCCCAAACTAAAGATTTAACAAAAGCATCTCATCCTCGAGCAGGTGTTTAAGAATTTTCAGAGATTGTCCAAAAAGGGCTGGATGTAAAACACAAAAAAAATCCACTAAAGTCGCTCAAGACATTTGTCTGCACTACGCAAACTATGGAGAACGTCTGGAGCCAATTTCTCTCAGACGTCTCTGAGCTACATTTTGACGCTCAGTTGGACTGTGGTTCTTCTTTTTCCAGTTTCTAAGTCGAGGGGAAACATTTATTGTAATTCACAAGGGGGCGAAACTCCCCTCTTTCAGGTTGGCGGTTTCGCAGCTAGATTTTGACGTTCAGTTGGACGACCGTCCTTTTTCTAGTTTTCAAGCAGTCATGGGGGTAAAATCGGTCTCCTCATATCCTTAATTTCGCAATGTTTTTAATCCCTGTTGTTGTATTCTTCAGCGCACAGGAAGCATCTATTATTTTCATTATATTTTTTAGCCCGGGCTGAGAACGGACTGAACAGCGTCAGTTGAGCGTCTGCTAAATGACATGACATGTAACATATAAACACGATGCAGTAGCTGTAATTCAATTGAAACTAATTAAATTCTTGCCTGTTGTTGCAAACTCTACACTACTACACTCGTCATAAATGATCGGCAAACTCCAGAGAATGTCTGTTCAAGTCTGTAAACAAACATTTACAGGAAAAAACTAGTATTTGCGATGAGTGTTGAAATCCAAACTTTTTAAAAGAAATAAATCGATCTTGCTTGAAGAAAAAGAGACTAAATGGCTGCTGGAAAAAGGAAGATGCAGTTCTTTAAAGAACGTTCTGCCAGCTCCTTCTGGATTTCATTCATCGTGAGGTAGCGGGTGAGTGCTGCATGCTAGAAACAAGCTCCGCCCCCTTTCCGAACATTTGTTGCGAACACGACAATCTTCCACAAAGCGAAGGTCCAAATCCAACATTCTGGACATTTTTGGAAACAACTTCAAACATCATGGGAGGTCAAAAATACTTCGGAAATCTCATTTGTAAACTAAAAAAAAAAACAATAATCACAACCTAAATCTGCGATAAAGGTCATGAGAATGTGCAAAACCCTAACCTTTTTTTTCCTTCTTCTTGTTTTGATTCAAAGAAAGAAAAAAAAACTGGCTACGAGATAAATGCCGATGAATCTGCTTTGTTTACGTACTGCATGTTCCGACATGGCACAAGGGATTTCAGGCAAAATAATAACAATAAACCAAAATGAAAACAATGAAGAGTAAAGAAAAGAAAATAACAAACAGGTCTTGCACAGAATATTAAGAGTTCCTACAAATATTTACACCACACATACAGGCACTTGTATATCTTTGGTTGGAGAAACCCAACATTGCAAGAGTAATGCATTCACAGAGCTTTTGAGTCCCTTTATTGTACCAAAGTCCAAGGTTCACTAGGCAACTGGTATGTTTATTTTTATTCCTTCCGTTTTTCTTTGAGTTTGTCCGTGTTTCTGTTACGTTCTGACGTAACGCTCCGACGTCATTTTAACTCTCTGACAGCGCCACCTGCAACAGAGGAAGTGACACACACACACACACACAAAGAATAATCTTATACTGGAACTGAAAGAGGAGATTCTTCTGCTGTCTGCCGAAGTCTCACTGTTGACAAAACCTCCACAATGTGCCAAAATAAGACTTTTTCAAATCATTAATCCAAATCTATTAAAAATGGGGAAAAGGGATTTAGTTCTTGTCACTGAGCCACTGCTGTAAAAAATAACAACTAATCAATGACTTGGTTAATAAATGATTCCTCACTTGATTGTTTCAAGTGTTATCTGATCATTTAAAAAGATTTTTTAGCATAATCTTAAATGTGAATATTCTCTGGTTTTCTTTGCTCCACGTGACAAAACATTAAAATGGACATCAATAAATTGAGGAAATAATCGACAGATAGATCGATTATGAAAATATTCATTAGCTGCAGCCCTAAAACTAGCATATAAATTGTTGCACAACAACGTTTATCGCCTGCTAGTTGCGCACCTGCTGAAAGTAAAAACACTAGAGTAGTTGTTATTTGTTGAGGGAGCTGTTAGTAATGGGTAATTTCTTTCATGTGTGGATGTACAGTGTCTGCAATTAAAGGTGATTTCTACTACAGTATAAAGTACTTAATATTGTCCTTTTTACGCCAGATGCAACTTAGCAGGCAGAGCCAAGGTCCATCAGCAGCACAATGTCTCTCAGCTTCTATGGAACTTACCAACAAATCCTCTCGTTAGAGGCATTATGTAACAAATCATTAGGTAATTAAATTTATGCCACTTTCTCAAAAGACATTTCAGAAGCATAACAATTACATACAATGATCCATGTTTGTTTTTTTTGATTGATTGGATCATGTTTTTTTTTTTAAACCAATCACCGGTGAAGACACTTGGCTTGAACTACCTGTTGAGGTCATATAGCACTGCTGGTGTCTGATGTACCTTCTCTGGGCAGAAGTCGGGGTTGGTTTGTCGTACTTTGCCTGGGCGCCCTTTGATGACTGCGTAGCAGAACATCGTGATGACCATGACAAACAGGAAGTAGCTTGTGTGCATCAGATGCAGGTTGATGAGAGAACGGTCGTCCTGGCGACGAGGAAAAAACACACGTCAGGGCATAACTCTGATAACTCTTCGATTAGGCTGTTTAAACAAGTCAGTACAGAGTGTTAACATATAATTAAAAGGATAGCACAGTGTGTGTGCGTGTGTGTGTTCAGGTGGGCTGAGATCAGGTGTATATTTCACTCGTCTGCTCCACCAGTCACTGCCCTGTTGAAGTCCATCAATAGGATCATTGTGATCCTGGAACATTCTACTTTCACCAGTATAGATCTCAGTATAGCCTGGCATGGTTTTCACACGGTGCTTTGTGTTTGGTCACATTTACCTCAGTCACATGTTGACTTAGTGATTCGATTCCCTGCTGAAAAAAACACTCCCACACACATGAACAAGTGCAAACACACAAACATTCGGGCCCCTTTTCAACCAAAAAACTCATACATTTTTATCATTTCCTATTTCTTGCAGGTCCTGATGTTGATGCATGGCACGGCCCGCAAAAAGGAAGTGGAATAAACATAAAAGTAAGACAGATTTTTTAATAATACTTAGTTGGCCAAGTACTACATATTACACAGTTATTGATAAATATTTGTAGCTCATTTAAATGTTATTTTCCAACCAAACGACCCGTTTTGTTTATATATGTTATTTTCATTCGAAACATTGCATAGAATTGCACTGCAATGCAGAGAGAGGCAGGCTGTTGGTGTTTTTAAATAGCTATAGAAGTTAAGCAGTTAATCATTTAACAGCAGTTAGGATTAGGGCCACATGTGAAATAGTTTTTGGAAACACTACTGTGACTCTCAGTTCTTCTCTCAGAATTATACTATATGTAGATATATATATATATATATATATATCTTATACATATATTACATTATATTTTATCAGATGAAAGGAGAAAAAATTAAATCAGGTAAATATATAATTTATCTGCCATCAATAACATGTTACATTTAATTCATCAAACCAGGAAACAGATGTGTTTTTTTGGAGTGTTTTTTTTTTTTTTAATCAAACAAAGGAGGTGTTGCTGACTCACGTCTGGCACGATGACAGTAAGCTTTGGGTTGAGCGCATGGTACACCTTGCCGATGGCTCCTTTGTAACACCAGAACGGGTTGTAGTCCTGACTGTATTTGGTGTCCGAGTCACGGACCGTGGTGAAGACCTTGTACCAGGATGTGGCGTTGGTGTACGTCTCTGGCACACAGTGTGGCGGCTGCCTGCAATTAAAAAAAACACACACATGTGGTTTGCTGGACGGGTGTGTTAAAAGAAGTGGTTACATTGCGTTCATTTCACAGGACAAGAAAAACAAGTCCTCAAGATAACAAAAGGTGCTCCGAGAATCATCTGCTGATCCGCAGTTTCGGCACGTCAGCCTTCCTTCACAGTTTTCTGATTTTTCAGCTTCATGAATGTGAATATACACACAAAAATACACACAAAACCCCCCAAAACGAGTGAAAAGTAAACGGGTTGCAACTAACGACTAATCATTTTCTCAATGAAGTGAGTACTTGTTTGGTGCGTAAAATGTCAAAAATGTTAAAAATTGTTAATCAGTGTTTACTAAACCTGGAAACAATGATGTTCTCAAATGTCTTGTTTTGTCCATAAACCAAAAGATTTTTTTGGTTTGTTTTTTTAAAGCTCCCAAAATGGCGCTTCCATGTGGACAAAAAGCCAATAAAATTCCCATAAATCAAAAAAAAGGGTCACACATACAAATAACATGAGTAAAAACCATTTTCCCCAAACTACTTAAATGGAACAAAACACTATTAAACCACAAAAACACTGTGAGAGATGAGGATTAACAAAAAACTCTAGGTCAGTGTATTTAATTCAGACAGCTTTCCCCCAGCAGCTCTGAGCAGAGAGAAACAAAATGTGTCTTCCCATGAGACAGGGACACGGTCCAACTCACACTGTGACTGGGAAGATATTGCTGGCCGCTGTGATGGTCATGCAAGTGCTGAACACCACCTGCTCGCAGTGTCCGTGCAGCACACACTCGTCTGAGTTCCAGGATAAAGGCAGGGTGAACGTGATGTTTATTTCTTCATGGGCTTCCCGGCCTACACACACACACACACACACACACAAAAACATGTTTATGATTTTATTTTTATCAGAAAATACATGACTAAACTTCAGTTCAGAGGTAGAATGACTAAACAGTTGAGCTAATTAATGTGGTCAATATTTGCCAATAGCCATTTATTAATTATTAATTGACATAATAAACTTGATAAATGATGCAAAGTCACTAAATTTAACTTTTTTCTTGTATTTAATAGTAAGTTAATAATAAGTTAATTTTTTTTTTACTGAGAATAGTGAATATAAATGCACTGCAGTGCAGACATAAAAGTTGAGTCATTGTTTGTATTATTTGTTATCATTACACAACAGTTTATATATTAGATGGAGGGGGAAAAATATATGGGCCAAAAAATAGTCAATTATTTATTGGCCATAGAAAAACCCATATCGGTTAGTGGTGGGCATTTCAAACCAGGATTAAACATGAAATATTTTAAACTCAGCCAACAAGATGCATTCAAGAAACCTTAAATTCCAGAAGAATCATTTTAAAAGAAAAGATAATTGGTATGTTTGAAAAGTGAAAAGGGAGGAGTTTTTGAAGTCAAATTTGATTATTCTTTTATCATAATAAAACGTTTGAGTTTTCTAACTTTAACATAATTACTGTCATAATGTAATCTAAAAAAAAAACAAACAACCCAATGTGGATAAGATGCATTTTAAAAGAAAAGACAATTGGTAATTGGACAAAAGCAACGTACTGGCGGGCAGACAGATGTGCCGCCCACGTCCGTGGGTTTAATACCATCTGTCTAATTATACAATGGCAACACAACAGGACACGACAGGCAGCCACAGCAGCAATATCTGATGCCACACAAACCTTCAACCCACATGACAAATAACAGACTGAGTGTTAAGTTTATGAGCTGTAGATCCTGAGGAGGACAATGAACCCCAAGTCTAAAGTCAACAAAACGATTTCTCTTCCAGTAACTCGTTAGGGTTGTGGAAATATCAGCGTCTTTTGCGATATAATTTCCTTCAACAGCAATACAGTTTTCCATTCAGTGGCTAACATCTATTTCTCCACGGAGAGTAGAGTGCAGTCACTAAAATATTCCGTCAACAAAAAACACATGTAAAGTTCAAAAACACAAAAAAGGACACATGAGGACATGAGATGTGTACAAAGCTGGTGGTATTTACTTTTCAGATTGCTTTTAGGGGCTGAAATCCATAGCTAGACGGAAGAAAGGGAGATTAATGTTACACAAAGCTGCCAGTGTTTGCTTCAGTGTGGCCCAGTTCACCCTAACCTGGCATCAACATACTTCATGGGAGATTTGATCAGCTCCATGTGCAGGTGTGAATGCATGAGGATGCACCGAGACCTGGCTATGCATAGTAGCTGTGTCACAGTGAAGGGACCTCTCTGATTCAGTGGAAGTAAACACTCTTTCAGGTTCAGAGACAAACTTTTCAAACTTTCTGTAACTGGCATTTATGATTAGTATATTTTGGCTGCATCTGTCCCCTATCGTATTCAGACAAGACCAAACAAGGGCTGTAAGCAGCACTGAACAGGCCCCCATTGGCTTTTGCCCCTAAAACTCGGCCAGATTTCAATTTTCGCATGTCCTGATGTGCACAGTCCCTCCAAGAATTGGTGGGACTTTTACACAACTTTGAAAAATCCCTGTAAAGTCGTGTTTCCACCGAGTGAAATAGTTTGGTTTGGTTGTGGTTCCATTAGAAATAGTACCAAAATAACTGTGCTAAATAATTCCATTTGGCACCCTGCCCTTGGGGTAAGAGTAAGACGGTCAGGACCAATGTAACATCACACTATGTGGCCATCGGGCACAGCCTACACTCCGCCTACCATGTAAAGGCACTGTTCTCAGTTGAACCACAAGCCTGATCTAGGGTGTAACCATTCCGAACTGTAACACCCTGAAATCCACCATGAAATCCATGAAGGAAAAACAGCATAGTTTTACGCAAGGCAAATCATTGCGACAAGACTGTTTCATCATTCATCATTGAAGAGTCTTTCGAACATGGTGGGTTGGAGCAAAAACCTGTCCAAGAGTGAAATAACTAGAGAAGAGGAAGAGGAACCTACTAGAAAGACCAACTTGCTGCCCCAGCACTGTGGCGTACAGGTGGGTGATATTGCGAGAGTAGCCTCCAAACGGGCGCTGCGGGTCCAGCGTGAGTGTGATGGGGACTGAGATGTTGATGGGGCCCGAGTCCTCCAGCAGGAGAGGGGCCTGGGTGCTGGATCGAGCCTGGCCGCTGGTCACCACCATGCTCTCGGGCGTGGTCGACTCGTTCAGGCCGTGCTTTATCGTTTCGTTCTCCGACACGCAGAAGTCCAGCTCGTTGAAGCGCAGCAGAAACGTGTTCCAGTCCTGACAGCGAAAAAAGACAGGGAGGTGTCAATGTTGGACGTGATATTACTCCCAAAATTTGGTATGTTTATAAAGTAGTATGTAGTGGATATCATTTATGTATATCGTACATAATTCATTTAATTTTCAATTTCCTGCTTAGATAAGTGTGTGCACATGCAATTAAGTAATTGTTTTGCAGCAGTCAAACTCCAGGTATAGTGCTCAACGTTATCAGGCGCACAAGCGGGAACAATGTCTTTTATAATCTTTTATGTTCTTTTAAGTATGCACGTATGCATATCTATTCCAGTTCGTATATCATTTGAACTTTGATTCTGGCAATAAGCTGAACTGGATCACTACAACATTTCATCATAATAATCTAGAAGACAGAGTTTTAGAATCCCCATGTGTGATACTACCCTTTTAATAGCTTCCACAAAGGAGGTTTGCACAGTGGAAACAGGAAATGGGATCTCTTTACAGATCGTTCTAATGAGTCCATATTAAATCTTCCAGATAAAAATCGATATGAATTGGAAAACTTGGGCTTTTAACCCAGCCCTACTCATCAGTATACAATTTCATTAGCTTTACAAAATAAATATGGTTTAAAGTATTTAATTATGGATTTAATTTTATTTGTCATCATTATTCCTACTGGGTTTTGGTCATTTATTAATCTTCCAGTCTCCAGTATTTTCTCTTGTGGCCAATTGTTGCGATGCATGTTCTGTTTTACGCTAATTACGTTTTTTTGTGTTTACCCCTGTGAAGCACTTTTGGGTCTGTTTTTTTTTTGGGAATTTCTCACTAATTCAGAGATCAAGATGAAAAAATAGGAATATGAAGAGTGAAACTCAATAATGACCAGAATTTTTAGGCTACAATTTAGTTCACACCAGTCCCTGCAAATTTAAAGTCTAATCAACTTTAGATGAAAAAGACTTTGGCTGTTGTATGTAACATTACGGTGGAGGCATGTGCTCTCATGGCAACATCTCCAGGAATTTGCATTGGCTGCCTTTTCAAACTCAAATGCAAAGGTTTTATTTCCATATATGACCATATGACCTTTCTTCTATGAGGCCTGGAAACACACAATGTCAACATGATGTGTGCACACATAAGTTATAGCCACATGTACATTAAAGCCGGGTGTACAGAGAGTCTGTGGAATGTCTGCACGGTAAATAAAAACCAGAACTTTCCCCAAGTGTAGCTTCTTTTACCTTAAAAGACTAGATGAGACAAAAAAAACAAAAAGGTCAGAGAATAAATGTTTTTAAAAATGAGGGCAAATGCATCCTTGCGACACAAAAAGGTCATGACTTGACATTTAGCATTATCACCGAGTGACCACATTTTACTGCTCACTGAGAAGTGAAGAGAGTACTCTAAGGGCTAGATCTGATGGATATACCATTTCCTGTTTCCTGTGCCCCAATGTTGTGAGACTATCGAAATATGATAGCTACACAGGTCGCAGCCACACAAGGCTAACAGCTAAGTTAACATCTAAGTCAGCAGATGTGTTCCTTACCACTGCATACGAATTTATTGTCACCTCAAAACAAGATAACATCAATATTGTCTTCTTTTAATGAGCAAAGAGGGCATGGACGCAGGCCAGGCTGCACTCACAGTGCCCTCTGCTTGAAACCCTACTTTAAAATGTCTCATAGTGATCGTAGGATGGATATTTTAAATATGAACAAGTTTAGAGTAGGACTGCTACTGTGTGGTCATATTTAATAAAAAGTATATAAAGATAACTGATTTGTTGATGGAAACATTATGTTTAATGATGCACCAGGTTTGAAAGTTCCATACAATTTGCAGCATTAGTTCTGTGAAAGTCTCTATCACGACCAAACAAATTGGTATGGAAACTTAAAATGTCTCCAAATTAAATTATCTGTATCAAATGGAATCAGCAGCAGTACACAGCCCTAAATACTCCATCATTTACTTTATTTTGCGATGGTGTGACTCACCTCTGTCAACTCTGGAGACTTGATCTCTTTAATCTTGAAGAAATACCCGATGGTCAGGAAGGCGATGGCCACCGCACTGACACTGATCATAAAAATGACCAGCGGTGGACGGTTGTTGATGTAGCTTCTCAGGTTCTCTATAGGGTTCAACAGGTAAACCTGAACAAAAACAAACATAAAAGTGTTATGTCTTTTTTCTCAATGGAGGCTTTAGTGTGTTTTGATGTGTACTCTGACACAGTGACTCTCAAAAACCGAGTCAGGGGGCCAAAATGTGTCACAGGCAAAAACATTTGGGTCCCCAAAGACATTTGCTGAATTTTCCCAATGTTTCTATGTTTGAAATAACTCATATATTAAATTGTAATTCCTTTTTAAAAACTTCTAATATAAATGATTTTTTGGCAGAATTACAGAAATAACAGATATGGCTGTAAATTGGTTGCTACATTATCCACAAATTTGATATATTGCAAAATATATATTGCAATTTGGGGCACAATAGTTTGCCATTTTTAAAAGGTTGGTCCTCATATCGCGGGTTTGGGGAAAGCTAAATTAAAACTGGGTCAAACTAAGCAGGGTATATCAGGCATCTCCCAATCTAGAAATTAATAAATTAATAATTGCTTTGAATTAGGCATTTCTAGATAAAAATCATACTAAAAATATTCAATGGAATTACTCATTAAATGTGCAGGATTTAGAGCATGTTGAGTTTAGAGGAGCAGCTTCAAGATGCATTCAATAAAAGAAGAAAAACAGACTTGCTAGAACTGAAAATGTTCTGAATTAAGATTTGTTTATCTCAGCTGGTGTGGGACATTTAATAGAAAGAATATGACATTTTCTAACTCCAAACATGATGCTGGAACAAGGTGGATACAAGCTGCCATTAAACTCCCACAGAAGAGGAAGGGATGGGACAAATCAGACAAAAAAACAAGACAGAAAAACACTGGTAGATACATACATACATCATTATTATTATTACATATGTAAGTACAACATTGAAAATACTGTGTAGCTCACCAACATATAGACACAGCGATTTATTTTGAAATGCCTTTCAGGGTAGTCCGTGTGTTTTAGGGCTGCAATGATTGATTTATTATTACACAATTACTAAATTAATCATCAACTACTTTGATAGTCAATTATTTGTTGTTGTTTTTTAAAAAAAATTTAAAACAAGCGTTTTGAAATTTCAGCTTCTGATTGCTCCATTTCACAAAGAAATCATTAAAACTGAAAGATTTTGGTTAGTGGACAAAACAAGACATTGGCGAGCATTATCATTTCGAGGTTTGGGAAACACCAATCAACATTTTGTGACATTTTATGGACCAAACAAATACTCAGACTAATTGACAGATTAATCTATATATTATAATCTATATGTTATCGTGACAGTAAACCTTATGGTACAGAATGTTTTTTTAAGAAAAACGGTTGACACGTGTTAAACAAACATGAAAACACAAAAACTGCTCGTGTCATTTGAACAAACCTTTATTTGGCTCCGAGCCACAGACAGGTGACAGACGCTGTCATCACTGTAGCACTACGAGCTAATAGCTACCTTTAACAAGTCGACAAAAGGTGTAACAACAGTGATATTACAAGTGAGACTGTGCCGAATTTAACCAACAAAACATGTGTCATTCCTTACCATTTTCTTTTTCTGTGCATGCGACGGATCCTATAGTTGAGAGTTTCGATGCGGGCCAAAAAAAATTAAAGGCAGGAGTTTTGCTAGCACGCTAGCCTCGCTGCAGAGCTAGCCTGTGCTGCTAGCCTGCTAGATCCCAGTGGACACACCGCTTAAAAGCAAAAGTCCGTGTTCGGTGGAGGCGACCAGGCTTTCGGCGTTAACCCCACCGCGTAGCCTCCTTCCCATTCTTCGCGCTGTAGTTTACCGCAGGCCTGATGAGAGGTATGTCCTGCGCACTGCCTGGAATAACGTCAATAATATATCTGCGTCCTCCTCCTCCTCCTCACTCCCTCCCTACCGACAGCTCCGCGTACCCGCGCAATGCGTAGAGGGGGCAATGTGTGACGACAGATACGCCCCCCTGTTATTCACAGAGACCATACGCCCGACAGTCGTCGCTCTGGTAATACAAAACATTGATATATACGTTATTTACGTGGACAACGAACGAGCGCTCGCCGTGTTTACAAAATCTGACCAGGCGCATGCTGCATTCACGTACCGTCGGAAATATTATGTGCGAGGCGGTTGCGCAACTCTGGACATGTTTTGAACTTTTGGTGTTTAGCAGTGAAGTACCTAAAGGGGAAACTTGAGTAAAAGTTTCTCACCAGAAAATGACTTTGGTAGAAGTTTAAGTCACGTTTTATTTGCGGGAGCCTGGAGGTGCAACACATTATGACAACATTAAACACTTCCACAAAGCTCAAAAAAGACATGAACAAAATTTGAAACAAATTAACATTTTTAAAAACAAACTCCTTCAATAGTAGTAATTGTGCAGGTTCCATAAATTCAAACCTCCAGCTTCTTTGTAGCTTTCCATAACTAATCCGAGCCTTTTTATTTTGTAGTAAATACTATTTTAATAACACGTAGACAACTGCAATTAAAACACTAAACAAGCTCATGAATATATAATTTAATGTTGAATATGATACATTTAATAATGTGATAATTATATCTTATTATAAGAAAATATGACCTCCCCAGAAGCTGCTTCCCGCAAAACACATTATGTTTACATGAAATAGAAGGTCGTTTGGCCCATGTTAAATCAATTGGAGGGCCATGAGTTTGAGACCTCTGTCTTACAGTATATAACATTTACTGTACTTAAGTATCAAGAGAATTTTCTGATATAAAATGTACTTGTTTTATAAAAGTATTAAAATAAGCAAGGAGTTAAAATTAGCAACGGGGGTTCAGTGGTAGAGCAAGTTGTCTATCAACTGGAAGGTTACTGGTTTGATTGCCGGCTGTGCCGTCAGTGTATGAATGGGTATGAAAGATTTGTGAATCTGTGAATGGCAAAAACTGTTGTGTAAAGCAGCTTTGAGTGGTCATCAAGACAAGTGCTATGGAAATAGAGACCATTTACCAACTCTTCTCTAGCAACAGAGATAGTTAGGGGAAATGTGTGGAGTAAAAGTTGTAAAGTTGCTAGAAATATAAATGATAAAGTAAAGTACAGATACCTGGATTTTGTACTTAAGCACAGCAGTATTTGTACATGTTGTATTACAATACTGGCGTTTAGTAATAACAATATAATAAATTAATAATAATACCATCTATGAAGGAGACTGAAGAAATAAAAGTAAGACAGAACGTTCAGAAAAAGAAATCCTGAAAGGGAAAGAGTTTAACACCAAATATCACTTAGGTATTTATGTGTAAGGTGCTCCACGTCAGCAGATGGCACTATGAACATCCTGTCACATGTTTAAAGGTCCACGAAGTCCACGAGCATCGTTGACCATTGGCTGATGCGGTGGCTTTTTCACTTTGTGTAGTTACGTCAAGTTAAGCAGATTACATCAGATACTTGGCGGAAATCATGTATTTACCCTTCGAAATAAAGTTTATTACACATGCGGAAGCACGTAAGGTACATACAATGACCAATAAGCCAATTACAATACATTAATATACATTTAATAATGGTATAAACTAGTGTAAATACAATCTAAATGCAATTAAAAGGCAATTTCTTGGTGCAGTTTCTTAACTTTGAAAGAATGAACCGGAAGCATTTGTTATTAACGTCCAATAAGAAAGCCACTTCACACTACTCACAACTGTTGTCTAACAACAATGAGAAAAAGGTAGAAATTTAAACTGTGCTATTCAAGCTGCTTCAAAAAAGGTACAGTTACAAAAATTAAATACATAGAAAAATTGGGCACGTTTTGTTATTTGTTGATAGTTTGTGGAGCCTGCTAGCTTTGCACGCCTCGCAGTTTGGGAGCGTGGCTAAAGCTAATCAGCGAGTTAGCCTTCGTGTCATCAAACTTGCACGTTGCACGCGCCGCTAACGTTTAAAGTGACAAAAAACAGAACGTTATTCATTATAATCATACTGGTTGTCTTTAAAAGTCATACAATATATAAAAGAATGTACGGTTTAATTGTAAGCATTGAGTCCTATTTATTAATAGATAGCAATGAACAAAACGATGCGTTTTATGTTGTGCAGTTATTTGACCGCACAGCTGAACGCAATCATCTGCATTACAATGTTACCACTTTGTAATTATCAATTCTGGTACTTAAAACTTTGCTCTCAAAGTATAGACTTTTACCAAGACGACTATACTTATACAACAGGCATTTTTAAGTACATTTATGTAGCTAATTCTTTAATTATATGAATTGATGAGTGTAGAGGTTATTTGCACGTTTCCTGATGTTTGGTTTAATGACGCAACTATTATGAAAACAACGTAGCAACATTTTGGGGCAGAATCATTTAGAAAATATTTTTAATTGGATTGTGATTTAACGTGAAATGTGTGAAGGTACAGTTCATTATTGACTGCTTACTAAACAACAATACCATTAAAATATTAACTTGTATATTGTCATGCAGCAATGAAAACTTTAATATATGATTGTACAGTATTTGGCATAGAACATATCAATTGCAGCCTTTACAATTTTGCTAGATGCACTGTTTCAAGTCACATTTCTGGTGCGTAAATAATGATTCTGTGTTCAGCCCGACATGATATTGATAATAAAACATCATGATAAGAGAAGAATGACTCACAACAGAGGGTTATGATGACCTGACCCCATTGTGAACCCATTGGATGGATGCACTTTGTACCCTGTGATTCCAAACCCTAGTAATGGATCTGCACTTCTGCTACTAAACTCAAGCCACATTACATTTTATGCCTTAAATTAGTCACTTTGATCTGTGGTGGCACAGGCTGAGTCAGATGATTGTTTTTTTTAGCAAATGTGTCACTGCAACTTTATATTGAACAAAATAACAATACCTTTAATACTCGTATCTTTTTTTTCCCTCATTTTAGGTTTATGATTTGTCCACAATCACACCTGAATGCAGGTACCTCAAAGAGTATTAGCTCTTAAAACTGTGTGCGCAGGTGTGCAGAGTCTTCAAAGACCTGTGAGGACTTGGCGACTCCGGAAAGTGTGCAGATCCTCTCCTGGCTCTTCATGCTTTGTACTTCAATCTCCACCTGTATCTGTGTCTACTTTTTCCAGGGAATTCTGTCATTTTCCCCTGGTTTTCCATAAACACATCCTCTTCCGAAACCACCCTCCCCTGGTTTCCCCGCATCAGTGTTTCTCTGACGAGCCAGATATGGCGGAACAGAGGTTCCTTGTGGAATATGCCAAGCGCGGCACAGCAGGGTGTAAGAAGTGCAAGGACAAAATTGCAAAGGGCATAGTGCGCATAGGGAAGGTTGTGCCCAACCCGTTCAGCGAATCTGCAGGAGAGATGAAAGAGTGGTATCACGTGAAATGTATTTTTGAGAAGCTAGAAAGGGCCCGAGCCACCACGAAGAAAATCGAGGACATCACAGATTTGGAAGGATGGGAGGAACTACAGGATGAAGACAAGGAGCTCGTTAATAAACATGTTTCAGGTGCGAACGACACATTTTTAATTGTCAAGTTTCTCCACAAGATTAAGTTCTTAAAGCATGTTCCTATTTTTTGTTCAATTCTGCTTAAGTCTAGGAATTAAACTTATTTTAAGAATACACTATAATGTGAGTTATTATGTGACATTTTAATAAAAAGACACTTCTCTAAAACAAGTCCAAAACAAAAACCAGATGACTTTGATGTTTAGCAATTACGCTATTTTTTAATCTACGATTTCTCTGTTATATGAAGCAAAGAAACCAGAAAAATCTGTCAAACAATTATAATAGGTGACTATTAATTATTGTAATTGAGTAATCATTGCAGCTCGAACAAGAAATGGCAATTGTATCCTTTGTGATTTGCAAACTGCATCATCATCATCATCTCAAATTGCTATGTGCTACATTTAAAACATTTCTCTTGTCTTATAGCCCTGATGGCCAAAGTCAATGCAAGTCCAAAGAAGAAAGTACAAGCCAAGTTAAACACTGGCCAACTGATGGCTCCCCCTGCTGACCCGTCTGTCAACGCACCGCGCAAGTTTTCAGGCTTCACAGGTAAGAAATAGACTAGTGTCTTATTTATAAATGTACTGACATGAAGAGTGTGAATAAAAACTTCTGGGAATCTCTGAGCCGAGTTGAAGATGTCCAGCTTCTCAAAGATTCAACAAGACGTTTGTCTTTCTGTGTGATTTGTTTGCTAAAAATCTTTGACAGTTCTTGCTGCTGCTGCTGCTGCTGCTGCTGCTGCTGCTCACTAATGATTTCCCTCACTATCTTGGCAATGATGCACAGTTAATTCCTGTCCAGTCTGGACTGTAGCAATAAAGAAATGGAAGTCGTACTATTTATTACTTAATTACTTAATTCCAGCTTCAATGAAAGAGTGTGAGAGTTTAAAAACACAAGTATAAATAATGAAACACAGCTTTAAATGAAAAAAAAAACCCACAGAAGTTTAATTTGTATGCAGCCCAGGAGGTTCAGCAAGGACAGGATGTTCCTGGTGTCGGACAGAAACAGATACAACTGTAGCCGTTAGCAATTCGTTTATTTATTCTAGACGAATTTAAGGGACATTTGTGCCATTAAGGCAAAATGCAGACGCTAAAACTAATTCTCTATTTACCAAATTTCCACTTTAAAAGTGATAATAATGGCTTGACTTCATGAACCCATTCAGACTTGATCCTCTGTGATATCACGGTCATACGTGCGTCCTTGGCTCTGAAGCCACATTCTGAGGTGGTTTAATAATAAGGTGGATTGTCCACATTCCTGAGCTGCACAAATGCAATATATCCTCAAGACCGATTAGATACTCCTCCTCCTTAATCTGACAAGTGGTAAATTAGCCAAAAAAGTAGCCACAGTCAATATTAACTCTGATTGACAAATTATTTCCATTTCCTAATCATTAAAGCTTTTTTTTTTTCCCCAGCACAAGGAGCGCTTTGATTCACTCAAGGTCCTTTTGGCTTTGTCACTCCCACACCAAGACGTGGGTTTCTTTTTAAGACACTGCACTGACTTGACACAACTAACCTCAACCATAACCAGTCAGTGCCTAAACTTAATCTAACCACAATTCAAAATTTGAGCCCTGAAGTTGAGGATTATGAGGACTACTAGTCCTAACAAGGTCACTGTTTGAGTCAAAAAAAGGTCAGAAGAGGTATCAAATCATAATTTAACTGTCACATAGGTGTGTATTTGAATAAAGGGGCGGGGAAACCCAGATCCAATCAGATGTGATCACAGGAGATGCATTTTAATCCTACCTGTGAACAGTCATACTTATTACCAGGTCTACACTGTGATTTTCTCTGTACCAAGCTCGTCTCATTACTTGTATTGTTCCACTTCACTCAGCGGCGAAGGCTGGCTCTTCCAGCGGTGCAGGACCATCGTCGTCTTCCTCTTCCCCCGCCAAAGCCAGTCAAGGTAGCCCGCTGTCCATCCAGATGTGCGACCCCCAGCACAAGGACTGCCTCCTCAGAGAGTTCCGAAAGCTCTGCGCCATGGTGGCAGAAAACAACAGCTACAATGCCAAGACGCAGATCATTGAGAAGTTTCTGAGGAAAGGCTCTGGTGGAGGTTGGTGTTTTTGTTTACTCAGCGTCTGTTTAAAAAAAAAAAAGAAAAAATACCCAAGGCGAGGATTCTGTGAGAAAATGTTGGACTCAGATGTTTCTTTTCTACCGCCCAAGATAAGTTCCATGGAGACCTTTACCTTACGGTGAAACTGCTGCTGCCGGGCGTCATAAAAAGCGTCTACAACCTGAACGACAAGCAGATCGTAAAACTCTTCAGCCGCATATTCAGAGCCAACCAGGACGACATGGTGCGCGATCTGGAGCAGGTATGTTCTCACACGCGAAGTCTGATGTTCAGTTGGGGGTAAATGTAATCGCTACGAGTCCTCATTCACATGGAAACAGAACGTTTCCCTATAAGATCTTTTTCTCCCGTCAAGTTTAACGGCAGCTTGCATTCATGTGTCATTACTGCCATCTAGAAAACATCGACACTCGTATTCCTTGTTGTCTCATTCTCTCATCAATTCTATCCTTTTCTCATCCTCATCTCATCTTCTTTTCCACAGTCTTATCCTCTCCTTCCCTCAATCTCATTCTCACATCTCCTTATCTCATCCTCTCGTTCCCTCAGTCTCATCTCCTCACTCTCCTCAGCCTGATCTCCACAAGCTATTGTGTATATGCCAGGCCTGCATGTGGCGCTGTAACACTGCCACAGAACGACAGAGAATGGAGAAGAGATGAATCATGTGCATGTACTGTCGCTAGCAGTACAAATTCCAAACACAAGCAGAGGAAGATAAAAATGACTATTGTTTTTCCAAAGAAGCCATTTTCCTAAAATAGCGTTTATGTGAACTGGCGTCTTTGTTTTAAAGGGCGACGTATCTGAGACGGTGAGGATGTTCTTCGACGATAGTAAATCGTTCCCTCCGGCTGCCAAGAGCCTGCTAACCATCCAGGAAGTGGACGCCTCCCTGACCCGCCTCGCCCAGCTGACCAAGGAGGACGAGCAGCAGACCGAGCTGGAGGCCATTGCCAAAAAGTAAGGCAGTACATTATCATGTCGTTATTAATTAGGCCGGGCAGTAAAGTAGTGCAGATAAGGTAATTCATTAAAAGAACAAGCAGTGCAGACCTGATCTATTAAAACAGTTTATGACTCTTGCTTTAATGCATCCAAAAGTGACAAATCAAGTCAAGTCAATTTTATTTATATAGCTCCAAATCATAACAGAAGTTATCTCGGGGCACTTTTCATATAGAGCGGGTCCAGACCGTACGCTTTATGATATTATTTATGGGGACCGCGAAATGAGCAATCACTTGGCAGCGGCAGAGAAGGAAGAAAACACTTCCTTTAAAAGAGGCAGAGACCTCGAGACCTCAGGGTGGGTGGCCATTTTCCCTCGAACCAGTTGGGCGTAGAGAGAAATGGAGATGGGCATGAACCACTTTTATTTATGGAGCACTTTCCATATGCGAAGATGGATTCATGCGGTGCAGGGACACTTACCAACATATAAATATTAGAAATCAATAAAATGTTAAAAATTATAATCAAAACTAATGTTAAAAAGAGTGTAAAAGAGATTAAGTGTTAGAAGAAAAAAAAGAGTATGTAAATAGGTTAAAGAAAAGAGGCACAAAGCTCTAAAGCAGGGTTTCTCACTCCTGGTCCTGGTCAGCCACTGTCCTGCATGTTTTAGGTGTTTCCCTTACATGACATGTCATTTAGCAGACACTCTCTATCCAAAGTGACTCACAGTGAAAACAAAAACACACCTGATTGAAATAAATGCGTCATTGTCAGGCTTCCGCAGAGCTTACTGACGAGCTGACCATTTGAATCAGGTGTTTTTGAGCAGGGAAATATGTAAAACATGCAGGACAGTGGCTCCTCAGGACCAGGAGGGAGGGAGGGAGGGAGAGAGAGAGGGAGATGGAGGAAGAGAGAGTGCCTGGAGCCTTGTGAGCACCAGGGAGTAAACAAACACACAGTGGTTTTTCACAACGTTTAACAATCATCTTGTTGACAGGACAATATGGACTTGGATGATTCACTGAGACTGGAGGGGAGGTTGAATGGAAACATGTAACAAAGCCCTGAAATAATGAAAGAATAACGTATTGACTGGAATAAAACGTAAAACATGATATTCTGATATCAGGAGGAGGGGATTCTTTTCCGTTGGTGAAAAAACATCTGCCTATTTGAAGAGACATGAGGCGATATGAAAACTTCCACAATAATTGGGATTTACGATATTGTTACATTAATTAATAATACACTTTAATATTGTTACTTTTTTAAAGATTAGATAGACCCCAGGCTATGATTTTTTTTTATTTTTAACATGAAATATTTTACGACACTCCTGTGTAAAAAGCCAGTGGAGGCAGACAATAATTGTAATTCTTCATTATTTGGAAATCTTATTATTTGCTTGTGCTTGTTTCTTATTGTTAGGATTTGCAGGTTTTTTCCAGCTTTTTTAGATTTCCTGCCTTAGGCAAATCTTTCTGTCTCTCGCTCACACACACACACACACACATACACACGCATGCGTGCATGACATCTTTATCTGACATTTCTACCCTGCATGGCAGCATAAGACCCCACAGTCAGAGTTTGTTTATGTGTCATAAATTTCACGTTGCTTGCTGTAGACAAGACTCGGGCCATATTTTCTGCTGTGCTTAACAAAATATGTGTTTTGAAGTTTGTGAAGGAAGCAGAAATGAAGCAGATTATATTCTTAATTTATTTAAGTTTCTGTCAAATCCAAGCAAGCAATTAAACTAATGCATTTTTGTTACTTGTGTTTTAACCTTTTCTGGTCGTTAATGTTTATATTTCAGCTTCATAAAACGCTTCTTTTATTATTCCACAGTGATGACGTTTATTCTCTGTTCATTGCAGATGCACCAGTAACGACCTGAAATGCATCATTCGACTAATTAAACATGACTTGAAGATGAACTCTGGAGCAAAACATGTGTAAGTGTCTTTGTGTGATTTTATTTATTTATGTCTTTAAAGATAGAATAAACTGTCTATTTTAGGGACAAGCCGATGCAATACTCTTTTTGTATCTGTTCGATACTGGTCAAAGTCACAGAATCATATCAGTCAAGAGAAACATTTCTAATCAAAAAATCCGATATTAATATGTATTGCATGCTACACTGTGCACAGACTGTATAAATTATATATTTCAGCTGAGTCATGTTATGGGCTGTTATTTCCTCTAATATTTGTTTCACAGTTGGAGAATTATGTCTTTAAAATAGCTTGAAATGTGTTTCATACAAATGTGTTTCATACAGCTTCATACAGACTGTATTGGACTGATATTATGGTATCGGCGGATACTCCAGTTTGTGCAGCAGCAGCAAGCATTGTGTCCTTGGACTTCATGTTTGTTTGCTGAAGTGATGAAATTCACAAGGTTTCTTGAATGCATCTTGAAGCTAAACGCACTGTAGACCAGTGGGCTGAAAACATGCGGCCCGCGGGCCACATCCTGCCCTCGAGCAGATTTCATGCAGCCCGCCACTTAATCCTCTTATGACCATCATGTTAATCAGGCCGCCTGGATTTATTTTCATTTTATGTAGAAATGTCAAAATGTTTAACGAGTGAGTGCTTCCGCCCCTTTTCCAAAGATAACTTTTACTTTTCATGTCTGGCATTTATTATTTAACCGTTTAGGAATGACGCTGCTGAGATGCTGACGTCACAGACGTGTATAAGTGTATCTCGTCTGTGATTGGACGCTCATTCCGCATATTAATAAATTCATTTAGCATGTTATGTTTTTATTATGAACTATATTATTGTTCCATATCCATAACACAAACATTTAGTTTAAAATTCAGTGAAATATTACAAAATACTGTTACTGCAATATAAATTTTAACCATCGTCCACCCCTGATGAACAGTTGCTTTTCCCTCAAACGGTTACTTGACCAGCCCCCTCCTGACCAGATTACATGCTCAGTGGCGATAACGCCCGTAGCGTAGAAGCCACTCAAAAACCAGACTGGAGAGCAGTCAAACATCAAATATTCATTTCTATGCCACAACACCAACATAACTTGAACAAACTCAAAACATTTCTCAGTCATCAAATCAAATTTATCTTAAGGTTAAAAGTGAGGAAGAGTTACAGAAAAAAGTGACTTACCCACTACTTGTGGGTCTTCCAAACGAGAGCTCAGTCACTGGTGCAGGTCTCTTGAAAGCATCTTCAGGTTCTCCTGCTCCAGGGATCAGCTCACTTCTCCAGTCTTGTTTCCACACAGAACTATCTTTTTTTCTTAGTTAATTGACCAAAATAACTTTAATCAAACTCACTTCTCACAGCATTCATTCCTCCTTCAAGCTTCTCGTTTGTTCCCTCCTCTCCTCCCAGGTGTAACTGATTTATCATTCGCCCCTTCAATTCCGCTCTAGTATCCGCTCTCCACTTCTTGTTACAATCTTGACTAACCTCTTTTATTTTTGCTCTCTTTTTCTTCTTTTTTTTGCAGTTTGGATGCCGTGGATCCAAACGCATACGACGCCTTCAAGGCCTCTCGTAATCTGGGCGACGTGATCGAGCGTGTTTTGAGGAATCAGCAGGAGGCGTCCAACGGTTCGGGACAGAGGAAACTCCTCACTGTGGAGGCTTCGCTCATGACCCCGGTCCAGCCCATGTTGGTGAGTAGACACCAGAGGTCTCTATCGCCCCTGTGACCCCTCAATCTATTTAATGCAGCCCCACCACTCAATATCAAGATTTAATGAGTTATTTCTGTCTGTTTTTTGTTAGTTTTAGATACCTTTTGCATCATAAATGTGTCTTATTGTTATACATGTCAAAGAAACACTTTTCTGGAGTTGTGCAACATTGATTGTTGATTTTCCAGGTGCTAGAAGCTGCAGCTCGACCTCAGAAGCGTTAGTTTTGTATTTTTGGGCAATTTGTAAAGAAATATTTAATATTTATTGCAAATGTCTTTGGACTGGAACTAATGATTATTTTCTCCTCGATAAACAGAGTACTTGTTTGGTCCATAAAATGTCAGAAAATTGTTTTTCAAACCTGGAAATTATGACGTTCTCTAATGTCTTGTTGTCCTCAAACCAAAATGCATTTTTAGTTAAATGGAGCAAAGAAACGATAAAATATTCACATTTAAAAAGCTGAAAAATCTAAAATCTTCTTTTTAATTCTTTAAAAAATACTCAAACCGATGACTCGATTATCAATAGTTGACAATTCATTTAGTAATTAATCAATTGAGTAATTGTTTCAGTGATGTAAAAGGAGCCTTGTGCATTTGTGCAGAAAATTGAAGTTGCAAAGTAAAGCTAAATTAATCAGCGTTGGAGTCTTTTTTTATATAAATAAAACAAGTTTTCTCAATTGTGAAATGATTAAAACTGAATAATCCTGGTTTGTGGACTAAGGAAAATTGAGAACATGATATTGATTAACTGTGAAATAACCACTGACATGATAATCATAATCACATCATGAGGAAAATGATAACTGACGTCATAAATCAAATGAAAAGGAGCCTACTTTTCTCACCGACTTGCATACAAACTAGTGGAGGCGCCTCCTGATGGCCACTCAGGAGAATACAGATTTCAAATGCTTCCTTATTGCCTTCACCCTCCTGAGCAGGGATGACATTGATTTTTCTTCTCTCGAACATACAGTCTCTGATCACTGCATCCACTTGTGCCCATTGTAACTGAGTCAAACACACACACACACAGCACGACCTCCAAGGAATGACCTAATTTAATTGTTAGATCATTGTGCATCAGTTATCCAGCAGTGAGCCGATACTGTAATCATCCTTTCTGGCTTCAGGCTACAACACTGTATGTGGGTTATCAGCGGTAGTAAGACCTGAGTAAATTAGAAATAGATTTCCGATAAAAGGATGATAATTAGTTCTTTAATAGCTTGGATTTATAAAAAAAAAGCCTTCAGTGATATAAAATGATTTTGATGCCTTACAGCTACACCTCTGTGCATATAAAAACAAAAGATGTAGATTATAGGAAATGCTGTCGATCAGTTCAGGAGATTAGCTTTTAATTCGTAGTTTGCAGTCGACGGCTCCAGCTGGACCTCACAGATAAACCCATGTTGAGTCCTCATTGACAAAATTAATGCAAGTGCTAATTCAGCAAGATGCACACACACAAACACATGCACAAATAAATAATAAACACAAAACCCCACGGAGCATTAGCTTTCACATTACACAGCAGACTTTTAATTACACAGTATGAGAGTAAATTTAAAGTCGCTGCAGCTTTATCACATTTCAGTTTACAAATGTGCAACACGGTCCAGCTCACAGCTGGAACCCTTTCACTCCTGACGTCCTGTACATCAGTCTGTGGAGGATTAAAATGCTGAATCAGTGCCTGATATATGCTGTGGACTGAGTAGAAGAGGAGAAACGTGATGGTGTATGTAGCTTGGCTATGTTTTTAGTCTTTGTGATGCTAGATGTGAATTTTTGTATATCGCGCTGCGTCATTCGCATCATATGCACCCCTAGATCATTTTTGTGCTATTTTTGTGTGCATTTGCATCAAGCTTTTCCTCATTTTTTATTTTATTTATTTATTTTTTTTTAAATGGTCTCTGTGGATGTAGAGCTGCGAGTGTAGCATAGATTTATAAAAGAAAGAGGGAAAGGTTGAATGTAAAATGTCTTCTGTGGGGTAAAATGACTAACGCAATGTCCTTGACATCTTGCTGAAAGGTGTTACAAAAATAATGTAGGGAAAGTAATGTTTTCTGTCGTTCAGTTCAGTGGTTCTGGCACTGAAGTGTTTCCAGTCGACAGCTGTGTCTGACACTGACTGCAGGACGTGAATGTGAGAATCTCTGGTTGGTCTTTGTGTCATTAGGAGGTTTCAGCAAAAGTAAAAAAAATAATTCAAATCAAGCAAATGACACAAAAACACGAATGATTCTGTAAGTAAATACATGGCGTGAAAAAAAGCGTGACCGCTGCATTAGCAAGCTTACCCAAAAACTACCAAACCATTTACTTCTTCTGTTTGTGTATTTTTGATTTGTGCGTCATTAAAACATATTAAAAACCTCTTGATTTTTAAGGGGTTCCTCAAACAAAACCTGGATTTTAATAAACTGAATGAAAAAAAAGCCATTAATATGTTAAAATAGTAGGAAAACAAAGTGACACAGGTTAGTCAAAATGTTCTCATATGTCTTGTTTTGTTCTCATTTCAAAACTAAAAAGAATCAGGAAGCTTGTTTTAAAACATTTGAATCAAGTAATTTTCAACACTTCCCCAGAAACTAAATATTTTGTTGTCAGATCGCCAGTGAAGAAAAAGACATTTTCCCAGTGAATTTTTCCAGTGATTCTTTTTTAATGAAATGTAACATTAAGAATTTGGTTACTTGCTTGACCGTCGTCTCTGTTTTCAGGCGGAGGCGTGTAAATCCATCGAGTACGCCATGAAGAAATGCCCCAACGGCATGTACTCGGAGATCAAGTACGATGGCGAGCGCGTGCAGGTCCATAAGAACGGAGACGTCTTCAGCTACTTCAGCCGCAGCCTCAAACCTGTGCTGCCGCACAAAGTCAGTCTCTCACACACACACACACACACACACACAGACAGACACAAAGACAAACAGTACAAATGTGTGTCAGAATAAAACATGGCCAGGTTTGCCCCCGGGGGATTAGCAGTTTAACGGTGTTATCCCAGCGTGAAATTCCGACATTCCTCCACGGCAAATTTTCCCTGCATTTTCTCTGCCAGCAGGAGCATGACAGTTATAAACATGCGTGGATAAATACTGCAACATGTTAATTAATTTAGCGCTAAATTAATCAAAGGCACAAGGGAAATAAAGCCAAATAGTGTTTACATGTAAGGATATACAGTATATCATGAAAACACACAGGGAAGCTTTTATGTAAGCTTTTCTTTTTTTTCAAAGGAGAGCCGTTTTTCATTCTCCAGATATATTTAAATTAATGCAGTTTAAACCAGAGGTCGAGCAATTCACTGTTTTGGCTGATTAATTATATTTCTTACAATCAAATCTTGTTTAAAAGCTCCAAATTATTATTTTCATAATGAATCAATCTGTCCTTTATGTTGAACTTTGTTAGTTATGCTTTAAAATTGGTAACATTTTAAACATTTATCTGTAAACTATTATTTGAGCGTAATATTAAGAAAAGCAACTGAGAAGAACAAATCAAATCAATGTGTTATTTTCTCTATTAATTGAGTACTTGTTTACGCCAAAGAAAAGTCAGATAATGTTGAACAATGTTTCCCAAACCTGGAAATGTTGACGTTGATTCAGTTTTAATGATTCTTTGTTTTATGGAGCAAAGAATCCAGAAAATATTCATGTTTAAGAAGCCGAAAAATCCCAGAACCGATTAGCCGCTGCCACCTTGTGATAGTTGTTTATCACCGCAGTCGTTGATTGGACATTTTTCCGCTTTGTATCATTTTTTTATTGCAATGACTATTGAAGTAATTGGAACATTGTTATTGCAAGTTTTCTTGGAATATCAGAAACAGACTGATGTTTGATTTCCCTTGGGAATGGAGGGTCATTAAAAATCCACTGTGTCAGTCGAGCTCAAGTTAATACCCTATACGTTTAGTGTACACAAATTGCATAAAACCCAGAAAAACATATTTTAAAATGTGTCAGGACGGGTCAGACTGCTTTAAAGGAACACAGCATACATAAACAAAAAACAACAACAATGCTGAGCTGTGCTGGACATAATTTCCCCGTGTAACAGCTCTGCTCGCTCTCACCATCAGCCACATGGCTAAACACTCGCCCTCAGCCTCTGTAATTAGCCAATTTAATGCCAATGTTAGGTTCACATTCAGTAAAGGGTCGGGGGGCGGGAATGGAATACAATTACAACAGTCCAAATTTCCCTAATGCTCTTTTATTCAGATAAATGAATGAGATTTGATCTTGACCTTCTTTCTTTCTTTTTTTTTTAAATATAGGTGGCTCATTTCAAAGAATACATCCCTCAGGCTTTTCCTGGCGGTCACAGTATGATACTGGATGCTGAAGTCCTGCTCATCGACACAAACACCAGTAAACCCCTGCCCTTTGGGACCTTAGGCGTCCACAAGGTGAGGGGACATTGAAATGTCTCACACAACAGCATCATTTTTGGTTCTAATTTCTTCTCCCGTCTCGTTTAGAAAGCAGCATTTCAGGATGCCAAAGTGTGCCTGTTTGTTTTCGACTGCATCTTCTTCAACGGTGTGAGTCTCATGGAGAGGTAATGCTGTTTCCACTTCATCGACATCCTCTGTTCTGTCGTTTTTGGGCTTTTCCATCAGCGATAGCACCTGGTGCTTTTTTTTTAGTGCCTGCTCTGACGAGGTTCCAAGCGAGCCGAGCCGATACTAAAATGTGACGTCGATATTTCTCATCACTGGAAGTGTCATGAGCGTGACATCCGACACGAGAATCAAAGCCAACAATGCCGAAGTGTAGATCAGTTAAAAAGACTTAAAAATCCCGGAAAACATCAAGCGTTAATCTACAACATTTAGCCAAGGAAATGTCTAAAGTATAAACATTAACAGCAGCACTGCCGAAATTGCTCCGGTCATGCAGGAAGTACTGAACGATGATTCTAATGATTCAATTACACCGAAAACAACTGCTTCACAAGTCACTAGTTTGTGCATTTGTGTCGCATACAAAACACCGTCACAGCAGTTTCACACAGCTGTGATACAATGACTCCGCCCACGTTAAGGAGGTCCAATGAAGTAATTGAAGACCATACCGAACCAAGTTGAGTAGTTTAAGAACTGTAAAGTGGAAAAGTGCCATTAGACGTGTGTTTGCATTTCTCCAGAGACACGAGAGTCATATAAAAATATTCCTCCCTTCACTGGCATCATGTACATTTCAGTATTTATTCCCCAGCCTCAGTCACAGGTTTAGTTGTTCAGTATTTATCTAACGATATGTAACGCACAAAAAAACAAGTTCTCTCACGTGTGTCCTCACATCCTTCAGGCCTCTGCGCGAACGCAGGAAGTTCCTGGACGACAACATGGTGGAAGTGCCAAACAGGATCCTGTTCTCTGAGATGAAACACGTCACAGTGAGTGCGACGCCTCTGAATGTCGACTTTTTTGCTGTAATATCTATAAAATGTTTGATTAAATTGTCCTGTGTGTGTGTGTGTGTGTGTCAGAGAGCGGGAGATTTGGCTGAAATGATAACGCGCGTCATCAGAGAAGGACTTGAAGGCCTCGTGCTAAAAGATGTTAAGGTAAGATTTTATTGTACATTTAGATGTTAAATTACCGCATAAGTTAATTGCATTCTTCACCTACAAAAAAAATCAACAAGATATAATTAAAGATATATTAAAGCTTGAAATCACAGATGACTACGTAGATCATAACTTATTTTAGGAATAATATCGACTTAGTTCAGAAGATGGAGCAGCAGTAATTTATTTATAGGAGAAATTGTCTTGTTTATTTAGAAGAACAGAGCTAAAAAATGGCCGATAGTTTGCTGATTCTGCACGGTCTCTCACAGCATTTTTTACTGAAATGCTTGTTACAAGGAACATTATTTTATTTTATATTTCATTATTGCAAGTGACTTGGTTTGGATAAGAATTGCAAGAGAATGAAAACTGCACTTCTCAGAAAAACAGAGCAAAATCTATTACTTTTAGGTAAAACACAGCTCGATAATTCAGAAAACCAGCGCAGAAATTAAAATATCTTGTATAATTCAGTGAAAATTGCGTTGATGACGACTTTTCTGAAATAGTGAACGTTTTATCTATTAGTTGTGTTTAAAAGTAAAATTTGTATTTTATTTGTTGCACTACTTTGGCATTTTTCTTAAAAAAAAGACAGATAAAAGTTTGAACATAATAAAGAGGTTTTTACTTTACTTTAGTTCCAGTTTAATTATAGACGTAGCTGGAAGACAATGATTTTTATTTAAGGTGTTCTTCACATGTTGTGTCTCAGGGAACCTATGAACCTGGAAAACGCCACTGGCTGAAGGTGAAGAAAGACTATTTGAACGAGGGAGCGATGGCGGACACGGCTGACCTGGTGGTGCTCGGGGCTTTCTACGGAAAAGG
This sequence comes from Solea senegalensis, assembly GCF_019176455.1. Classification (NCBI taxonomy): domain Eukaryota; kingdom Metazoa; phylum Chordata; class Actinopteri; order Pleuronectiformes; family Soleidae; genus Solea; species Solea senegalensis. The sequence continues at coordinate 6,097,660 of NC_058033.1, forward strand.
CTCCAACGGTGAGTAAAACTCCAGCTGTCGTCCACGGGACATTTAGTCCTCTCGGACACTTTGTCTCACTACATGTGACACTTTTATTGTCCGGGTTTCTTTTCTCCGCTTGAAGCTTTGGCTCCTCGGCTTTGTCCAAATGAGCTAATCAAGAAGGTTTTACTGCTGCTGTTAATTTTTAATAATGCTAATTCTTTTAACGACCGCTGGGACCGTTTTAGGAAACAGCATTCAACTTTGAGCAAAACGGATGTTAAATATGCCTTCAATATTATAATTATATGAACAATGTGAGTGTGAGGCAGGTTGAAAGTTCCACAGCCACTCAATGAAAGTCATAATGAAAAACGTACAAAGAACTTCACAAGAGTTAAGTTAAAAAGAGAAAATATACAGGCATAAAAACATAAAACACGGTTCAGGTAAAACATCTACAGTCTACAAATACTCTCCAATCAGTCAATCAACCAAAACATTGCCTGTAAAGTGTTTTTTAAACAAATCAAAGCAATTTAAAGTGCTTTACATGCAATTTACAAAAACAACTGAAAATGTTCAGTTTTTTGCATGCAAAAGCAATCAAATCAATAATAATTAAAGAAGCTTTAAGATGTAAAATGTTTTGTCATAATTGTAGGATCGAGTGTTGACATGACAGAGTTTTCCTGACACGCCATTTGTCTCGCTAATTTTTTGAACGACACAGCCCCCAAAAAATAACAAATGTTTAATTTAAAAACTAACCTGGTAGCTCAACGACTGACCTCGTCGTCTCACTGGTGTGACATCAGCCGTTTATTCCTCTCCCGTCCCACCAGACGTCTTAAAAGATATGCAGTCTGTGGCTGTAACTTATCTGTGAAAAAAATCTTACAGATTTATCATAGAATAACACAAAACACTTTCTCTAAAAATACCTTAACTTTTAACCCGTTACAATTTAAGAAATTATTTTCCAGGACATTTGGATTTATTTCCTCATTTTACATGACTGGAAAATTGGCTAAACATTTTCTAGGTTTTCCAGGACGCGTGGGAACCCTGTTTTTGTGTCACACCCTAGGAAAAAAAAATTAACTCGAGCAAATGCAAAATTCGTGTCCACGTATTGACTTTGTATCCGATCTCGCCTGGTGAAAAATTCCACGCTGCGTCCGTGTCAATGCTGCATCAACTCAAGCAAGTCTATCTGCCTGGAGTTCCTCCTCACTGAAGGTGTCGTCTTCTTTTTCTCCCTCTTCTTGCCACCAGGGGGCATCATGTCCAGCTTCCTCATGGGCTGTTACGACCCAGACTCAAAGAAGTGGTGCACGGTCACCAAGTGCTCCGGAGGCTACGATGACGCCATGTTGGCCCGACTCCAGAAGGAGCTGGACATGATCAAAATCAGCAAGGTCAGAGAGGATTCACTCACGGGCTCGACACAGGCTGGTGCCGTAAAACTGAAAATTAATCCTCTCTATATGTGTGTGTGTGTGTGTGTGTGTGTGTGCGCACAGGACCCGAGCAAAATCCCAGGATGGTTTAAAGTCGTCAAGAACTATTATCCAGATTTCCTTATCCGTGATCCGCAGGTGAGATCTCATGATTCAGCACATTCTCGCCCTCCCAGTAGAACCTGCAGCTGTATATCTGCGAACCGAAGACCTTTTATACATAAAAAGTGATCAGTTAAAAGCGTCTTCTGCATATGTCCACTGCAGGAAGGTCCACAGATAAATTAAACTGCAGGCGTATTAAGATAATGAACAGCAGAGCTGTGCAGAGCTGCTGCAGGAGGAGTTTACGGCCTGTAGAAAAGTGGAAATACTCAAAAGATTTTATCATACATCCTGTTAAATGCTCTCAAAATAAGTCATGGGGAATTTTCTTTACCGGGATAATTGTAAACAGGGAAAATGCCTAAAAATATGTATCCCGCCAGAGAGTTTTACAGTTTCTTGAAATATAGCGGAATTGCAGCACAACAAAAATAAGCTCCGCCTCCAAAACAGAAGAAATCTAGATTTCTTTCTAAACTCATTAACATCTTTATTTTACTATTTTGTCGTGTTTTTGGTATCGTAAGCACAGTTTTTTGTGTTAACTTGTATTTGAACCAAGCAAATGTAAAGTCCGCCCACATCTGTTCATTTTAGACAAAAAAAGCATGACAATAGAACCTGGAAATCATTTCAGTGTGTTTTGGAGGCTGTTTCTGTTTTTAGTCACAAGAAACAAGGTTTCTTTTAATGTTTATCGCAATGACATTGTGAACTAAACTAAAGACTAAAACCAAATTTGAACAAATGTGATTTTTGTCGTCACATGTTAACAAACGTTAACGTCATTTGTTCCTCTCCCTCTGCAGCGCGCGCCCGTGTGGGAAATCACGGGTGCCGAGTTCTCCAAATCAGAGATGCACACAGCTGACGGCATCTCCATACGCTTCCCGCGCATGACGCGAGTCCGCGACGACAAGGACTGGAAGAGCGCCACCAACCTGCACCAGCTCAAAGTACGGTGTCTATATTTACATCCATGTTTACATGTTTATCAGATGTAGGAGTTTCTGAAAATGGCAGAATCGCCATTATTTCACAGGACATTAAACCCATAATACTATCTTCTATTGATTTTATAATGTATTTGATTAAAGAAAATCATTCTGAGGGCAGAAAATAGGATTGTAAATGATTAATTTAGCAGATATTTGCCGTTTTTAAATAAGCAGTGTTGGTCGATTTTATTCATTAATCATCCAATTTTTACAAATTACACTTTTGTTCTTTTGAAACTTTAGAAATGTTGCTAAAAGTAACTAAAAAAAAAACAATTCTTTTTTATTATGCCAAAAATTACCTGTTTATTGTATAAAATATTTAGTTTATATATTATTTTTATTTAAAATATTGTATCTAATTTCTGCAGTGCAGAAATAAAATGTAGCTTGGAGAGTTTTTCATGTGTTTGTTCTCAAAACAGTTTACAACAATTAAAACTGTGAAATAAATTATAAATATATAAATAAATATACCATAGAAAATAATGTACTAATCAAGAAAAGTAAGTTACATGATGTTAAAATGGAATATAATATAAACTATTTTCACATTGTGATCACAAACTTAAGAAAACATAGTGTGTGTTCAAGAATTGTTGCCGTTATTTTCATCTCTGGTGGAAAATGAGAACAATGTGGTAAATACTAATTATCTGACGTGAAAAGCTTCATCTGTTGTTATTTTCTTCTGACCGCGCAGGAGCTTTTCCGCATCTCTAAGGAGAACTGTGACTTTAAAGTGACCGCGGGACCGTCGACATCCAACGACGACAAAGGTTCGTCGGGAGGCGACAGCAGCGACAGGAATTCACCGCCACCGCCAACGCCGCCATCGTTGGCCCACGGAAAAGCTCCTCCCAAGAAACCAGGTAAGTTCACGCAGCAACAAAAATGACATTTGTGCTGTTTTTAATTGTATAAAATTATGTATATTTTTGTCCTAAAGCTGTAAACTATATTTTTAATCAGACTACCTGATAATATTAATAATCGTCACAATTTCCATTCGACAAAACATTTTCATTTGTGGTTAAAACGCTCGTCTACAACTGCAAATAGTGATTAATTTTGTTAATCGTTATTTCCAAACCTCAAAGTGACTCAGTTTTAATGATTCCTTTGTTAAATGGAGCAAAGAAACCAGAAAATATTCACATTTAAGAAGCTGAAAAATCACATAACTTGTGTTAATTATTATTAGTATTGTTATTATTAATAAAATAAAAAAAGAAAAATAGTAGGCGATAATAAATTGAATAACACAAAGACAGAAGTGCTGAGAAGAAGAACTCTTTATACATTAACACATGTATATAAACAATAAAAAATAACTTTAAAATGAAGTAGAATAAAAGTATGACACAAACAACAGACGTGGACGCGGGACTAGATAAGCTTTTGGCTTCTCCCGTTTTCCCTTTCGGTTATGTGTATTGTGTGAGCTACTCTGCTGGGTGATGAGTGAAATGTGTCATCTAAATGTCATGACCGAAATAAACATATAAACTTATAAATAAATAATAACGAGGTTCTCTTAATTTCCAGGTAACAGTGTTACACCTAAAGCAAAGGTGGCGGCGAAGTCGCAGCCTCGATCTCCGGCCCCTGAGCAGCCTGCTGCCAAAAAGGTGAGTGAGTGTGCTGTGGTCACGTGACTCAGGTGAGTCCCGTGACATCGAAATGGAGCTAAGACCCTTGTGAAATGGTGATGAACGAATGATTTTTGTTTATCACCAGGCGAAGAAGAGTGAGAACGTTTACAGTAACGGACAAACAAAGACAACGGCGGCGAAGTCTCGACTGCTGGAGCCGCGAAACGACAAGGTTAGACCAAACGCAACATTTCATTTACTTTAACTTCAGTTATAATAACCAGGTGTGAACATAAATGAATCGTTAAACAAACAATTGTCAGGTAAATGTTCAAAGTAAAATTAAATATTTGCCTGTTTAACACCCATTCTGATTGGTGCTCTGGAATAACTGTCAAATTTAAACTTATAATTTAAAAAAGGACTGTGACCTTTCAGTTTCATATAAAACGTGAGGATTTTTAATCAGCACAAAGCATAAAGTAGAATAAAAGTCAGTCACAGCTTCAGCGTTGCTCTTAATTAGCACAAAACATGACAAACCTTTGTGTGGTTTTTCATTTTCAAATGATTACTGGATTAATAGGGAAACCAATTATGGAAATTGTCAGGTGCAGTCGATTAAAATGTTAAATTAAAGGTAACTGTTAAATTACTTACAAATACTGTCCTGATCTGTACACGTGGCATTCTACAGACTTTGTTTCTCTCACACAGTGATCGTTTTAAATACGTTATTAAAATGAAAATGCACCATTTGCAATTTCAGTCATAAAAACATGAGGATTTTTATTTCATGAAGTAAAATAATAGTCCGAAAAATGTCAGTAACAGCTTCAGTGTCGCAGTTAATGGACACAAACCACCACACACCTGTGTGTTTCTCCAAAACAAACAAAAACCTCACCATATCTCTGCATGCAGGTGTCTGTGCAGGACGTGTCTTCCTTAAGGGGACAAAAAGTCGTAAAGTTGAAGACATGTTTGAAAGTTAGGCCGAGGTCAGGGTTAGGATTAAATCAGTAGTAATTATGGTTAAATGTCCAAGAAATTAATGTAAGTCAATGTAATGTCCTCTGAAGACATGGAAACCTGTGTGTGTGTGTCCACCTGTGACGCAAGCAGCTCTCCAGTTTCCTCCTCATTATCTCCATGTGCCAAGTCGACTCCCAACCTTCGCTGACGCATGAAATTCACTCCCGTGATTGTTTTTACACTGAACTGCTGCTGCTGCTGTAGTTATTTACACTTCACTTTTAATTAGTTTACTTTCTAAGCAAACAAGCTTCAGTTTAGTTTTCACCACTAACACAGTTTTGACGACAGCAGCTGTAGCACACTTAGGATTCATTTAGTTCAAGTCCGTGTTAAGTAACTATACACCGTTTTATTATTATAGAAAACAGTTTCTCCTCTGTTCAAGATTTTTTATTAGTCGTCTAAAAATATGGCTCGATAATGATAACAATAATAATAATAATAATAATAATAGAGCTAAAATGTGTGTGGAAAACCCCTTTTTAGATTAAATGTTGTCCTGACCTACACATCTTATTCTACACACAGCTACGTGTTTCTATACGGTAAAAATGTGGCTTCTGTACGTGATACAAGATTGTTACTACGTTAATATTCTGTACAAACCACGACATTCGCAAACTTTGGTTTCCACTTAAGAGTCTAAGTTAGTTTGTTTGGGATTTGAAACCAAATTTTAATGATTAAAGTTATCGCTGTTTCCTGTGAGCTGACAAAGTCACACAACAGAACTTTACAGTGACTTAAAACTGGTTAAAAAATGTCACTTCCTTACATGTTACGATAATCTGTTCAAACACGAACTGTGACGTTTGAATTGCATTACACACGTGTGTTGCGTCACTAACATTTTTTCTGACCGTCCTTTTTCCCGCCGCAGACTCTGCTCGACATCTTCAGCGGTGTGAAGCTCTTCCTCCCCGACTCCACGCAGGACTTCGACAAACTGCGGCGATACTTTGTGGCGTACGACGGCGACCTGGTGCCAGACTACGACGCCGCCTTGGCGACGCACACCATGGCGGAGCCCGAGGAGAACAGCAGGGCGGAGAGGGTCACGCCCAGCTGGATCTGGCAGTGCATCCGCAAGAGACGCATGGTCCCGCCCTGTTAATAAACAACAACAATAAAGACAAACAAAACAACACACTTTTTTAACACTGAGTTTAACTGAACTGGGAGTTAATCTTTTTAACTTTTTATTTATAATTTCTTGTCCTCAAGTGGTTTTTACATTTTCTAAACCAGCAACAAAAACTTTATGTTTTTAGTTGTTTTAATTATAGTTTTTGCCAAATCGAGGTCGAAGCTGCTTCACAAATTGTCGCAGAAGCGAAAACGCACACACGTAATATGCATCATTTTTACTGCCAGAGAGACAAGTTCTTTCATTTTGTGAGGTTTTTACGACAGGAATAAACAACATTAATGAAATATCAGGAAAAATGTCACCTAACGCTGTTGAATGTACAGTGAAAGTGATGTTTCGTGTATTTTTATAAACACAGCACCAGAGTTAAAGGAAAAGTGCAGTTTTTTTTCTGTTTAACGAGGAACAACTTTAGAGGTTTTCTATGACTGATAGTCGCGCTGCAACACTTGATAGATGCTTGTTAAATGTGAATATTTAGTGGTTTCTTTGCTCCATAGAACAAAGAAATCATGAAAAGTCAACATTTTCTCACCAAACAAATAAAGAATATGATATTAAAACTGTACTACAGAACACAAGTTTACCATGGGGCTGTAAATAACGATTACTCGAGCTCTTTAAAATTTGATGCTCTCAAATGTCTTCTTCTTTGTCCACTGACCAAAATCATTTGTTTGTTACGTGGAGCAAAGAAACCAGAAAACATTCACATTTAAGAAGCTGAAAAATCAGAAAAGTGGTTTTAATTATTCGAAAAACAAACACTCGTTGACGGTTAATTTAGAAATCGATTAATAATGGTTATAGTCCTAGTTAAGAGAGGAATGTGAGGATGAATCACATGTAGTTCTGGGCAGAGTCTGTAGACCGGTTCATACTAAAAACCGGTGTACAAAATAAAAAGGACCATGACGCGGCAAAAACAGTTAACAAAGGGGGACCCTTTTCACTGCTGCACCACCCACACGTATGCTAATGACTGAGCTGAAGAAGTCACTGTGGTAGAAATAGAAAGTGTCGACAGGTTCTGAAACTGAAATGTTTAAAAACAGGTGAATTTGTATGAAAACGAGCAGCTGTGTTTGTTGTTTGTAAGGTTGTTTTTTTGGGGGGGGGTTTGGACAAAACAATGATTTACTTTACTGCAAATGTTGTCGCTGGAGCTAAAGTTGTAACTGGAGGCGGCAATAAACACTTTTATTGTGAAATTCTGTGGATTATTGGCACAAAAGTTTTTGTTTTTCCCCCAAAAAATGTTTTGTTTTTAATTTCTAGTTGACCGAGCCCTTGTGACCACACTGGACGCTCAGTGACCTCCAGGTCATTTGAGTTTAAGACTCCTGTTTTATACCATGACACGTTCAAATCCTGTGACATTAATGTTTGGTTACACGGCTTTAAACATGTTAAATGAGCAAAGACATTTTAATCTTATTTTAAATCATTTGTCGCCTCTTACATCTTTATTTTAATTTAAGATTTGCCTTTTTTTTCTATCCCCTGGAAACATGAGGCTACGATGAGGCTTAATTAAATGTTTGACTGTATTAAAGCTGTGAGGCAGCTTCAGTAAATCCACTTGAAGCTGCTCTGAAAAAGCCTGAAGGATCTTCAGGAGGAAGAGGAAGAAGAAGAACGTGGAATAAGCAGCAGACGAGTGACGGCGCATCTGCTTCACAGAGTCTGGGTCTAAACAGGTCAGTGGAATTTAAATAAGCCCTGAGCTTGAATATGAATATGTAAAAAGCACTTCTGTTTACCTTCTGGTCTGAGGATGAAAAAGTGTCTGCTTCAGGAATCGGAGTCTTCTTCTCGTTTCCTCTTGAGTCCAGAGGTTTTCTGGTCTTTGGAGCGACTCCACCACTGCAGGTCAAACTCCTCTCTGATGAGACAAGGCTGGAAAACAAAACACTCTTCATTATTTTCATTAGCGATTGTTTATCCCTTTTTTTGCCGGTGCATCAAAACTTTCAACTTCAATATCTAAAGAATAAGTCTGACCCTTTATTTTGAAATTTAACAGCCTTTTGTGTCTAGAAAATAAAGTTTGTGTCACACCCCTGCACCAAAGTCCACAGAGAAAATCAGCAATTCTAGATCACAGCACACAGGAGTTGTTGATCCACAGCTGCCTCCCTCAGTATGTTCAAGTGTTCAGTGTTTATTTAGTGACTTCTGGGTTTAAAAACCTTAGTTTGGATTCACCTCAATGAGACAAACTCATCCCACGAGGACGCAGCAGACAGCAGCTCCTGTTTCCCTGTGAGCTTAAAACGCTGGTTTTCTCTATGGGCTTTGGTGTGTGGGTTAAGTGACCATAAACAAACTTCAGTTTCCAGTGAGAATGGGTCGTTTAACAGCAGGATAAACATGGTAACTTATTCTTAAGATACTGTAGACTTAAGTGGGAGTAGATTTTATGACAATCTGCGTTTGACTCGGAGCCACCTCACAAACCCGAGTCCAGGATTGATTATTTTACAGTTAATAGCACTTGAGTTGTTTTTGTTTCACAGTAAATCGGTTGTACACGTAGTACTGATTAATTCTTAACCGCAGACATGTTTTTAACTTATTTGTGTGCACAAAATAACCATGTAGAGAGTTGAACCCAGGGTAGAACGCAGTTCCATGTGGATAAAAAAGCCAATACCACTCAAACTCATACTTATGTGAATCTATGGATAAATAACCTCGTACAACCCCAGTTTAATGCTTCCCCTTTAAACAGAGCCAGTGCTGAGCTGCAGCAAATGCCTTGCTGATAGTCATACCTGTCTGGAGGACTTGATCAATGTTGCGGATCGTAGACTGGAGCGGCTCACATCGGCGGTAGCAGCAGCAGAAGAAGCAGCAGTAGTTCCCTCCTCCAGTCGTTCCAGCAGGATTCTGGTTCTGGGGATGTGACTCCACGAGACACCGAGGCCCGGCTGCAGCTCACCACTGCTGCTTCTCGTCACATAGTTCGTTACCTGCAGATCCAGACCATCGTCATCATCATCGTCGTGTTGAGTTTGTCGTTGATTTGTGTCGAGATTCAGATCAATATATCACTTTAAAACTCAAAAATGGCCACACGTGTTACTATTTTACCAGTAGCTTAATGTGTGTTTCGGTTGACTTGAGTTTATTTAGATTCTGAAGGAGCAAATGTAAAGCAGCCAGTTTCCCTCCTGGGATTAATAAAGTATTGAGTCTGATTCCAGAGGTAGTAACAGCTTTTTCAGAGTCCTCTTAATCAAGTGCGACATAAAACATTATGTCTCTTCACCATTATCATTATCTTACTTTAAATAACAGGATGATCCGAGTTAAAGGAAGATTGTTTTAATGTGATACGTTCTTTTGTTAAATTATAACCTGCAGTCATAGAAATATAATAAGAAATGTTATTTTTGTTTTAAACCTTCTGTCAACAAAACAAAGAACAAAAGTTATGATACACAGTTTTACACAGACTCACTCCCCTGCACCAAAGCCCATAGAGAAAATCAGTGATTTCCCGTCACAGCACACAGGAGCGTGTTGATCCTCTGCTGCCTCCATCAGGGAGTTAAGATGTGTGATTCTGTGACTTCTGTGTATGAAATACTATTATTTTAGCAGAAGAACAGGAGCTCCTGAGTCCCCATCAGCTAAAAACACTGTTTTTCTCAGTGGGATTTGGTTTGTGAAGCAGAGTTGTGCAGAAAGAACAGTAATGGTGAAATAAAGCAGCAAACATACTCCGAAGTTGTAGTAGTTATACTACAGTGGGGGAAAGTGGGGAAAAAAAAAAGCTATAACCTGGTTTTTCATGTTGTCAAAGACAGTTAGTGGGTGAGAGTTGAAAACTCGTCTCACATCCGTAGCGGTGAACTTCAAACTCTTGTGTCGTGTCGTTCTTACCAAAGCAGCGACGTTAAAATCCTTGGCCATCGTCCTCAGAACTCCTGCCACTTGACTCATCAGGGACATTCCTGGAGACACAGGAAGACGTGGAGATGTAAGTTTGAGCACTGAATACACTAAACCACTCTCTGAGTGTGTAACCTTTGGTGATTTTGTTTTTGTTTCGTCTTTGTGAAAAACACACATCTGAAATCAGACCGTCATAGTGTTTTAAGAAGTAATTTAAACGTTGTTTCCGTGGGTTTCCTGAGGGTTCAACTATGTCATGTTTACCGAGAATAGCGATAGCGAGGCCTCAATCAGCATCACGTGAACTCATTAGACAAAAGTTTGAAAGGGTTTGTTTACATTTAAAAGTTTTTCACTACAACTTTAAATTTCTGGTAGATTATTGGTATTCTCACACACACATACACACACACACACTCTCTCTACAGCCTGCTTTGCATCAGTATTAGCATTTAAGCACTAGCCTGTATTCATGACCCCAGCAGACCAAACATTGCTTTAGACTCTGTCTGTGTGTGTGTGTGTGTGTGTGAAAAGGCGTTCTCTGCTAAAAACCTCAGGAGGAAAATCAAAATGCTAATTTTTACCTACTGCCCAGCAGCCAGTTGCATCTTCAGTTTATCTTTGTGACCTCAGACGTTTCCACTCCTCCGCGCTCGGAATAACAAACCGCTTTGGCCCCGGGGTGAGACTGCACGTTCAGATCCGATGTCTCTGCCGACCGCGCCGGGCACTGCCACAATAACCCACCCGCCTGTGTGTGTGTGTGTGTGTGTGTGTGTGTGGAGCCGAGAATAAAAACACTGAATCACACAGTGCTGCATAAACACAGGATCACGCACAGGATTTAGTCCAGATTATTGAATCATTTTAATCTCATTGCTCTCTAATGATAACAGAACTTTATTGTCCAACTAGAATAGGACACCTTTCATCACATATATTCATGTACAAGCGCTCTGTTAATTTAAAGAATGTTTGTGCATCTGACTTTTCATCTCATGACTGTCCAACACGTGACTGACGGGCTTCAACTTAGCAGGTGACTGACTGAGTGTGCCAGTGTGTGCACGGCTGACTGTGCTGAAATGCAAGAGCTATCGGTTGAAATGTGACAGATATAATGAATGCATGAATGAATGAATGTATGAATGAGACGGCACGGTTTCCCTCACAGTCTCACCCACTGATCCCCACTGCTGTAAAACACGAAGAATGAGAGGAAAGAAAAGGCGGCAGGATTTTGATTTCCCCACTCTTGTGGCCGCCATTTCAATGTAGATGAAACATCGATATAATATATATAAATACATTTTCATACATATTTATACTGTAAATATGCAAGTCCATACTGTGTATATTCTGCTAACTGAATACAATGTACCTTCTACATTCTATTTGAAGTTATTTAGTGTTTGAATATATTTAGTATTTGAAGCTATTTAGTGTAATATCTTTTTATATTATATATATAATTTTTGTTAATGCACGTTTCTTATTTATTGTCTTTGCTGCTGTAACAATGTCAATTTTCCCACTGCGGGACAAAAAGGACTATCTTAACTTATAACGTTACCTTAACTTTACTTCCTTAACTTAGTGTAGCTGTTCGGTAAACAGCATCACTTGTGTCTCGACACAAAAACACTGCTATACGACAGAGTCGTGTGGCGCTGACGGACTTGATCCACTTTGTGAGAACGTATTTGCTTTGAATTACATTCAAAACTTACACACTACAGCTTTAATTTGCCTCTCATGAATGAGTGGATGAATGTGTGTTTCTGTCACAGTTGTCACGACGTGCTTTATGATGTGCTGCTGGCGCCCTGTGGTGTGTGTTCATGTGGACACATTTATGGCAGGTGTGTGTTACTTTACAGCCTCAGGTGTAAAACAAAAACAAAACCCCTCACCTTCATTGTGTTTGCCTCCCAGCAGAGGAGCGACAACAGCCGACACAGAGTCCACAATCACTGCCTTGACAGAGCCTCCGCCAACTGACGCCTGATTCCAAATGTGACAAAATGAGTTTAGTGGAAGTGTCTTCTCGCTACAGTTTGACGACGGTGTATTTTCAGCAACGGCGGAAACGAACCTGCTGAAGGCCGTCGCTGCAGAGCCCGAACAGACAGTCGAGTAAGGAGAAGACGTCAAACACGCGGAAGACACGGATCCTCTGAAGAGCAGCCATCTGTGAAGTCACAGCAGCGTCTCCGCTTTCAGATCGTCACACACGTCGTCGTCGTGTCGTATTTGCTTTAAGATCAATTTCCCGTTACAAACGACAACAAAAACAAAAAGCCCACCTGCTCCTCCTTGTCGCTCGTCTCAGTTTGTAGCATCTGAAGCAGGCGGCTGGCGGTGAATCCTCCTGTCGTATCCACGTAGATCACGTTCTGCTTCAGCTGCTGAGAAACATGCACGGCCACGCCGAAGCACACCTGCGACACACGGGGATCGCTGCACTCAAGCATTACATCTGAATGATTGTTCATATTCAGTCAGGTCAGAGGTCGAGCAGACGTAGAAATACAAGAGCTACAATTTCTGGATTTGATTCAATGTAAAAACAGCACAAATAATATTCAAAGCAAGAAATAACTTTCTTTCAAATAGTTATTTCTTAAAATTCAAAAATGCATTTCGTCAGAACTTTACAAAGTATGTGTGTTTGGATCTCGGGGGTTAAATTATGGAAGGTGAATTAAAGCAAAGTAAAAAGTTCAAAAAATACTAAATAAAGGACGAAGAACAGCAGTTTAATCCAGTGTTTAAAGCCAGAAATATTGTTGTGTTGTTTTGAAAACATTAAGAACAGTGTTTATACACTGCATAATATTATTATGTAAAGAGTTGGAGAAAGCATAAAGTACTTTTAAATTGAGTTGTGCGTAAAAGGATTGGGTACAAACATATAAGTATGTACTTCTGCTCCTTTTTTAAAACATGTGACAAGAAGGAAATGTAAATGTGTTATGAAAAAAAGATTGTGAAATAAAATATCTAATGTTACACAAACAAATCTAATTTAGGAAATGCATCGTTCCACTGACCGTTGCTCGTGTCTTAAAACTGAGACAAAAACCAAGAGGGTGGGGTTGCAAAACTCCAGGAATTGGGAATTAACAGGACTTTAAAAAAAAATAAAAATTGAAGGTTGTGAACTTGGTAAATAATATATTGTATCTTAATCTTTGGCTAAAACAGTCTGTTTTTATGCAAATACAGTTAAATATGAATGTTATTTCTCAATCACAGGCAAACAGCACACTGACTGCACAGCTACTGAGGCCACGCCCCCTACTTATACCTTATACTTAATACTGATGCGGCCCCAAAAAGCACATTTTCAGACAGTATTCACATTGTTCCATTTTTGTAAACCTTTCCTTAAACGCACATTCTCATTAATTCCCATTAAAAGTTTCCTATATGGAATATTTCATTTATCATTTATATTTATTCCTTCCTTTGAAACCCTATTTGAGCTGCCTCACGCTAACAATCGTGTCCTGGTGATAATGTGGACGTTGTCTTTAATCCTCAACTTGTTACGAAGACTCGTGTGTGTGTGAGATGAAGAGGATAAAAAGTCATAAAATGCTTGGAAAAAAACAGTTAATTATTGTGCATCGTTTCAATGAAGAATTACGGCTTCTTTTCTAGCAACAGAATCTCTTTCAGTTCATATTCTTCTCAGAATAAATGGTGTTTTTAGTGCAGATAAGCAGTCTGTCAGGATACAGATACAGATGCTGGAGGGCCAGTTTTGTCTCACAGGCCTCCGGTTGCTGACCGCTGCTATAGGAGACGGATTCTGGAGAGGATTTATGAGAGAACTCATCAGCGATGGAGAAGAGAAAGGAAGAGAACGCTCACCTGAGATTTGCCACTTCCTGGGCCTCCTGACAGCTCCGTTATCTCGCCAGTATACAAGCCGGAATCCAGCAGTTTATCTAAGCTGCAGGAAACAAGGTGCAATTGGTTACTCTCCATGGCCACGTCGTGTAATAAACTATTAAAGTCTGAGGGAATCTGCGGAGCCGACAGAAAGCTACACAACAAACCACCTGAATTATGTTCCAGGCAAATCTTGAAAATATGTGGCCTTATTTTCAGACGCCTTATTTTTCTCATCAATCTCAGCCTGTGTGGCTGCGTCTTTTTAACAAAATCCATCAAAAATGGGTGTTAGTCCTTCATCTGTTTGTCAACTCTGACAGCAGTAAAAAAATAACCTTAACATCATTCACTTTAATAAAAACACCCTAAATATCCTTCATTTACTCAGAATATTTTGTTTCATTTAAAAGCATTAAAAATACCTTAAATATCACTCATTTGGCCAGAAGTGTTCTCTTTTATAATCCTTAGACACAGTTTTAATATTTGGCAGCAGTAAAAATACTGTAAATATTCATTTAGCCGTATTATTTTATTTTTCTAACCCTTACAAATTGCTCAGATCAAATTTGACCCATTTCAACAGCAATAATACCATAAATGTCATTAATTACGCCTGAAATATTCAGGGATTTTTAAATACCAGATGTTTGGGTCAAGTTTGACCCATTTTAACATTTGAGGGCAGTAAAAATACCCTAATACATATATAGATATATACATATATCTATATATGTACACTTTCCCTAAAGTGACACAAAAATTAAACAATTTTAAAAGTTCTGTGCAGGAGCTACAAACACTGAGACAGGTCTTGAATTCTTCTTCTTCTTCACATATTTACTGACACAAGTTTCACACAGTGAGTGAATAATGTCCCGTAAACCCTTCTGCAAAACTCTGTAGCACTACGATCAGTTCATTTCAGCGTCACACTCCATTTTATTACTGTAATTCATATCAGTTTGTTTTTTTTACTTACATGCATGTGCAAAAGTGTGGAGCTGCAGCAGGAACAAGCTTCTTTATTGACAGTGTTAAACCAAGTGAGTAAAGGTCTGTACTTAGGATCCATAACCTTGGCAGTCTTGTTATGGGCTCTTTGTTGCTGCAAAGGTAAATCTTCCCCCCGAGCTCCACCTCCAAACACCTCAGGTCATTTATACGCGACCTCTCCCACCCCAGTGTGTCCGCTCTTTTTATGTGTTCACACACTGTGAGAAACTTTCAGCCATAAATCACTGCCGCGCCATTAATTTTCCTCCTGAGCTCAGTGAGCAGAGGCCGGACTGATGCCACGGCGGGGTTGAAAGTTTCTCGGTCTCCCGTCAGCGGCCGACGAGTTTTCTCTTCTTGCACTAAACCAGAGTCTACCATACAAATAGAATTTGTGATGAGTCGTAACAAAAACAATGGTCCTGCCAAACAAGAGCAAAGCAAATGTCAGCTTTCTTTACAGGCTGTCTGTTCCTCCAAGCTGTTGCAAACTTCTGTTTAAATAACGACATGGAAACTTCTCTGCTCAAAGAGCTGCGGAATGTCGTCTGTGATTTCTCCATTCTTTGTGTTTAACTCATGAAACAACACGGAAACTTATGCAAGACTGTGCAATCTCTACTAGGGCTTCAAATAATGATTATTTAGTAGTTTAGTCTATAAAATTTATGAAAATGTTAATCATGTTTCCAAAATACTCACGTTTAAAAAGCTGAGTTTTGTTTACATTATTTTTAAAAGACTATTCAAACCGATTAATCAATTATTAAAACAGTGGACAATTAGTGTTGTGTTCCACCCATACATATTACTAAGGGACATTACATTGAGTAATTTCTAATGATTATTATTTATATAGAAAAAAATATTGTGCGTCCTGCGATTTCCAGAGTATTTCAATTGCTCAGCCCTACTTAAATATCGCGATTGTATCATATTGTGGTGTATTAAATGTTGCCAACTGTTTTAACTTAATTTAATTTAATTGTAGCTTTAACTTCTTTATGGACAGAAACGATGCACACTTGACCTTGTTGGAACTCCAGATGAACGAGTGATGTCAGTGAGTTTAGATCTCGAGCATGTGTCGTCTCAAAGCTTCAACCCTCTGACAGATTCCAGACCGGAGCATCTCGACTTTGACGACCCGACATTAGTTTGTGGAGCTGCATCATCTTCATGCGAGTGTGTGATGATGACAGTGAAGGAGGCGACAGCATGACCGAGGTCCTGCAGACTGAAGGTTAAGCATCACTCCAGGCCCGCGCTTGGTTTCGACAGAGGCTCCTCATCCTCGCACACAGTGTGATTGTGAAGGAGGAGAATTACTCCAGGAGTGCAGACTCGATGCCGGGGTTTCACCGCTGATGAAAACATCAGGTTCTCACTCTTGTGAAGCCTCGGCGGGGTGGAAGTGATTGTCCTTGAGAATTTCCCATGGGTCACAGTCATCAGGTGAGATCAAACTGATCTGTGGAGTCTGTGAACATCACAGTCTTCATCTTCATTGACACTGCGATTGCACCCAAAGCAGCCAAGAGGTTTTCTGTTGTCGTCAAGTTTTTGCTTTTTTTTAACCATCTGTGGCCAAAACAAACCCTGGATCAATCATTTAAAGAGCGACACATTTTCACTTCTATTTCATTGTAATGTCAGCAGCTCTAATGGCAGAGCTTTGTATAAATTTAGGGCTACAAATAAATATGTCGATATTTATTTGTTTGGGATTATGATGATGACAATTAGTCGATATCCACTTTCATGCAGCACATTTTTCTATCGCTCATATTTCACACCCACTCACACGCAGCCGGCACAGCCGCCAGGAACAACGTGGGGTTAAGTGTCTTGCCCAAGGACACATCGGCACGTAGACTAGCAGAGCCAGGAATTGAACAGACAACCTTCGAGTTGAAAGACGTCTCGCTCTACCACCGAGTCGCCACTAATCCAATCAAAACAGAAGCAACTTTAATTAAATTTTCAATTTAGAATTTTAGAATCTTTGAGGATAACAACCTGTGCAAAGATTATATGTGTGGTGTAAACATTGACCTTGTCAGGACCAGTAGTCCTCATGGAGACCAAAACCTGGTCCTAAAGAAGCAGAAGCTCATCTCTTGAGGAACTGGTTAAATTTAGGGCTAAGATTTTAAATGTGATTAGGTTAAAGTTAATATCAAGCCCCTGCTGTTTTTATGTACATTCTATTTTAACTTTTTATAGTTGTATTGTTAAAAATCGTTCTATATTGTGCTTTTAAATAATGTGGAAATGCATGTTTATTATTTATTATCTTTATCTTTACTGCTGTGACAATGTAAATGTCCCCACTGTCTTATCTTAAGATGCGGGAAATTCTTTGTATAGGTTTTTCAAATGAATGAGAATCCTAAAAGAAAACCTGCACTAACCTGTGTGTGTGTGTGTGTGTTATTACATCATCTCTGCATAAACACAGAAGCAGCACAGAGGAGACAACACTGTGGTAGAGAGCATCACATTCATCACTTCACTTGTCCACCACAAGAGGGCAGCCAAGACACACACACACGCTCAGTGGACTTCACTCACATGGCTGCTTCACTTTCATATCACCGATCCAAAGTGCCGACGAATCCATGAAAACCACTTAAAAAGGAAACACTTGTGGTCATTAATTATGCTGAAAACAGAGAGTTTAACAGTGGAAGAGGCTCCGTCCTATAAAGTCAAATTTATCTGGTCTGGTTTCACAGCTTTGTCCAGAGCTACCTGCGTCACTGCCACAGAATTATTTCTTCTTTTCCAACAGCTGAAATATTTATCTGCGACGTTTTTTGAGCAGTGAGACGACTCCATTTTGGGGGCTGCCTGCACACAACTGCAACTTTTCATGTACGACTGAGTCTCTGAGCTCGGTTTGTGAAAATTGGGCAAATACAGATGTTAAAATATCTATTTGAGTGATATAGAGATAGATTTTGTTAAAAACAAACAGGACTGAAACTGCTGATATTTATTATTAATAATCATAGCAGCAATCTGTTAGATTAGTTGTTTGATTCTTAAAGTGTCAGAAAATGGTTTCAAATTTCAAAATGACAAATGGCAACATTTAATCAACTGCTCAGTTATTAATCAATTCCTGAGCTAATTACCTAATTATGGCACATGTAATCATTTACTTGGTTTGTATCCTGTTTTTGTTACTAACAGATTCATTTTGCATCATAAACATGTTTGTTTTTTTAATGAAAACTATACGAGGGTGGGCTGAAAAGGCTGATGCAATGGTCACAAGTACGATAAAAAAACAAAAAAACAAGTGCCACGCATGATGCAACGGTCGAATGTGACCACATGTGGTTTGTTTTCCAAACACAGTCTCCCCTGCAGTCGATACACGTCTTTCTTAGATGCTCTTGGTATACAAGCTCTCATCTTAATAGTCGTAAAACGTCATCAACAGCAGATACTTCCACTGCCTTTTCGTCTCTGGCTCCCAGCGGTGTGGACCCAACGCTCATCCTGGAATGGTGAAGAAGCATTTAAGAGAAGCAGCTGGATCTGCGGCGACGTGATCAGCCTGGTTTGCTTTTGAACCGTGGCACCCAGCGAGCAGGAGAAACCTTTGAAATGCCACGTTAGTTGTGCAGAATGTTCTCCACTCTTTTACGGGAGATGTTTACAGCGTTGTCTCTCTGATTAACTGTCAGACGTGTGTCATCCATCAGCTTGTTGTGAACACGATCAATATTTTCACGGGTGGTGGCTGTGGCAGGACGTCCAGACCTTGGGTCGTCTTCAAGGTTCTCCCCACGCTCTCTTGAATTCACCTGCCCGGTATTGCACAGCTGATAAACTGGGTGAGCATGAATGTCCTTGGGTGCTGCTAACCCCTTGCTCTGCACATGTTTGGTGACGCCACAGAGTCAGTGTTGGACTCAAATATGTACAAAATTCACATATCTGTACTTTACTTTATTACGTTTTTGACCTAATTTATATTTCTAGCAACTTTTACTCCACTACATTTCCTCTATCTTTGTTACTCGTTACTACCAAATAAAATCAGAAGAGGAGGAGTTATTATGGTATTATGGTCTGTATTTATATAGAGCTTTTCTAGTCTTGATGAGATGCTTTATACTACAGTTTTCACCCATTCACAAATGGGGTTAAGTGTCTTATGTTATGTTATTATATGTGTGAGCAGGTATTTACTTAATATAAGTGACTCCAACTTCTACCCAAGTAATTTTCTGGTAAGATACTTTTACTAAAGTATCTCTTTAAGGTAATGTATACCAGACTGACAGTGTCCATGTTCACAAAATGTCTACAAATACTCAAAGTCCTCATGAAGCTATCAAATGTGGGTTTATCTGGAAGGAAACAATGCAGCTGGTATCATGAAAGGTTGAATTTATTGACCTTGAGTGTCCAGAAATAAATAAAATGCATTATTATTATTATTAATGCATGGAGTTTTATGGCTCTGGCATTAGTCAGCCTATGAACTTGTCAGCCCACCCTCGTACCTCAGTCGATATCAAAACAAACACTTTTACTTTTTAACTAAATCACATATTAGAAACTCAGTGGCACCCAGGATATTTGAGATGCGTGTTTTAAAGCAACTGTCAGTAATGTTTTGTTGTGTTTGGTCTGGTTCATGCAGCCAAAAAGAAAACAAGGAAAGAAAGTCAGGTCTCAGGAGCTAAAGAGTCTCCTCAGAGGGAAGAAGGAAACACAGACCTTTTCTAAATCAGTCGACTGCACTGTTGTATTTTTAACTACGGCCAAACTCCTGATGCATAATCCACCGACACAGTTCAATGCAAATTTGATTCAAACAACACAGAGAAGATTTTAGGCGGATAAAGCGGATCGATGCGGAGGATTCTGGTTACAAAACATCTTAGGTAATGTATGACACTATTGATTTCACGGTGTCCTGTGACTGTGCAAAAAGTCACAGTAACTGCTTTGACCAACAGCTGGAAACATAATTTAAAATCTGTCCACGGCTCCAACAAAGGCTGTTTTACCACAAATGGATTTGGACTAGATCCTTACAACACACAAAATATCTCCACTACTCCCATATAAAAAAAAATTAATCTGACTTTACTCTAACCTTATATTATTTGGCAGAGGAAGTGGGTATTAAATAGGCTTCACAAAATTACTTTTTGTTCTAAACTGAGCACACAGTAGTGTTTTTTTTTAATTCAATATGTGGAGAACTGTTCTTAGGAGTACATATTTGATACTGGAGGTGAGCCTAGCTTTAAGCCTTTGTGGCTCAGAGCCCGTCGTTTTATGCCCCGGTCCCTGAATGACAAAGTCGTGTGTTGTACTGTGTTGGCACAAATGTCTCTACCTGGGATTTCCAGTGGACAGGATGGCCGTGGAGCTCAATAGTTCCTCGTAGAGATCAGCCCCCGACACGGGGAAGGCGGAGTGTTGGGCCAGCAGCACTCGGCGCACGGCAAACAGAGCCTGAAATATAAAAAAAAAAGAAAGAAAAAAAAAAAGACAGAACATGAGGCTCACGACTGCTGCATAGATAAGACCTGACACACTTGTACTGGTCCACTTCGACCTGTGGTGCCAGATCAGGTTGCTTTCTGTCCACCTGGATCACTCATGTTTATGTTCCAAAGGCACACTGTAAAATGGGATGGCTTGGGACCCAGAGACGGGTCGTGGGAGATTTTTTTGTGTCCCCAATGAATGGATATTTGGATATCGGACCGATGCCCGCACTAAATATCATCTCACCTCATTCTTACTCAGGGTTGTTGGAGCCAGAGGACCTACTCAAAAAGCCTTATCCTTTTTTTTTTGTCTTAATCCACCCAAAATACCCCAGGCCTGTACGTGGCACTGTAACACAGCTACAGAAACACTAAAACCAGAGAAAAAGACCTTGAGCATGCACATGTACAAACTACAAGTATACGTGACAATCACAGAAACAGAGGCAGAACGAAGAAAGCCAGGGCGACTAAGGGAAGAAAACAAAAGTTGTCATCAAGCAAAACAATCTCCAAACACAAGAAGATGACTGATTAATTGAGTGAATAAATGTTAGCTCTTGTGGCAACACAATTAGTTTTGACTCCGGGGTCTGGGAACGATATGAAAATGCACAACAATAACGACATCATACAAAAACATGGCTCCATAGCCTGACAAAACAAACTGCTTGTTTTACAACAAAGTGAAGTAATTGTTTTTACTTCAACAGCTCAATATTTTCTCAAGTGGTTCTTGGTACAAAAAGTTTGACAACCACTGATCTACATAATATTTTGTGCCCATGAACAGCATCAAAACATTTCTATGGTTAGAGATTTACTGTGA
Source organism: Solea senegalensis (assembly GCF_019176455.1). NCBI lineage: Eukaryota > Metazoa > Chordata > Actinopteri > Pleuronectiformes > Soleidae > Solea > Solea senegalensis. Next base: position 6,119,141 of record NC_058033.1, read on the forward strand.
AACTCCTAAATCCAAATTCAGGGAGTGGTCCATGACCTTTAAGAATCCCATGTTCCCACTACAGATGGAACGCACCATTACACTCTGGTCGGCCTCTCTCCAAATGAGGCAAATCTTTTGGGCCTCAATTAATGGGAATTTATTTTGTGGCCCAATTTAGGACGTGGCCTCAAAACATAACACAGGACATGTTTTTATTTAAATTTCTCTCCTTCCTCGGCTTTAATTGGTCTGGAGGAGGCCGACTCGGTCACATTAATGTGTGGGGAATGCGTGACCTCATGTCGACCTGCTACCTGTTGTTTGTGCAAAAACAATGGCTCAGCTCAACAGCAGGAGTGTGACCAGCCGGAGGGATGCTGGGCATCAGCTCAGGGGAAGCCTGCAGGCAAAACAAGCAGGTCAGGAAACGGAGCTCAGTCAATGGGACGGAGCTGAACCTGCTACTGGCAGCGGCTGAAAAATATTCAGAAAACATAACGATCTCATGTGAGGAGAGGTGAGGACTGTCGCTCTCTCATTCTGCGAGGCTTTTGTTTCAACGCTTTCAAATTGAAATCAGCTCGATCAAAGTGGTCCTTAACTGCGGGGGAAACACAATATGTTGGAAGCTAAAGCTGCCATCAGTGAAATTTTTATTTCATTAAAAATCAGTGTTGTAGCCCTGAGGGACTCAACAAGACCTCAGATGAAAAAGCCGTTTAAAATTTCAGCATCGGAACACTGCTGCGTCCCTCCGTGTGAGGCCTCCCATAAATTCAATTTGTCCATCGTTATTCTTAGTAATTCTTGCAGAACATCTCCAGATAGTGACCTGTGCTATTATGTGCGTTTCCATCATGGTATGGTTTGGAATGGTAAAGCCCTGGGTCAGGCTTGCGTTTCGACTGAGAACACGGATAACAATGGAGGACATCCAGCAGCTCTTTAGACCGTAGTGTACCATTTCACTCTGGTACCCCAAGGAAAAGGGTCAGAGTTCCCACTAATGCCGAAAGCAGCTAAAGCCTATAAAAAACCTGCATGCACTGCAGAGTCATTAAACATCTTCCCACTGGTGGAAAACACACAACAAACTGGAAGTAAATGCAGCCTCAACTACAAACAGACATTACATTAATCCATCATTAGGATTTTTCCACTTCTTAAATGTGAATATTTTCTGGTTTCTTTGCTCCATATAACAAAGAAATCATTAAAACTGAACCATTTTGGTTTGTGGACAAAACAAGAAATGAGCGGTGTCATTTCAAGGTTTGGGAAACACTGAACAACATTTTTCAAAAAAAAAATTTTTGAAAAAGTTTTATGGACCAAACAACTAATCATATTAATCTTATGAAAAGAATCATTAGTTACAGCCCTAGATATGATAATGCTATTTAAAATGAGAGAAATCCACAGCCATTCCATCAGCTGCTGAGAGAAAACCCTGTATGATGTGCCACTTTAAACTCCAAACATTATCGCAGAAATCTGATAGGTTTCCTGTTTTTTTTTACTAGCTATTTAGCATTTTAATTGTTGAACCTTTAGTGCACCTGCATGTGACAAATGGTTGTTTTTAGTAGATGTGGCCAAACATTGGAGATAATAATTTCCAGTTTTCAAGTTCATAATATGAAATGTAGCAGTGAGAGAAGCTCATTTTCAGTCCCTCTGCAGCATTTCATTTTCCTTTACAAGAAATTAATAAATCGACAAAATCTGGAATTTACCCAGTGGGGGTAAAACTAGTGCACACAACTGTGCTCTAAAGGGAAAAACAAATTATCTTGTTGTACTGGGGGGAGTTGGAAACATGCAATAAAATATGCAGAGAAGAAGTGAAACAAGTGTCATCTTCAACCTTGTATTGAACTGCTGCTGTGAGACAATTTGGCGCTGCCTCTAAAGCAGATGACTTGGCTCATGAAGGTTATTTATAACAAGCCCCGTGGGAGGCCTGCTTACAATATGCATACATTTTAATTAAAATAATCCAATATATCCCACATACACAATGACTAAGTCATGTGGCATGTGGGTGAAAGTGTTTCACAGATCAACAAACCTCCACAATCTACAGGGTTTGTGGCAATTATATAAAAATGTGGGTGGGTTGTTTTTTTTGTTGACCTTTTTTCTTTTAATGCCTTAAAGAATAACAGTGAATTTGATTTATTTCAAGGAACAATGAGTTTGTTTGTGACAAGATGTTTTGTGTTGTTGGGAGGAAATGTGGTTGGTTTGCTAATAATAATCATAATCAGTTAATCTGTTGATTACTTTTTATCCATCAATAGAAAAGGTGAATTGGTCCAGAAACTGAATTTGTTCTCAAATGTCAAGTACTCAATTTTAATGATTTCTTTGTTCTTGGAGGAAAAGAGAAATCAGAGAGCTTGTTGTATTTATTCAACAAAAATGAAAAAAATTATGTAGTCTTGCCTTTCACTCAAACAACTTTAAACAATTGATTTACCTAAGCAACATAAGCTTCCCAAATTGGCTGTATTAAACACTAAGTGCCTAATGTATTATTAGTAAATAAATATGGCTGTTGGGAGTATCCAGTGTTAACATGTAATTACATGGCTTAAAGCAAAACTATAGTTTTGCATGTTTCCCTTTTTAAACAAGTGTAACATCACATGTTTTGAGTAAATGCGGCCTCATGGTTTCCCAGGGAATGAGCTCCATGTTTATTTAATTCATGCGTGTGTATAAATACCTTATATGACACGGAGCATCTCTGAGCGAGTTCCTCCAGATTGCATGAGACCAGATCCTCCACTGAGGAAACAACAAAGTGAGGACGTTATCAAGGACAGCTGCTCATTATGACCAAACAAACACGTTTCACGCACAGAAAGACAAACGTCACTCACCTGTTTTGACATCGGCGGCACGCAGGTCGCGCACTAAATCCTCGTCTAGCCCGGGACACATCCCTGCTCTCAGGACCACCATGCTGCTGCTTCACATAAGACAAACTTTAGCGGACTGAGGCAAGCAGCTGATGCTAAAGCTAGCTGTAGTTGCTCGTTATCTCCACGGCTAAAGCGCCTGAGCTAACTTGACTACTACTGGCTGTTATAACTGACTTTTACAGAAGCTGCTTCTGATTCACAACCCTTAAAGTATCCGAATTAAATCAAATTAACGCCTTCACGAAACTTTTTAAGACACTGGCTGACCGCAATTAACGTTGATTTGATCTTAAATTACACATGAGAAGGAAAAGTATCACCCGCCGACTTGCCGTAGTTGACAGTAAGCGCAATGGTGTTAGGGAAATGGAGTATATCAAATCAACACTTTTAATTTTTACTATATTTGTGCACTTGTCTTACCATTTACCATAAATAACTTCATATTATTTTGTTGTACACTCACTTATTTTGTGTTCTTTGAATACAGGTGTTATTTAAAAAATTCTGCACCACAGTCGGTTAATTTAGCTACAAATACCGAATTTACAAACCTTGTGATCATCCATAAACATTGGTTATTCTGTCACTTTATACACATGTATACATAACACACACACACACACATACATGTATACATTCATACACACGTATGTTTGTATGTATGTGTACGTATGTATAAGTACACATACATATATAAATGTACAAATGCAGACTTGCAACACAATAAAATAAATGGCTGCAACTAAATGGTTTTTGAAAATCTACACAGATTAAATAAAAATAAAAACATCACAAGAGACATTTGGCAATTCAGTCCAGTTGTTTGGATTCATTATGGTAGATGGATGATTGAGGTGTATAATACATCCTTAAAGACATCAAGTTACTGACATTTATTCCTTTGTTTTAGTATAATTAGGCCTTCATTTGTAATTCATTCATTAATTTGCAACATACGTCAGTATATTACTAATACTCACAGAATCACTGAATTGTCCCTTTGTTAACCAAGCTCAAGTCCTTCCATCATCATGCATTTCGCAGATTACGTCTCCTGAAGAAATACACCAACGTATAATTTCCCTTTTTTAACTTCAATAGTTTCCTAATCTCTGATTCATGGATTTCTTCTTGCTTCCTCGGATAATGTTTGTTTCCTAAACAGATTTATTTGAGCTGATGCAATTTGGAAGAAAGAGAACACACACACACGAGTAGATGTGATTCTCTCAGGGATAAATAAAGGAACCTATCATTAATATGATTATTATGCTAATATAATTATAGCAAAATGAACCGTATTAGAGTAATGGATAAGGAGCTAATTCTGTGTTAATCATTTGACTCATATGCCTGCGTGTATGAGTAATGAAGTTCTGCTCTAGGATGTGGAATTTTGAATAAAATCCAGCTGCTTTGTTCCCTCCACTGTTGAGGGATTAGTCTGAAAAAAGTTATTTCTGTTTGCAGAAGAGTACAGCGACTTTCATGCTTTAGCACGTTATATTCAATTGGGAAGAGGATATCTGAGGTCTGCTTCAAAAACACTGTGATAATCTATCATGTCAATCCCGAACAGTAACCCAAATACACCAAATTCATCAAATAGAGTCAGATGAACCAACGTTGACACCAAGGCTGTTTTCTCCAACATAATCCAAATAAAAGTCCAGTGAAAACATTTCACATTAATTCCAAACGGATAAGTGTCTGTGACAGTGTCGGCTGCAATTAACTAGAAAAAGATGATACGGGGAAATGGTACCAAATTTTTCTATTAGGACAAACCAGAACACCACTTTATCAATGCCAAGACTTTAAAAAAGCCAAATTACAGTGGAAGGTTTTTGCTGGAATCACATCAGGTTGTAAACTTGTTTCAATAAGAAAAACTACTCGTGGGCCTGGTTAGACTTTGAACTTTAAACTTCTGTTGTGCTTGTGTTCTGCTCTTGGCAACTGGGATAGAGTTTTTGTGGAAAAATCGATCTATAAATGATATATAAATCCAATAACTGTTCACTGACAGGCTTCAATCTTGTCACAGAATCTTAAAGGTCTTTAGGATTCATCGTCTCTGGAACATTTCGGTCTGTGCCAATGGAGACGTTTAATTGGATTAGTGGGAGTTTTGTTGTGTGGGTCAGATGTGAATGTCCTGCATGATATTTCTCTGACCGTTCGCAGAATCCTGGTCAATGACTCGGGTTTCCTCACAGTCGAGGCTGTGACCCCGTTTTTGGTCTGGCGTTCACAGACGTCGTCTCTCTGATTATGTCGTCACCCGACGCCAAGGACCGTCTTTATCGGGGGTTGGAAATGCAGATGGTTTCAGAGAGACCAAGGCCAAGATTGTCCTCCTCACAGGCAGCAGGCAACTGTATTGATCCATCTGCTTTTATTATGACCTGTGATCAATACAAGAGAAGATGAAAAGCCATAAAGGGGCGTTCTAACTGTGCATGTGAGGTACATCGGGTTCTCCCTGGCGACTACTTCCACACAGGCCGCCGTAATAGTAATGACTTGGACAAAACCATAGTTATAGGCGGCACATGACCTTAGAGAAAAGGAAGAGTATATAGTCCACTAAACCACGTCTCCTGGAAATTACCTGTATAAACAACTAACCTGCAACAGCAAATAGGTTTTAGAAAAGCAACCGATACTAATTTGTGATCCTGGCACTGATCTTGCAGTGCAGTGCCTTTTATCAGTGACAGCATTTATGCTTCCAAACTTCTTCTTTTTTTATTATTAATAATACTAATACTTCGATCTGTAGACACTACTGGCACGGACGCTGTTTTGGCCAACTTCAGAAATCTCCTACAGAAAGGGAATCAATCACAAGCCCCCGGTAGCAACGGTAGCTCAGTGGAAGACGAGTCATCTTTCAACTTGAAGGTTGTGGGTTTGATTGCTTAGGCAAGACACTTCAAAAACAACAACTTAAACCCACGTTGCTCCTGGCAAATGTGTGAATGGCAAAACTGTCGCGTAAAGCAGCCTTGAGTGATCATGAAGAAGAGAAAATACAGACCATTTACCATTTGAAGCCGAGTGGCAGGGATTAAGCCAGCAAGCTCTGGTAGCAGGTTTTAATTGGGCAATGCAACTGTAGGTTGCTTCATTTTCCTGACAAGACTATTGACTCTATGCTGCGCCCACGATTACCGGTGATATGGCTCTGCTTTGTCGTAAGCTAAATAAACGCAAGTCTTTTGAGTACAGTATAACAGGAGTTACTGTATGTGTGGAGAAATGACCTTACATCAGTCGCAATTTGACTCAATTTCTTTAAAATGCAACTGATTCAAGAACATTTGGAGAAGGAATCAATCTCTATCATGACAACAGGAGGAAATGTTGTTTAAAAAAGGAGCCGTACCATGAAAATCAATCTGTAAATGCTTCAGTTGAACACAGTGCTGGCTCATTATTACAAGCAAACTAAATGAGCAAACAAGTGTTGGTGTCTAAAAATAACAAACAAACACAATGAGGCGGATCCAAACATCACCAATCTTTTCCAACAGTGAGTTCACACTGAGACAGAGAGTCGGCCTCACGCTGAGGTGATGGACTGCAGGTGATTGCAGCTGCATTAATCATTCGCGAGAACCCGATGAATAATTCCAGAGCTCAGTCAATTTGATTAATTATTGATAACCCTCATCAAACAGCGATGGGTATATCCAGTTAAAGAGGCCATCTTTAGTGGGAGAGATGACTCGGGAGACTTTACAAACACTCGTTTTACAATTTGTTCTATTGTGGTGGTGGCTGATGATTTTCCTTTTTGAGGCGAGAGTGCAGAGTTTTCTTGTGACTTTATTTTCCTCCATGAGATGGAGATTGAATTAATGCACAGAGAAACAAAGAAATTGCAGAGGACAATAACGTTAGGCAGGTATAATTGATGATTAAGTGCTTTGGTGTTGGTCAAATCATGATTCACATTCTTATTTGCAACGTCAGAACCGGCTGCCACATTGTACTGCCCACTTGCAGTTTACGGTAACAAGGAACAATAATTTGGAAGGGTCTTCCACATTTATAAAATCTCCCAAATAATTCTAATCCTCTGGCCAGACAATGTCTTTGATCATATTTTAAATTTAAAACTTTTATTATGATATATTCCTATATTTCTTTTGGCTCTAATTTTTCCTTTTAACAGAAAAAATAAAATATGAAGTCAAACAGAATAATTTAAAATGCCAGAAAGACAAGATAAGATGAGCGAAACTAAGAGAGGCTGAAACTAAAGCTAAAATAAACTAAGACAATTTAAGTAAAGTAAGATAAGATAGTTGGTCAGCCCCACAATAGCTAAACTGTGCAAATGTGGCTAATTAAATATATGCTAAACTAGGCTAATCTAAGATAATCTAAGGTAGAATAAACTAAGATAACTGGTTAGTCCCATGATAGGGAAATTTACAACATTATAGCACAAAGGTAATAAACATGAAGTATGAAAATATAGAATTGAATAATATACTATCATCGTATGTATTCAATTATTATATTACATTATTCTAGCATTATCATAGAGACTATAAATTGTTTTTATTGATAAATTAGGAGGTGAAACTGATTAAATCATGAACAACATGGTGGCAGGTTATTTGCACAGGCTAATAAGGTTCAAATACACAAATACATCAATAATAGTATAGATATGGTGAATGTAGTAGGAAGAATGCTGTTCAGTGACAGATGAGTTAAATGGTTCCTTCTCCACCAGCTCCTTTTTATAATCCAGTGCTGTTGCTACGTGATGATCATATACAGTATATGATTCTGTGGCCGTCACAGAACAACCCCATTTCTCTCCGGATCAATACTCTAATCATAGCCGGTTAAATAAATCCAGATTTGCTCATGTTGCATGAAACTGGCTGCTACAAGCTGATCTTTTTTTTCTTCTTTTTTAATGTGAACCTGCTTATCGTTTCATCATCAAATCCAGGACGCCAAGAAATCATCATTTATTCATTTAAATACAACTATAACTGTTTACTATTCTAGTCATAATTAGGCACTTCTATTGATTTATTTGACACCTAATCTTGTATGTAATGTAAATATATGACTGAAGCATTCATCCTCCATTGCTAAGACGATCAAAACAATCATTATCAGTAACTATAATAATAGTAACTGAACAAGCAGCAGAAAAACATGAAGACAACAAGAAATGAAAAATGAACTGTTCTCAGTGTTCACAGATTTGTTTAAACCACTTATTTTAGACTAATACTTAAAACGACTTAAGAATTAAAATGGCTACACCAGCTACAAGTTTATCCAATCAAATAAAACCCAACTGCTTTAGGGTCACGTCAATAAATTCATTCAGATTAGGTGTTAAACAGGTTAAAATGTACCTGTTTTGTATTTTTTGTTATTTTAAAGCTTAATAAAGTATATCAGGTCAATCTGAACTATGTTAACATGGAGAAAATGGCAAATAAATGTAAATATAACGTCCTATGTTTCAGCAGTTTCAGTTCAGGATAAACTAAAACAAGAGTTTAGAATGTTTCTTTTTTTTTTTTTTAAACATCACCACTTTACATTTATAATGGGAACGGACCTATCACTAAAAATTCGTAGACAGGAAGTTGCAAACAGGAGGACAAACTTCCAGATAAGCCCACACCGATGCTAAATCTTGTAGATTAACGCTTGTTTCCAGGATTTTTAAGTCTTTTTAACTGATCTACAGTTTGGCATCCCTGGCGGAAAAGCAAAACAAAACGAGTAGAGTCGAGCCCAGTCGTGCTCAAACTGTGCCACTAGTAATCTAAATAATGTTTTGTGAAGCCTTGCTTTAAAAAAATAATATCAGGTCACGCAGAGTTGAAAACTATTTTTCAACTCACCATAAATCAGTGTGACTCACTCTTCCAGCTCAGCATGTATAGCTATAGCAATGAATGATGTATGAGGTATATGAATTATATAAAACATATCTTTAGACAGTCATGTGTAACATGATGGGTTCATATATATATGTTCATATACATATATATATATATATATATATATATACACATGTATATATATATATATATATATATATATATATATATATATATATATATACATATATATACAGTATATACACATACACACACACACATACGCTGTGACCTACAAGCAGGATCAAGCGATGTCGTCCCTCGTTTCTTGTCCCATTAATAATGTGAGTAAGCAGAAGTGAAGCTGCGAAGGTGCCAGGTAACTCACAGAAGATGAATGTGAGAAGGCGCTCGGCGTGCCTCCATAAAATCAACTGCATTATTCAATAAAAGCTCAGTGTTGACATTTACAGTTTGCTTTCAAAATAAAAATCAAGACACTACAGCAAAAGAAAATAGTCATTGATTTCCATTTTCACCTCCCCGCCAGTTTCACAAACCAGGCATGTCATGCACTTCTCAGCCACTTTATTAGGTACACCTGTTCTACCGCTTGTTCACGTCAATATCTAATCAGCTAATCACATGACAGCAACTCGAGTGTCAGAGTGAGGAAGAAAAGGGATTTAGAATCCAGACACAAAGTCCACATCATCTTTTAAATAGCTTCTGAAAACTTGATTATATAACAATATACATGTGTCTTTACTATTAGTTTCCCTATATTTGTAATTTTGAGGGGTAAAAATGCTCTTATAGTCATTTGATGTACCTTTCTTTTGTGTTTACCTGTATTTATTCTGTACAAATCTTCTAGTATAGAAGAATAGTCCTCCAATTTAAAGAATCACAATGTTTTCCATGTTTTGTCTGCTGCTTTTTAGATTTCCATATTTCAGATTTATTGCAAAGCATCTTGTATTTCTCTTTTGAAAGGTGCTATACAAGTGTATTATGATTGCTATGATTGGGTCTGCGGCTTGTGATTATTTTCACTTTTGGTTATTTTCTTGATTTCTTGTTTGGTCCATAGTCACAAAATGTTGATCGTTGTTTCCCAAAACATTAAAATGACATTCTCATGTCACATTTGTTTTTTAATTACTTAAACACTTAAAAACAATTAGTCAGTTATGAAAAAGTTGGTTATTGATTTAGTAATCAATTAATGTAAATAATTACAGAACTAGTTATAATTTCAGGGACTCTGAATGAAGCGTGTTTGTATTTCAGAAACTGCTGATCTGCTGGGTTTTCCTCACACATTCATCCTTTACAGTTTAAAGAGTATAGAGTGAAAACTAACCGAGAGTGGGGTCAATAGTCCAAGTCTTCAAAAATATTAATAGATGTTTAGTAATTAAACATGCAATCGTAAAAGAATTGTTCAGCTTCCTTTCTGTGCGCTCATTCATCATATAACCTTGCAGGTCGCCACTCCATTCATTTTACCCTTAATAAATAAGTTTAAGCATAAAAGTCGGGGGCAAAGTTCAGATTCATATCTCCAAAAATTCAACATAATTAATAATAAAGTATTAAAAAAACATTTTGGGCTGCAACAACGAGTGAAAATTTGACTTTTGGAGTGTTTACAACAGCCTGACTCTGAATCTACAGACGCAAGGAGTCAGCAGCAGGAAAAAAAAAGAAGCCGTTAGTCTGATGCTAACATTTACTCTCACTGGAAGAGGTATTCGCAGAACTCAAGACTGTTCACTGTCCTCGCTCCCAAATGGTGGAACGAGCTCCCCATCAACATCCGGACAGTGGAAAGCCTCCACATCTTCCGCCGCCGACTAAAAACACATTTCTTCCGACTCTACCTTGACTAAGACGACGACGACAAAAAAAAAAAAAACAAAAAAACAACTTATACATCGCACTTATGACTAGCACTTCATAGTTTGGCTTACTTGAAGCTCTTACTTACTTCTAGCTCTTATTTGTACCCAAATGTTTAAATGCACTTATTGTAAGTCGCTTTGGATAAAAGCGTCTGCTAAATGACATGTAATGTAATGTAATGTAAAAACTGAAAGTTTTAGAGTTTTAAGTAAGCAGATAATCCTGTAACAGCTTGGGCCAACACTGTAAAATAGATTTCGTCTCGTTTGGTGCAGATCGGTGACGCAAAATTAGCTTCCACTCACATCTGTGCATTGACTTACGCAGGGCTCTCAAGTCTCACGCACGAGTGCGACAGTCACACAAAAATGATAATATAAATGTCTCCGGCACGCCGCTATCGCTATGGTCCCGGGAGGAAACTGTTCTCATACACACGTGCTTGCCTTGTTTACTCCTGAGCAGTGCTCACTTTAGCGGATACTCCACCTTGTGGCCAAACGGAGAAACCAAACCTCATCTGTTGTTGTTTCTCTTCTTTTTTAAATAACAGTTTGCAGTTGCAGTAAATACAGTTTCCACATTGCATAGTAGTCTGTTTTAGTGAGGTGGCTACTTTTAGTTGTAATATTTAATATCAAGATTTTATATCCTGGCCATGCATATATTAATCTTGTATATGTCTGTTTCAAAGATGTCAGCCTTCAAAAATCTGCCACCAACACCCACGCCAACACACAATCATAACTTGAGAGCCCTGTGTGTGTGTGTGTGTGTGTGTTCCTGACACTTCAATTAAGGTGTCCTCTGTTCCTAATAAAGTGGTCACTGTGTGCACATATGTAAGTAACCTTTTCCGAGTGTGTGTGTGTGAGGGATTTTAATCGACTTATCCACGTGTCCTACTTTATGTTTCCACCAAGAGACCGATCCATAGTGTGTTAATTATGTATGATTATCTACGCTACACCTCATTATCCTTTGTGCGGTTGGGAATCTCAGCGTGATCATGCTCAGCGTCTTTCCTTCCTGTTACATTTAAAGGTTGATGGAATTTAATAGTTTAAGACAAAAGAGTGTATCCCTGTAATTACAGCGTGACATTCACTTTAAATCACATTGGGAAGAGGAAGTAAACACGAGCCTTTACCGTTTGTGTTTACGGTGCAAAAAGGAAAGGTAGTGTGACTCACATCACACGGGAAGAATCAGTGGTTCATTTAAAACACGTTTTGTGATAAAAAAACATTGATGGTTATTCATTTCTAGGGATTAAATGGATTTGGTTTATGGATTAACACAAAACAAACAATAATATCTTTGTGAATTTGTGACACTGCACATGTCATGAGGATTATTTTAAAAGTGCTTCTTCTTCTCTGGTCGGCCTGTTAATGATGATGAGGTCAGACGTGCCGGCTGAGAAAAAGGCCGCAGGTCATCACCCTCCTGCAGAGGGACTCACTCCCAATGGACCCTGACAAGATTTTCACTCCAACAGAGGCTGCGAACAACACTTTCTCCTCAAGCTGCAGTGCGTACATTGTTGATTTTTGTCACAAAATGTGACTGCAGAGTCACATGAGTCACAAGAATCAAAAACAGGCCACTTTTAAAAGCTGGACGGAGCCTGTTTTTATGTGGGTATTAAACAAAACAACGTCACTGCAGAAGAACGAGAACCAATCCGAATAACATCAGCCATGCTTCTCCTCTTCTTGTGGAAATACAGTATGTGGGCTTCCTAAAACCTTTTCGTCAGCCAAGATAACGTTATTATAGTTAACGATAACTGAGGAAATAACGAACACTAAAATTGAAAACATTTTCGTTAACTTGCGATAAATTAACTGAAGCTGAATTGTGTGTTTATAAAACTAAAACTAACTGAAGTTGTTGTGAAAATGTACTTAGTTTTTGTCTTTGTAAAAGTTTCAGTGTATTTACCTTTTCTCTGAAAGGTTGTATTTAAGACAGCATTGTCATTCATTCATAATAAAATGTTTTTAATAATCTTTTATTGGGTTTATTGTTTTTCCTCAGATTATTATTTTTTTTTATAGGTTGCTACATTTATGTGTGTTGGCTATATTTTTACCTGGCACACTAACCATAGCACAATGATTTTTATATTATTATTTTTATATATTTGTGTCAGGGATGGTTGTTGATTTGTCCTAATAAACTTTTAAAAAGGCATCTTTAGCCTTTTATGACACAATACTTATTATGACCTTTTTTAATCTTACACCTGGACAAATACTCCAAATTAATAAAAACTAAACTAAAACTAAGCATTTACAAAAAAGTAAAAACTAGCAAACTAACCCAACAGAAAAATCTTGCAAGATACATAACAAATATCTTCAAACTGATTCCTCAGCGTGTTACGTGACAGATCTGACGCACTATGAACACACAGTTAGTTCTACCATCTGCCGCTGCATCATCATGCTGTAGTGAAATGTGGTCAATGCTCACGATGGAAATTTCCACCTAATGAGGTGGAAATTGACCTGGTTTATTACTCATAATCAGCCAGCGCTCTGATGTTGCACAGAGGTGGCGCCGTATCAAAGACACAGTCGACGCAGCGGATCTGAATTTTTCATTTTTTCATTTTAAAGCAACCACTTCAGCCTCATAAATAAAGTTAAAGTGCATTCAGGGTTTCAACAGTTTGTCTTCACGCACGCCCCATAAATCACTGGATTCAGTCCCACGTGTTTTTTTTGTTTTTTTTTTGCCGCTGTGATATCACGTCCACGACTGGTGGGTGATGACGGAGCCTGAGCTTGGACACCGCGAGCTCTGCTGCACAGACATCAAAGCAGGTACAGATTTCTCAGGCCCGCTGTGAAGGTGGCAACGCTCTAAAAACATTTCACTATCCGAGACACATTTGCATGTCATTACACGGAGATTGCTGCGCGGCCCAATCAGACATGATGTTTTATGAGCTGGGCTTTTTTTTGCAGGCGCCCCACATGACGTGAAGTATGGCCAGCAGCAGAAACAGCAGCAGCAGGGTTTGAAAACAGTCAGCTGTGACTGACTGAAACTCGCAGACCAAGATCCACACGGGAAGTGATGAACAAGATGTCAAAGGGAAAATTTTAAAACCTCATTAAGCACATTTCTGAATATTTTCCAACCAAGGCTGCAGGAGCTGGTTTGCACTCTCTTTTCCTGTGGTTATGTAACTTGGCCTCAGTCGGGATTGCTTTGCTAATCTATGGTGGCCTTGAGGGTCAAAAACACAACTCAATTTTACAAAGCACTACATTCAAAAAGGGTTTCCTAAATGTTGTTTTTTTTCAAATGCTACCTGAAATGTTTGTTTTTTCCAAAATGCTTTTTGGTGTTATATTTTCTGAAACCTTGCATTTTCTGAAATGTTGTCTTTTGTTTTTATACAAAAAAATATGTTTGTTGTGTTTTTCCCAGCGTAGTGTTTGTCCATCCCAAAGTATATGTGTTCTCCAAACCGTCGTTTTCTAAAATGTTGCTTTCCGTAGTGTTGTGACAGGTGAAATTCAGTTTGTTTTCCAAAATGAATACATGTTCCGCAATTGTTTCCAAAATATACATTTCCCGAAACTTTGTTTTCACAAACGTTTGTTTTCTAATTTTGTGTTGTATTTGTGGAAACCTTGTTTTCTGAAATTATGTATTTTGTGGTGTTTTCATAGAAAACTATTTAGTCGTGTTTTTCCCAGTACAGTTTTTGTCCATCCCAAAATGTATGCATTCTCTGAAACGTTTTCTGAAATGTTGTTTGCTGTATTGTTCGGAAATGTTGTTTTTTCAGTTTTCTAAAATAGTTTGTTTTCCCTAATCATTTCCAAAGTGCTGTTGTGTTTTCCTAAAATGTTGTTTTCTATATTTGTCGTCACGAGTTAAGAGTTTTCTTAGGTGTTTTTTTAGTCAAATATTGTGTTGGTGGAGAACGAAACAAAAGTTTTCAAAAACAATGTTTTCTGCAATGCTCTACTTTGCAGAATATTGTGTACTTAGCATTGTGTTTCCTGTAATGTCTTGTTTTCCCGAAAATGTTGGATTTTTTGACCCTCGGGGGCCACCGTACAATGCCATGCAGGTGAGTTTTGATCTACTGTAAACACCCAACAAACAAATATCAAGTGTCAGATTGTAGGGTATAAAGCGACGTCTTCCCTACGGAGCCAAAAACACCCACACACTGCTGTGAACGATGTGTTTTTCCTCCGTCGCTCGGAAAATCTCTCCGACGACTGGTGATGGATGTCAGGATGTGACGGCATGAGCTGTCACCGCTGTTGTTGTTGTTGTTGTGCATACACTAAACTCCAATAAATAATAAGTGAACCGTGTCATAGGAGTTCATGATTTTCAGGCTGACACGATGACAATTTGTGGTTGCGTTGTTGCAAGAAAAGTTGAATTTTTCATCGGGCACTTGTGTTCATGAAAGATACATGATTATTTGGTGTAGTTGTCTGAAAGTCTACACTGATGTTTCAATACAAAAACAGACCGGTGAGAGGAGTAGAAAGCTGCAAATACAAAGGTTTGAAGAGCTTATTCCAGAAAAAAAAATCCTTGAAAAAGATAAAAAAGCTTCAGCTTTAATTTCTTTAGACTGTTCACTGGCCCCGGCTGAAGACAGGACATGCTTACAAAAGCACAACTTCAGCCTCAATAAAAGTATAAACTTGGTTAAAAAATGGTTTTGTTCAAAAATCACGAAAAAAAACCACCCCCAGAAGAACCATTCAGTTAGATTTATATAAAATAATAATTACTAAAAAAAAGCCTGTCAGAAGGCAGGTGTAGCAGCACTCATGGTGATGAACACTCGCCAAAAGGCTCCACAAAAAGCTCCCGTTGTTTACACAGCGTTTCTAGCAGTGACTAATGTTAGTTTGGAGACAAAGAGCGCTGGCACAGCACATTAACCTGGCTAAGAGTTGTTAACGCGTGTCGGAGAAGGCAGCTCGCTTTTATGCTGCCTCTTAATTGGCATGTCGGGTTCGAGCTTCGCCCCCAACAATTACACAGATTTTTTGCCAAAAGTGCACCGTCATTGTGTCAAAGTGACAGAAAAGAGCTGATTATAATCCCACTGTAGATTTGTCTCACATCATTTTCACCTGGTTCTAATAGAGTAGGAGTCACTCACTACGTTTCCATGCACAGTGTAATCAAGCTAAGGCCGTAGTCTGACTAAGACAGGCAATCAGACAACTTGCCGAGTCGGAGTATACATGCGGAGGAGTAAATTGATTTATTGCCCGTTTATGTCAGAAGTTGGAACTGGGACTAAGCAAGTTGATAAGCCAGACAAAAACAAAAACCTCATCATAGCAACATGTCCACGGATAAGAATGGGACAGCATTATGTGTACGACTGATTTAAAGTGAAACAAATATGACAGAAGTGCAATTAACAGTAAAAGTAGCAAAGAGTTTTTGCTATTGGCGTGAGAGGCAGCCATTTTGGAATCCTATGACAGGATTTCTGAGGTCGCACTTGGAAATGAGGGAAAATTACAGTTCATACTTTGGACTAGGAACGTTTAACTGTGACTCCCAACTACACCACATGATTATGGCTAAAAACTAGAAACAGACAAGTGTGATCTTTGCTAAAGTAAAAAACCCTGAATTTTCAGCAATATTATGATTAAATCCTTATTGTAACTTGAAAATGGGAATTGACATAAACAAAAAACATACAAACTTAAATTGAATTGTTTGCCCTGGTGGACATTCAAGAGAATACAGTTCCCAAACACTTCCACATTAGCTTCACTTTCCATGCCCTGTGATAATAACCCACATGTGGGATATTACTTTATCATGTCATGGTGTCTATACATTGATTTAAAGTGTTGACATTCCTTATTTTTTTAAATTATTTCAACTTTTTCCCCAGTCCGTTTGGCCCCTTCTATTTTGGGAAGAGATTTTTTTTTATCTTCTCGCCTCAGAGATTAAACTTTAACTTACAGGGATGTTCATAACATAGCTCCCGCTTTGTTTCCTTTTTTTTTCAAATCCGTCACATCAAGAGTTGTAGGCCTCAACACAAATACAACATGTCGTGTCTCAGCATTGCATTGTGGTCTATGGAGGCAGCTGTCAGTGCGAAGCTGTTATCTGGGCTTTCCCGTTTGACGGATTCCTTGCGGTGTGTTTCCTGAACGCCTGTGAAAATGGTGAGTCTAGAAAGTTGCCTCTGTCTTTGATTCGCGGGAAATGACACTGAAACCTGACATTTACTGCTGATGTGTTTTACAGTCAAAGATATTTCTGCTGTCAGGCTTCATCGTAGCAGCTCTTGAAATATCTTGACGGCGAGTTCACACGCGCAGTGACTGGCCTGTTATCGCTAGGAATAAAAATGTGGAGAAAAAAAGAGATTTGAGCAATACTACCATTTTTTACTGCCTTTTACTGAGCATTTTTATGTATAGCCTATACATTTTGGTGCAGGTGAATTACAATATTTGTGAATTATGATGCCACCGCTGGTCTTGTTCGTTTTTGTCATTGTTTTCGTATTGTTTTTAAAACAACTGCTTTAAAAGTCACTAGTTTGAGTGTTTGTGTTGCGTAAAAAACAACGTCACGGCAGTTTCATGCAGCCGTGCTATGATGACAGAGTTACAGATTCTGCTCTAATCCTACACTAACTTTAATATTTTGTTTATTTTACATCATTTTACTGTGACTTGTAAGCGTTCTCTGTAGTAGAATGAGCTAAAATTGAAGATGCAGGTCTGAAATAATGTCCACAGGGGGCAGTATCCAACTCAGGTACTGTATATTCAGTCTATCAGGTTCAATCTCCGTGGATTAAAAGTGCACAGTGTATGCTGAACACTGTTGGATCACCCTAGTCGCCGATTACTTCAAATCTGGTGCACTTCTAGGCTGTATATTTTCTGAACCTTTGCCCCCCAAGTGAAAGTCTGTTTTTTGAGAAAACACCTTGTTATCTAAAGTATAGCTGCTGTATATTTTGTTGACCTCTTTCATAAGCTGCTTTACTTAATACGAGGGTTCTTTTGGGCATTTTTCGGGTCAACAAACACAACCCCTCCCACCCAGTTTTTCTATCAAAGCTCCTGCGTCCTCTTTGCTTTCCCGTCCCTGACAAAAAGGACACACAGGTTTTTCTCAGGCAGCGCTGCTCCTAAAAGCTTTTGATGTGAATACTGCTTTGGAAGGAGCCCGACAGCAAAAATGACTCTTTATTACAGGTTAGATAAGACATAAATGGGCTGCTACGCTCGGCGACAGCCCGCAGACAGATTCACTCTGACTCACCCCGGCACTACGCTGTGGAACAAATGATCAACGAGCTGAATCTGTTCACCCGCTGAAATGCCACTGATGCGAGGCGCCGGGGAGAAAAAAATAATATGTTAACCCGGAGGTGTCCTGCTATTACAGCGCTGCACTCGCACTGTTTATCTGAGCATCAGATGTGTAATTAAACTGCTCAGCTGATGGAGATGAACATCTGCTCCGAGTACTGTATATTTTTCCATTACAATCCAGGGTCACAGTCTCATAAATTAATTTGCCGGGGCTTTTGTTCAAGGACTAAGCAGCTGCAGGCTTTTTCTATGTGGAGGTCAATGTTATGGATGGTATTAACAAGCGTCTGGTCATGACTCCCAGCAACAAGACTGGTAATTATGCTGTTTTCTCCATTCCTAAACTGTCGATTTCCAGAGCCAACAATCAATTATTTTCCACTCCTCTGCGCTGATGGCCGCACTCAGCCTCGAGTCTATTGGCCCCGAAGGTAAACATTTGAAAAACGGGTCACAATTATTTACATTCATTCGTTTCTTATGGGCTAAATTACGACATATTTTCTATTTAAACAGCTAGTTTTTACTAAAAGCATCGCAAATAAGTCGGCAATAGTGCATTTTAGAGAGATTCTTTTTAGATTATGAGTGCAAATGTACTCAATATCGGTGACTTGCTGTCAACAAATAATATAAAGGTACGTTTGTTTTTAGTTTTCCTTTACCTTGTGAACCAGTTTCGGCGTGTATCTTCTGCCTTCCTCAGAACTGTCACCTGATGTTTCGGTGGTGACGTGCCTGATCTTACTGTCAGATTTGATGGATTATTTTCTTCTGCGCGGATGACTCTGGCCCATTTCCCTGGTGTACAGGAAAACTTCCTGTTGTCTAAAAAAAAAAAAAAACTAAGTTCAATCAGTACACATAGTATACTTAAAGAACATAGTAAAAGGTACGAATTACAGGGTAATACGTGATACATGATCTACAATACTAATAAAAACCACCAACAAGTTTGCCCAGCGCAAGGGAAAACAAATGTTATTTACAAAATGAGGGATTTTCGTTTCATTTCAAAATTATGCAAGTTGAAGTTTTGAAGTTGCCCCTGCATGCTTCAAAACACAGCATTGTGGGTCTTAAAACCCTCACGGACGGACAGGCGTATGTTCAGTCCACAGGGTATGTTCAGTACCAGTTACCTTGCTCATCAACCTCCTTTCCAGGATTTGTCTGCATTTGTGCAAGTATATAAAAATCTTATTCATTGCGGGACAAAGCTGGAGAATATCCCTTGTTCCAACTGGGGCTCAAACCCAGGTGTTCTTGCTGCAAAGGCAAGTGTGCTAACCACTACACCAGGGTTTCTCAATCCTGGTCCTCAGGACCCAGTGTCCTGCATGTCTTTGAAATTTCCTTGCTCCAGCACACCTGTCAACCACCCGTCAACCATTTGAATCAGGTGTGTTGGATCAAGGAAACCTGGATTACATGCAGGACAGTGGGAAACCGTATGGCCCAACAAAGAATTGTTCATTAAAATATCAACATTTGTATCGATGATCGTATTACACGAGGAAAGGCGACGACAAAATATCAACAAATCAGTATCATTTTCCATCAACAAATAACTTCCAAAAGCTGTTTGACAAATTAATAACAACTTTTTCCATCTGTGCATATTGTTTGCATTTACGGTAATCTTATACACCCACACACACACATTAACTGGTGTTGCCGAGCAACAGTGGCTTCACCATTTGAACACCAAGCACAACATTCCCATGACACAAAAATCTGGTTATTATTGATGAATAAAGCTAACAGCTTCGCTCTAACCATTGACAGCTCCTCAGTTTTCCCCTCCCCTCAGGTAAAGAGTCTGGGTGTCATCCTCAACAGCACACTCTCTTTTCACTCACACATCAACATCACTACCCGCACCGCTTATTTTCATCTCCGTAACATCAACAGACTCCGCCCCTCCCTCACCCCCCACTCCACAGCCGTCCTTGTTCACACTCTCGTCACCTCCCGTCTTGATAACTGCAATTCTCTCCTCTACGGCCTCCCTCAAAAGTCTCTCCATAAACTGCAACTGGTTCAAAACTCAGCCGCCCGTATCATCACAAAGACCCCCTCACACCACCACATCACCCCCGTCCTCCAGCACCTCCACTGGCTCCCTGTCAACTACAACTACAACTACAACTCCTCCTGTACACATAAATGGCCATCCACAACCTTGCCCCTCCCTACACGTCTGATCTCCTGCACGTCATCACCCCCACTCGTTCCCTCAGATCCTCCTCCTCCATCCACCTCTCTGTGCCCCCTGCCCGCCTCAGCACTATGGGAAGCAGAGCCTTCAGCCACTCTGCTTCTCAGCTCTGGAACACACTAACACCTGACCTCCGTAACTGTGACTCTCTCCACCTCTTCAACTCAAGACTCAAAACTCACCTGTTCCGGACCGCCTACTCCCTCTAACCTCCCTGCTTTTACCGTCACTTCCCCAAATTTATTGTGTTGATTTTATGTGTTTTTTTTGGTTTTTACGTAATTGTGTGATTTTAATTCATTTTGTTTGTAAAGTGTCCTTGAGTGACCTGAAAGGCGCTTTTAAATAAAATGTTTTATTATTATTATTATTATTATTATTATTATTTTATTATTTTATAAATGCATTTTCTTTGATTATATGCGGGTTTTCACCCTGAACCTCGGCGAGGATATGAATCTACATCGACCTTTGCACATTTGTGTGCAAGGATTTGTTTCGGTTTACGACATTTCTTGAGAATGTATGGGATCATTTTTATTAATTTATTTAATATTTATTTAATTTTTTAAATAATGTCATATTTGATTTGAAAACAGGAGCTATGCAGCGAGAGGCAGCAACTAGAAAGGAGCACTATACTGTTGTGCACTGTATATATATGAGGCTACAGCAGCTGCTGACAGGTGCTTCACTATAGAGAGAGAGTGTGTGTGTGTGTGTGTGTGTGTGTTCACAGACCCCCGCGGCACGACAAGTCCCAAACACACACATGATAAATCTTGACAGCACCTCACAGTCTGCATATTCTTCTTTTATACTATATGAAAACGCATTTTCAGTGTCTTCCATATCAGATCGGGAAGTTTTTATTGCATTTATGAAAACAATTGTATTTTTTATGAACCTTAATGTGTCAAATGACAGCGATAATGATACATATGAGCCATTTCTTTCATTTAAAAAACAGAATTTGACTGGAATTTGAGGCTTTATGAGGACTTAGAGTAATTGGTAAGGACTGTACAGGATGTATAGGGTTGCTCTGTAATAATATACTGCTTTCTCCTTTCTTCACACTACAATAGGCCGACACACTCTCCCTTTTTTTCCCTGTTGTGTATGAACAAAAATAGGGCTAAAAAATGCAGGTCTGGATTCATGAAGAGTCTGTAAAGCATAAGTTAACACAGGAGGAGAAAATTACCTGAGAACGCGAGGAGCTGGACACCGACAAAGACACGGCGACGATGACAGCACAGAGACTCACAGAGAAGAAGACTGAACACAGGTGAGGCAAATTAAGATGATGAGGCAATCAAGATGCAGGGAAACCCACACCGTGACAGGAAGTGGCTCGACAGGTGACCACACTACAAGAAATTACAAAAGAATACAAGAAAAATGAACAGGAAAACAAGAAACACATGAACACACATTTTTATTGTTTTTGTTTGTAATTAAGCCTTAAATACCCATACAATATGATTCATCCATTTCACAAAGTAACTTTGCAGAATTTTCCTTCCCTTCTTTGTCAAGATTTACCAAACATGTTTGGGAAATTATTCATTTAAAGTTCAAAAATGATGGTGTCACAGATGAGGCTGTCAATTACTAGCTACATTTTACACAAATTTGCTCCTGTCATGATTTATGTCAACTTAAAGAGGTCATAGCATGGTCCTATCTCACTTATATGTGAGATATGGAGGTGTACTTACAAACAAGTCATTTTTATGGTCAAAAACCTCCTAGTCGCTGCAAATGAGCCAATGTAAATGTCTCATCACTGACGCTCCCGTCAGCCGCGCTGTTTCAGACCAAAACCACACTCGCTGAACACGGACTGTCTTGTGATTGGCCAATTACCTGGAAGTGACGTAATTGGCACGTCAGCTCTCAGACCCGCAACTCCCCCTCTGGTAAGGTGGATGCACCGCTAGTAATTGTAAAAACATTGAGTAATGCCATTGTCACGACCCCTCGCCATAATCCCTTGCGCATTTGATCCGGAATCTGACCCAGAGTCAGAAGACACAGTGACAAGTGAACCACCTCCATCACAGACTGCTGCAGGACGCCTGTAGCTTGGATAACGTTGTGGTTACCGAGATGATAAACACACATATGCAAATGAAACACAAGTGAACGCACGAAGCTTAGCCATAGCCTATCGCTAATGCTAAACGACAAAACAAGCACACAAAGACAGTTTTACAGTTTGTAAAACTTGTAATATACATATTGTTGGCACTGCTCCTTCCTTTAGGTGAAGTTTTGTGCTGTGTCCTGCTTTATATTGCTACTTTCAACCATAGAGGAAGAACTATTCACGGTGTAGCTGCTGAGTGTGTCGGTTGTACGGAGCCCCGGACATGACATGGTAAAAAAATGAAATAAATTGTGCCCACAAAATAGCTAGAACGTGTGCACGAAATACTAATTAATAATATCATCATTCCTGGACACCTGGGTAAGCAAATTGAGCGGTGTTGTTATTGTCATACCTGCGCCAGTCAATATTCTGTTTAAATGCCTCTCGGTAATAATGGTTCCTTGCAATGACAGGCTCTTCAGAATGTCTTTGTAGCTCATTCCCAGCCTAAAATAAAACTCTCTCACGCTACCTCTGTCCATCGTGAAGCTTTAGCCCCTCTACTGCCTCTACCTTAGAGGAGGTGCGCTCGATTTGCTTACCCAACTGTCCAGGAATGATGATATTATTAATTAGTATTTCATGCGCACATTATACCTACATACCGACAATTTATTTATTGATTTGTTTTACTATGGCTCCGAACAACCAATACGCTCAGCAGCTACTTCTTCTTCTATGGTTGAAAGTACGTCACCGGATGTGCCCTGACTCTAGAGCCCGGACGAGGAGGCGCTGCTGTTTAGAGGAGTGGTGAAATTTGCCAGTGATGTTATTACTCAATGGAAGTGCATTTCCACTTCGTAGAGGTCAGGAAAGCAATCAAACCCTGCGCTCTCAGCAGTGGCTGGACTGATTGTTATGAGGTAATGACGCAGATACCCACAAAAACGCAGCGTTAATTGCCACTTCCGGGCTATGGCCTCTTTAAAAGCGGGTCCACGTATAGAAAGGTTTGGATAACCCTGATTCAAATGTCCAAAAGTAGTTGTAGTAAAGTACATTATTAAATTCCGTTATCTGCCCATGTCTGCGTTGGTTTACACAGACCCCACACAGATGACTACATGCACACCTATAGTTTGAGTTGGTGAGGCCCTGTGAAGAAAATGGTAACCATGGAAACTTACTTGACATCCACAGGTTCCCTACACATGGGAACAAGGATCTCAGCTGAGAAATTGCCACGACTGCACTGAACACTGGACTGAGACACCGTCTGTCTTATAACTGAGTCTTAACTACCACGGTATGACCGGCCCCGGTGCTCATAACCTACCTGCAGTACTGCCACAGCCCACCAGGAGGATGCAGGCCGTTCTAGCAGTTTTTGTATACATCCAACTTTTCGATTTGTTGGCTGCTGTTTCCAAGCGACGTTTAAAAAGGACTAAAAGTCGTTAAGTTGCTATTAATCGAGAGCCATCGCTCCCGGGAAAACTACAACAAGCACGTTTGTTGACACGTCTTGGACCACGCCTCTCGGGGGTGGACGACAACCTTTCCTACGTCCATAATCCATCTGAAATGAGATTGAAATAAAGTCTAGGATTTAAATAAGTGTGTAAATGTATAATACACAAACGATATTAATGTGAAACCCATTCCAAAAATGAATATGTATTTGTTTTGCAGGTCTGGCCCGTGGCAATCAGAGGAGGTTCACATCTGTTTATTCCATCCCTTTGGATCTGCAGACTCTCCACTAACGACCTGCGAGTCTTACCTGTGAGTTCACAAGACTTTTCATCTCGGCTGCCCAAACTAAAAGAGTCAACGCACACACGTAAACCGCAGAACTACACACACACACAGTTGAGTTTGTGTGGATTTCATGGACGGCAGCTGCCTGATGAGGAGGAATGCAGTGCAGCAGCTCAGTGAGCTCGTGTCTCTGCAGGATCCTTGCTGCTGCTGCTGCTGCTGCTGCTGAAATTGGCAGTGAACATGATGAAGGGAGGAGGTTGTTCAGCCTCGCCACAGCGAGCGGTGAGCAGCAGTGACCCGCGGACTTCAAACGCGAGCAGGACTCACGCCACGATCTGATCAACCCTGGCAGGTACACACACATGGATGAAGGTGTCAGATCTGTGCTATTTATATATTTTTTTATATACATATACTATATACTATAGACTGTGTAGTTAAAATAATAATAAAAAATAGACTCCAGCAATGCCAACCTCTACTGTCTCTTCACTAAACCTAACCACTCATCCATGTAGCAAATGTTTTCGTTTTGTTTTAAAAGCTGTAGATTACTAGGCATTTAAAAACAACCACAACAACTGTTGTCTCGGTTCCGTGTATAAATTAAATCATGTTTAAAAAAAAAAAAATTATCAATCCTCCTGTGAAATATTAAGCACCAAATGAGTCAAATCAAGGTTCAGGGATCCCTGTTGCTTCTCATATTATAAGACTGCTGGACTGAATTCCACTTTGCTCACCCGCAGTAGTCAAACTAAACAAAAACAACTAGAATCACCACCCACTCAGAACAGAAGCTGAACTCAGACCTTCACCGAAATCTGGAAACTATCTGGAAACACTGCAACAAAGAAAGCAAATGTCCACCAACGTTTGGGCAGCTTCTCTACTTCTGATTTCCAGATAATGTCTGGGACAGAACACAGAACAGAGCAGGAAAAGCTCAGGAGAATTCACCGTGGGTCACTGGGTGGCTGAAGCGCTCCTGCATCCTCAACCCAGGAGCCTTAGTAAGCAAAGAGCCTGTCACTTACCTGTTGTGACCCCAAAACTGCGCACACATCCTCACTAGGCTTGCAATGTTTGTATACAATAAAAAGGCCTATAGGGTGCGGTGGCTCTGCTGATGTGCCTGAATATTATGTGAATGACACAGCTTTGTGTATGAAGTATTGACTGTGATGCTACTGATTTAGCAACTCTCTGCACACATCATCATCATCACTACGTTCAATGCCTGAGACTTGAGAGCCCTGCGACTTTATTCTCGTAAATGTATGACTTTATTCTTGAAGTCTGCGAAAAAGTTTTTATTAATGTGGCCTTAATACTCCGCCGTAATGTAACGGCTATATAAATGAAAAGCTAACTAAAGAAAGCTCAGCTTGTTAAAATCTATCGCATCGGCTGGTAAACAGCTCACTGTTATGTTGATATTGTCTTCACAGTGACCTCTGACCCTGATGTGGGGAGTAGGACTACACCAGTCACAGTGAATCCGTTCACACTGGCAGAAAAAGGAAAGCAAAGATTTGATGTCAACACAGAAGGGCCAACAGTTAGTACTACAAGTACTAGTAAGTTAAACCCATTTAATGCAATGCAAGTAGGAAGATACAGTGCTTGTTTTACAAGTTCAACTTTTATTCACAGTGGACGAGGTGGTGCTGGACGAGGAAGCCAGCTTCTGTTACCTTGGAGACATGCTGTGTGAGGGTGGTGGGTGTGAGTTCGCTGCCATGACCAGATGTTGCGTTGACTGGGGAAAGTTTAAGAAGCTCCTGCCCATCCTAACATCCAGGCACCGGGCAAGTGTTCAAATCCTGCGTACGATCAGCCATGCTACATGGGAGTGAAACTTGGGCCCCAACTGCCTCAGATCTCCAGCATTTGCGCCGCACCGACAGATCCATGATTAGATGGATCTGCGGCGTCAAACCCGCCCTATATGCAAGACTTGGGGTTGAGGACATCACCTCAGTGCTTCAGTCGCGCCGACTCTGGTGTTATTGTTATGTTTTGTATTCTAATGTCAAATCGGGAGATGATAATGTTGATTTGTCCAGAAAACTTCTGCTGCTAATACTGATTGTCTTGCACTTTTACAAACTTATTGTTTATTTTAGTATCAGGATATGTCTGCTGTTATCGAATGACGTTTGTGTGCTATAGCAGTTTATGGCCAGTAGAAGGTGCTATAAGGTGTTATGCATAGTTATTGAAAAGACATTGCCTACATTAAAAATCAGCTGAATGGAAGATAAAGTTTCTGCGCCCATGTCCATATTAACATCAACAAAAACTGTCCAAAATAAACTGTCAAAATGTCCTAGTATAACATGTCAACAAAAATGTAACTGTTCAAATATAGACTGGAAAAATGTCCAAGTATATTATGCCGACAAAAAACGTACAAGCATAAACCGTCAAAAGTGTTCTAGTAATACTAGGACACAACAAGGAAAAACATCAATTTATTGTCACAAAATTTATTGTTGATCATTTTAAGACAAAGAGCTGAAAAGTGATCATTTAGGCAGCTTTTATAAGTTGAGGGGGAAAGCACGTCCAGCAGGTGGCAGCATTTCCGACAGGCGGTGGAGTTTTGTTTTTCTGTTTTAGCAACAAAGAAATTCAGCTGCCATTTTTGTTTTATTTGTTCAGCGAGGACTTGAACGTTTATTAATCACAGGTGGAGCTGCTCCTGCACCTTTGTGTACTTTCCGTGACTTGGTACATTCCACTCCTCCCCTCTGTGTCGACCAATTTGGAATGTTCCACTTCCGGAGCTTCTTCCAAGCGGAGACAGGAACAGGGAGAGGACGAGGAGCAACGGGGACGAACATGTGGACAACCGTGTGGTAACTGCTAATTTAAAATGATCCACACATTTATAAGATGTTCTGTTGACGCTCTGTTCACGCCTGCTGTTAACATCCAACCTGAGCGATCCAATCACAGGTGTTCAGATTACACCTGCTACGGCTAATGTGACGTCACTCCTCCACAGTAAACACCCGTTCAAATATGAACTTTCCTAGTATAGTATGTCATCAAAAACGTTAAATTATGAATTGTCCAAACATGACATCAACAAAAAATGTCAATACACCATGAAATAGACCTTCATACTGTCCAAAATGTCCCAGTATAATATGTCAAGACAAAGTTAAAATATGAACTAAAAGTGTCCTAGTATTACTATACTGTTGTAAAAAAAAATATATTATTTAGTAAACTGTCCAATTATAAACTGTCAAAAATGTAAAACAATGTCCAAATATAGTATTTCAACATAAACTGTCCAATTATAATATGTCTAAAAGTGTCCTAGTATAGTATGTCGTTAAAAACATATCTATATTATTGAGTCAACTGTCCAAAATGTCCTAGTATGTCAACAGAAAATGTTAATATACCATTAGAACTGTTAGGAATGAGTATCTAGTCTGGTCAGTAGGGGGCAGGTTAAGTAACAAAAAAGGAGCAGTGGTTTAGTAGAATTTCTAAATAAAAGTGTCCGTGTTGATATGATATGAACCAATATAATTGACAATAAAAACGTTTTAATGCATTTTACACACATTTATTCACTCATTTACTGCAATGACCACATTTGAACACTCTCAACTGGATACTACTTTGTCCCACCATGTCTCATGACTGAAGACCTTCAAACAGCTGCAGTTAAAGGCACAGTTCATGTGTTTTCAAGCATGGTTAAATGAGGTCATTATCATCACAATTTAGGGCAATAAGAAAAAAACAAACAAGCCATGACTTGACAGTGAAGAGTAAGAAGAGGCTTTCAGCAGTGCTGTCACTAAATACATCAGCATCCTCTGTTAAATATTGAGATTTTACAAATGTTTTCAGGATTTTTTTTGTAACTAATCTACATCTTTGTTTGGACCAGGACCAGGACCAGGACCATGTGCCGGCAGGAGCAGGAGGACCTGGAGGAGGACGCGGAGGAGCAGCGCCGACAGGTGTGTGGTAGCTGCTGCTTAAAAATGATCCACACATGTATTGGATGTTCTGTTGACGCTCTGTTCACACCTGCTGTTAACATCCGACCTGAGTGATCCCATCAGATTACACCTGCTACTGCTAATGCTAATGTGACGTCACTGCTCCATATGCAAACACACACCTTTCATTTCAAGAGTCTTCACATACAAATTATGTCCTTTCTTATGTTTGAATGACAAAGAATCCAGGAAATGTTAATGTTATTCATTTCAAACCAGGAAATGACGATTCTCAAACGTCTTTTTATTATTATCCACAAACCAAAAATGATTCAGTTTTAATTCTTTCTTTGTTATAAGGAACAAAGAAACTGGAAAATGTTCAACATTTGTAATGAAAAAAAACAATTCACTCATTATTAAAGTATTTGACGATTCATTGAGTAATCATTTAATAATGCAGTAATTGTTGCATCCCTACTTGTTTTATATTTTCATACAAAAAAAATCATCAGAGACACCATGATACGTTTGAACGCCATATTTGCCAAATCATATATTGCGATACACTGACACAACAGTGCTAGTGAAAGTGAGCACTTGGCACCATCTAGTGGACCGAAATGTTCATTCATTTCGTTATTTTTAATGCCAATCACCAAAAAAAGTTTGATGGTTTTTTTTTATTTCACTGGATTTGTTCCCACCACCACTACTAATACTTCAAACAGAGTCACATCCTGTGTGCAACCATAGCAACCACAACAACATTAGCTGGACGTAAAGGTGCACTCTTGTATAGACGCACATTTGTCGCCGCTTTCACGTCAGACACACTGGAGACGCATCGGAGACTCGTTGCATTCACGCTTCTCTTCAATGTTGTCACAATGTGTCTGCGACCACCTCCCGTAGTGCTTTGGCAGATCAGATAACAGTCTCAACATTTTCCGCTTCCTTTGCTCCATAGAACAAAGACATTATTCAAACTCATTCATTTTTGCTTTGTGGACAAAACAACACATTTGACAACATCATCATTTACACCTTTAAAAAACACTCAGCAACATTTTTGCACATTTTATGACTCTTTCACCTGTCATTGCATCACCTCACACGGACCACGTTAACAGCACTTGTCAACAGAGCTTCTGTTCAATGTGTGCACATGATTTGTTCCATTGTTAACAGGTGAAAACTATGGACCAGTCAAAGTGGAAACATTCAATCAATAAATACACCGTCAAATAATGACTCAAATGTGCCATTCATTCATTCAAATTGGAATGAGATACATGTATGTCTTATTAAATGTGCTATTCATTCATTCAAATACCAATTCATTTGATGTAAAAAAAAAAAACATATACAATGACTTGACTATTGAATGAATGATGTCATGGTCCTGTGTTGCAGTGCACTTTGACACATCAAATCAATTCCTCATGCACTGCAACACAGGACCATGACATCATTCATTCAATAGTCAAGTCATTCTATATGTTTGTTTTACATCAAATTGGTATTTGAATGAATTAATGCCACATTTAATAAGACATTTATGCATTTCATTTCAATTTCAATGAATGAATTTGAGTCATTATTTCATGGTGTATTTATTGATTGAATTTTGACACTTTGACTCCTCCATACTTTTCACCTGTTAACAATGGAACAAATCATGTGCACACATTAATCACACAGAAGTCTCATTCATGTGTTTATCATTTTTAAGCAGCAGTTACTGGACACCTGGGCCCCAACTGTGTGGTCAACAGTCCAGAGAGTGGACCCCTGTCAATTTTTTTTTGTGTTTTTATGTTTTTTTGGGGGATTTCTTTGGCCAAAAATGTGAAATAAAGTGGCATAACCCCCTGGTGTTATCTGTGTGGGAAGCCGGGGGAGCACAGCCCAGCCCCAACCCCCCACTACTACAATGGCAGTGGGAGCGCGCGTAGCGCGGCCCCGGCGCCGGGGCCAGGCATTCGGAGCGTGCTGGATTTGAACCAGCCACGGCCGGACTGGCACAACCTTGCGGTTGCGGACAGATCCACCACGCCACGAAGCCTTCTGACAGTTGGGACAAGCTCCGGGCGTTTTTCACTCTTCACTGTGGCTGTGGAACCTTGAAACATAAAGGAATTGAACCGTCAACGTCAGGATTCACAGACAGCACGCTAACCAGCTGAGCTATCTGTCCACACTCTTTTTCTCAGGTTTTCTCACATCTGTTCACTCTCTGTGTTGAAAATTGTGCTTAAAAGGTCGCCTCGCCTAAGATTCGAACCCCTGATCTTAGCAACTCCAGCTTTTGATGTAACCACGTGAGCTATTTGTCCTCGCATAGAATTTTTTAACGTTGGCTGTCTTTCAATAACAGATGACCCAAAAACGCCCAAAAACACCACACTGATGAAGTATTTAAGAATGTCTGTGCAAGATGCTGGGCCACACGGCTGGTGTAGTGGTTAGCGCTCTTGCCTTTGAAACAAGAAGACCTGGGTTCGAGACCCAGTCGGAACAAGCATCTTTCTCCATGGAGCTTTTCATGTTGTGTGCGTGGCTTTTCTCCGGGTTCTACGGCTTCCTCCCACAGTCCATCAGTCCTCCACTGGAGGGACACAGTGCCAAGCTCAGCTGTCATAGGGTGATAGGACTCTTCACCAGTCCATTCAAAACATGCAACGCAGTGATGATGAAAGTTTCCACTTAAACATTCACATCATGTAAGATTCGAACCCCCGACCATAGGAACGCCAGACCGTGTCTGAACCATGTGAGCTACTTGTCTTAGTTTGCTTCTCCCCACAATTTGGAAGTCTTTCAATAATAGAACCCATGACCGAAAAAAACCTCAGACTGATGGAATATTTAAGAACGTTTGTCCACGAAGATGGACAACGTGGTTGGTGTAGTGGTTAGTGCTCTTGCCTTTGAAACAAGAAGACCTGGGTTCGAGACCCAGTCGGAACAAGCATCTTTCTCCATGGAGCTTTTCATGTTCTGTGTGGCTTTTCTCCAGGTTCCTCTCACAGTCCGTCAGTCGTCTCCCACTTTGTCCTCCACTGGAGGGACACAGTGCCAAGCTCAGCTGTCATAGGGTCATAGGCGGGGTTCAACCTGCACTGTTCGCCAGTCCATTCAAAACATGCAACACAGTGATGAGGGAAATTTCCACTCAGACATTCACATCATGTAAGATTCGAACCTCCGACCATAGGAACGGCAGACCGTGTGTGAAGCATGTGAGCCACTTGTCTTAGTTTGCTTCGCCCCACAATTTGGAAGTCTTTCAATAATAGAACCCATGACCGAAAAAAAACCTCAGACTGATGGAATATTTAAGAACGTTTGTCCACGAAGATGGACAACGTGGTTGGTGTAGTGGGTAGTGCTCTTGCCTTTGAAACAAGAAGACCTGGGTTCGAGACCCAGTCGGAACAAGCATCTTTCTCCATGGAGCTTTTCATGTTCTGTGTGGCTTTTCTCCAGGTTCCTCTCACAGTCCATCAGTCGTCTCCCGCTTTGTGCTCCACTGGAGGGACACAGTGCCAAGCTCAGCTGTCATAGGGTCATAGGCGGGGTTCAACCTGCACTGTTCGCCAGTCCATTCAAAACATGCAACACAGTGATGAGGGAAATTTCCACTTAGACATTCACATCATGTAAGATTCGAACCTCCGACCATAGGAACGGCAGACCGTGTGTGAAGCATGTGAGCCACTTGTCTTAGTTTGCTTCGCCCCACAATTTGGAAGTCTTTCAATAATAGAACCCATGACCGAAAAAAAACCTCAGACTGATGGAATATTTAAGAACGTTTGTCCACGAAGATGGACAACGTGGTTGGTGTAGTGGTTAGTGCTCTTGCCTTTGAAACAAGAAGTCCTGGGTTCGAGACCCAGTCGGAACAAGCATCTTTCTCCATGGAGCTTTTCATGTTCTGTGTGGCTTTTCTCCAAGTTCCTCTCACAGTCCGTCAGTCGTCTCCCACTTTGTCCTCCACTGCAGCGACACAGTGCCAAGCTCAGCTGTCATAGGGTGATAGGACTCTTCACCAGTCCATTCAAAACATGCAATGCAGTGATGATCAAAGTTTCCACTTGAACATTCACATCATGTAAGATTCGAACCCCCGACCATAGGAACACCGGACCGTGTCTGAACCATGTGAGCTACTAGTCTTAGTCTGCTTCTCCTCACAATTTGGAAGTCTTTCAATAATAGAACCCATGACCGAAAAAAACGTCAGACTGATGGAATATTTAAGAACGTTTGTCCACGAAGATGGACAACGTGGTTGGTGTAGTGGGTAGTGCTCTTGCCTTTGAAACAAGAAGACCTGGGTTCGAGACCCAGTCAGAACAAGCATCTTTCTCCATGGAGCTTTTCATGTTCTGTGTGGCTTTTCTCCAGGTTCCTCTCACAGTCCATCAGTCGTCTCCCGCTTTGTGCTCCACTGGAGGGACACAGTGCCAAGCTCAGCTGTCATAGGGTCATAGGCGGGGTTCAACCTGCGCTGTTCGCCAGTCCATTCAAAACATGCAACACAGTGATGAGGGAAATTTCCACTTAGACATTCACATCATGTAAGATTCGAACCTCCGACCATAGGAACGGCAGACCGTGTGTGAAGCATGTGAGCCACTTGTCTTAGTTTGCTTCGCCCCACAATTTGGAAGTCTTTCAATAATAGAACCCATGACCGAAAAAAAACCTCAGACTGATGGAATATTTAAGAACGTTTGTCCACGAAGATGGATAACGTGGTTGGTGTAGTGGTTAGTGCTCTTGCCTTTGAAACAAGAAGTCCTGGGTTCGAGACCCAGTCGGAACAAGCATCTTTCTCCATGGAGCTTTTCATGTTCTGTGTGGCTTTTCTCCAAGTTCCTCTCACAGTCCGTCAGTCGTCTCCCACTTTGTCCTCCACTGCAGCGACACAGTGCCAAGCTCAGCGGTCATAGGGTGATAGGACTCTTCACCAGTCCATTCAAAACATGCAATGCAGTGATGATCAAAGTTTCCACTTGAACATTCACATCATGTAAGATTCGAACCCCCGACCATAGGAACACCGGATCGTGTCTGAACCATGTGAGCTACTAGTCTTAGTCTGCTTCTCCTCACAATTTGGAAGTCTTTCAATAATAGAACCCATGACCGAAAAAAACGTCAGACTGATGGAATATTTAAGAACGTTTGTCCACGAAGATGGACAACGTGGTTGGTGTAGTGGGTAGTGCTCTTGCCTTTGAAACAAGAAGACCTGGGTTCGAGACCCAGTCGGAACAAGCATCTTTCTCCATGGAGCTTTTCATGTTCTGTGTGGCTTTTCTCCAGGTTCCTCTCACAGTCCATCAGTCGTCTCCCGCTTTGTGCTCCACTGGAGGGACACAGTGCCAAGCTCAGCTGTCATAGGGTCATAGGCGGGGTTCACCCTGCACTGTTCACCAGTCCATTCCAAACATGCAATACATTGATGAGGGAAACTTCCACTTCAACATTCACAACATGAAAAGCTCCATGCACAAAGATCCTTGTTCCAAGTGGGTCTTGAACCTATATCCACTCCATGCAAAGTCAAGTGCACTAACCACTACACCAACCACGTTGTCCATCTTCGTGGACAAACGTTCTTAAATATTCCATCAGTCTGAGGTTTTTTTTCAGTCATGGGTTCTATTATTGAAAGACTTCCAAATTGTGGGGCGAAGCAAACTAAGACAAGTGGCTCACATGCTTCACACACGGTCTGCCGTTCCTATGGTCGGAGGTTCGAATCTTACATGATGTGAATGTCTAAGTGGAAATTTCCCCTCATCACTGTGTTGCATGTTTTGAATGGACTGGCGAACAGTGCAGGTTGAACCCCGCCTATGACCCTATGACAGCTGAGCTTGGCACTGTGTCCCTCCAGTGGAGCACAAAGCGGGAGACGACTAATGGACTGTGAGAGGAACCTGGAGAAAAGCCACACAGAACATGAAAAGCTCCATGGAGAAAGATGCTTGTTCCGACTGGGTCTCGAACCCAGGTGTTCTTGTTTCAAAGGCAAGAGCACTAACCACTACACCAACCACGTTGTCCATCTTTGTGGACAAACGTTCTTAAATATTCCATCAGTCTGACGTTTTTTTCGGTCATGGGTTCTATTATTGAAAGACTTCCAAATTGTGAGGAGAAGCAAACTAAGACTAGTAGCTCACATGGTTCAGACACGGTCTGGTGTTCCTATGGTCGGGGGTTCGAATCTTACATGATGTGAATGTTCAAGTGGAAACTTTCATCATCACTGCATTGCATGTTTTGAATGGACTGGTGAAGAGTCCTATCACCCTATGACAGCTGAGCTTGGCACTGTGTCCCTCCAGTGGAGCACAAAGCGGGAGACGACTGATGGACTGTGAGAGGAACCTGGAGAAAAGCCACACAGAACATGAAAAGCTCCATGGAGAAAGATGCTTGTTCCGACTGGGTCTCGAACCCAGGTCTTCTTGTTTCAAAGGCAAGAGCACTACCCACTACACCAACCACGTTGTCCATCTTCGTGGACAAACGTTCTTAAATATTCCATCAGTCTGAGGTTTTTTTTCGGTCATGGGTTCTATTATTGAAAGACTTCCAAATTGTGGGGCGAAGCAAACTAAGACAAGTGGCTCACATGCTTCACACACGGTCTGCCGTTCCTATGGTCGGAGGTTCGAATCTTACATGATGTGAATGTCTAAGTGGAAATTTCCCTCATCACTGTGTTGCATGTTTTGAATGGACTGGCGAACAGTTATGAAATTTGCCTCATCACTGTGTTGCATGTTTGAATGGACTGGCCCGAACAGTGCAGGTTGAACCCACGCCTATGACCCTATGACAGCTGAGCTTGGCTGTCCCTCAGTGGAGCACAAGCGGAGGGAGGCGACTGATGGACTGTGAGGAGGAACCTGGAGAAAAGCCACACACACACCATGAAAAACTCCATGCAGAAAGACACTTGTTCCAACTGGGTCTCGAACATAAGTCTTCTTGTTTCAAAGGCAAGAGCACTACCCATACGCAACCACGTTGTCCGTCTTGCATTGGACAGCGTTCTTAAATATGTCCACAAAGATGGACAACGTGCTTGGTGTAGTGGTTAGTGCTCTTGCCTTTGAAACAAGAAGACCTGGGTTCGAGACCCAGTCGGAACAAGCATCTTTCTCCATGGAGCTTTTCATGTTGTGTGTGGCTTTTCTCCAAGTTCCTCTCACAGTCCGTCAGTCGTCTCCCACTTTGTCCTCCACTGGAGGGACACAGTGCCAAGCTCAGCTGTCATAGGGTGATGGGGGGCGTTCACCTTGCACTGTTCACCAGTCCATTCCAAACATGCAATACAGTGATGAGGGAAACTTCCACTTCAACATTCACAACATGAAAAGCTCCATGCACAAAGATCCTTGTTCCAAGTGGGTCTCGAACCTATATCCACTCCATGTAAAGTCAAGTGCACTAACCACTACACCAACCACGTTGTCCATCTTTGTGGACAAACGTTCTTAAATATTTCATCAGTCTGAGTTTTTTTTCGGTCATGGGTTCTATTATTGAAAGACTTCCAAATTGTGGGGCTGAGCAAACTAAGACAAGTGGCTCACATGCTTCACACACGGTCTGCCGTTCCTATGGTCAGAGGTTCGAATCTTACATGATGTGAATGTCTTAGTGGAAATTTCCCTCATCACTGTGTTGCATGTTTTGAATGGACTGGCGAACAGTGCAGGGTGAACCCCGCCTATGAACCTATGACAGCTGAGCTTGGCACTGTGTCCCTCCAGTGGAGGACAAAGTGGGAGACGACTGATGGACTGTGAGAGGAACTTGGAGAAAAGCCACACAGAACATGAAAAGCTCCATGGAGAAAGATGCTTGTTGCGACTGGGTCTCGAACCCAGGTCTTCTTGTTTCAAAGGCAAGAGCACTAACCACTACACCAACCACCTTGTCCAGCTCCGTGGACAAACGTTCTTAAATATTCCATCAGTCTGACGTTTTTTTCGGTCGTGGGTTCTATTATTGAAAGACTTCCAAATTGTGGGGAGAAGCAAACTAAGACAAGTGGCTCACATGCTTCACACACGGTCTGCGGTTTCTATGGTCGGTGGTTCGAATCTTACATGATGTGAATGTTTAAGTGGAAATTTCCCTGATCACTGTGTTGCATGTTTTGAATGGACTGGCGAACAGTGCAGGGTGAACCCCGCCTATGACCCTATGACAGCTGAGCTTGGCACTGTGTCCCTCCAGTGGAGCACAAAGCGGGAGACGACTGATGGACTGTGAGAGGAACCTGGAGAAAAGCCACACAGAACATGAAAAGCTCCATGGAGAAAGATGCTTGTTCCGACTGGGTCTCGAACCCAGGTCTTCTTGTTTCAAAGGCAAGAGCACTAACCACTACACCAACCACGTTGTCCATCTTTGTGGACAAACGTTCTTAAATATTCCATCAGTCTGAGGTTTTTTTCGGTCATGGGTTCTATTATTGAAAGACTTCCAAATTGTGGGGCGAAGCAAACTAAGACAAGTGGCTCACATGCTTCACACACGGTCTGCCGTTCCTATGGTCGGAGGTTCGAATCTTACATGATGTGAATGTCTAAGTGGAAATTTCCCTCATCACTGTGTTGCATGTTTTGAATGGACTGGCGAACAGCGCAGGTTGAACCCCGCCTATGACCCTATGACAGCTGAGCTTGGCACTGTGTCCCTCCAGTGGAGGACAAAGTGGGAGACGACTGATGGACTGTGAGAGGAACCTGGAGAAAAGCCACACAGAACATGAAAAGCTCCATGGAGAAAGATGCTTGTTCCGACTGGGTCTCGAACCCAGGTCTTCTTGTTTCAAAGGCAAGAGCACTAACCACTACACCAACCACGTTGTCCATCTTCGTGGACAAACGTTCTTAAATATTCCATCAGTCTGAGGTTTTTTTCGGTCATGGGTTCTATTATTGAAAGACTTCCAAATTGTGGGGAGAAGCAAACTAAGACAAGTGGCTCACATGCTTCACACACGGTCTGCCGTTCCTATGGTCGGGGGTTCGAATCTTACATGATGTGAATGTTTAAGTGGAAACTTTCATCATCACTGCGTTGCATGTTTTGAATGGACTGGTGAAGAGTCCTATCACCCTATGACAGCTGAGCTTGGCACTGTGTCCCTCCAGTGGAGGACAAAGTGGTGGACGACTGATGGACTGTGGGAGGAAGCCGTAGAACCCGGAGAAAAGCCACGCACACAACATGAAAAGCTCCATGGAGAAAGATGCTTGTTCCGACTGGGTCTCGAACCCAGGTCTTCTTGTTTCAAAGGCAAGAGCGCTAACCACTACACCAGCCGTGTGGCCCAGCATCTTGCACAGACATTCTTAAATACTTCATCAGTGTGGTGTTTTTGGGCGTTTTTGGGTCATCTGTTATTGAAAGACATCCAACGTTAAAAAATTCTATGCGAGGACAAATAGCTCACGTGGTTACATCAAAAGCTGGAGTTGCTGAGATCAGGGGTTCGAATCTTAGACGAGGCGACCTTTTTAAGCACAATTTTCAACACAGAGAGTGAACAGATGTGAGAAAACCTGAGAAAAAGAGTGTGGACAGATAGCTCAGCTGGTTAGCGCGCTGTCTGTGAATCCTGACGTTGACAGTTCAATTCCTTTATGTTTCAAGGTTCCACAGCCACAGTGAAGAGTGAAAAACGCCCGGAGCTTGTCCCAACTGTCAGAAGGGTTCGTGGCGTGGTGGATCTGTCCGCAACCGCAAGGTTGTGCCAGTCCGGCCGTGGCTGGTTCAAATCCAGCACGCTCCGAATGCCTGGCCCCGGCGCCGGGGCCGCGCTACGCGCGCTCCCACTGCCATTGTAGTAGTGGGGGGTTGGGGCTGGGCTGTGCTCCCCCGGCTTCCCACACAGATAACACCAGGGGGTTATGCCACTTTATTTCACATTTTTTCCCAAAGAAATCCCCCAAAAAAACATAAAAACACAAAAAAAAATTGACAGGGGTCCACTCTCTGGACTGTTGACCACACAGTTGGGGCCCAGGTGTCCAGTAACTGCTGCTTAAAAATGATAAACACATGAATGAGACGTCTGTGTGATTAATGTGTGCACATGATTTGTTCCATTGTTAACAGGTGAAAAGTATGGAGGAGTCAAAGTGTCAAAATTCAATCAATAAATACACCATGAAATAATGACTCAAATTCATTCATTGAAATTGAAATGAAATGCATAAATGTCTTATTAAATGTGGCATTAACTCATTCAAATACCAATTTGATGTAAAACAAACATATAGAATGACTTGACTATTGAATGAATGATGTCATGGTCCTGTGTTGCAGTGCATGAGGAATTGATTTGATGTGTCAAAGTGCACTGCAACACAGGACCATGACATCATTCATTCAATAGTCAAGTCATTGTATATGTTTTTTTTTTTTACATCAAATGAATTGGTATTTGAATGAATGAATAGCACATTTAATAAGACATACATGTATCTCATTCCAATTTGAATGAATGAATGGCACATTTGAGTCATTATTTAACGGTGTATTTATTGATTGAATGTTTCCACTTTGACTGGTCCATAGTTTTCACCTGTTAACAATGGAACAAATCATGTGCACACATTGAACAGAAGCTCTGTTGACAAGTGCTGTTAACGTGGTCCGTGTGAGGTGATGCAATGACAGGTGAAAGAGTCATAAAATGTGCAAAAATGTTGCTGAGTGTTTTTTAAAGGTGTAAATGATGATGTTGTCAAATGTGTTGTTTTGTCCACAAAGCAAAAATGAATGAGTTTGAATAATGTCTTTGTTCTATGGAGCAAAGGAAGCGGAAAATGTTGAGACTGTTATCTGATCTGCCAAAGCACTACGGGAGGTGGTCGCAGACACATTGTGACAACATTGAAGAGAAGCGTGAATGCAACGAGTCTCCGATGCGTCTCCAGTGTGTCTGACGTGAAAGCGGCGACAAATGTGCGTCTATACAAGAGTGCACCTTTACGTCCAGCTAATGTTGTTGTGGTTGCTATGGTTGCACACAGGATGTGACTCTGTTTGAAGTATTAGTAGTGGTGGTGGGAACAAATCCAGTGAAATAAAAAAAAACCATCAAACTTTTTTTGGTGATTGGCATTAAAAATAACGAAATGAATGAACATTTCGGTCCACTAGATGGTGCCAAGTGCTCACTTTCACTAGCACTGTTGTGTCAGTGTATCGCAATATATGATTTGGCAAATATGGCGTTAAAACGTATCATGGTGTCTCTGATGATTTTTTTTGTATGAAAATATAAAACAAGTAGGGATGCAACAATTACTGCATTATTAAATGATTACTCAATGAATCGTCAAATACTTTAATAATGAGTGAATTGTTTTTTTTCATTACAAATGTTGAACATTTTCCAGTTTCTTTGTTCCTTATAACAAAGAAAGAATTAAAACTGAATCATTTTTGGTTTGTGGATAATAATAAAAAGACGTTTGAGAATCGTCATTTCCTGGTTTGAAATGAATAACATTAACATTTCCTGGATTCTTTGTCTTTCAAACATAAAAAAGGACATAATTTGTATGTGAAGACTCTTGAAATGAAAGGTGTGTGTTTGCATATGGAGCAGTGACGTCACATTAGCATTAGCAGTAGCAGGTGTAATCTGATGGGATCACTCAGGTCGGATGTTAACAGCAGGTGTGAACAGAGCGTCAACAGAACATCCAATACATGTGTGGATCATTTTTAAGCAGCAGCTACCACACACCTGTCGGCGCTGCTCCTCCGCGTCCTCCTCCAGGTCCTCCTGCTCCTGCCGGCACATGGTCCTGGTCCTGGTCCTGGTCCAAACAAAGATGTAGATTAGTTACAAAAAAAATCCTGAAAACATTTGTAAAATCTCAATATTTAACAGAGGATGCTGATGTATTTAGTGACAGCACTGCTGAAAGCCTCTTCTTACTCTTCACTGTCAAGTCATGGCTTGTTTGTTTTTTTCTTATTGCCCTAAATTGTGATGATAATGACCTCATTTAACCATGCTTGAAAACACATGAACTGTGCCTTTAACTGCAGCTGTTTGAAGGTCTTCAGTCATGAGACATGATGGGACAAAGTAGTATCCAGTTGAGAGTGTTCAAATGTGGTCATTGCAGTAAATGAGTGAATAAATGTGTGTAAAATACATTAAAACGTTTTTATTGTCAGTTATATTGGTTCGTATCATATCAACACGGACACTTTTATTTAGAAATTCTACTAAACCACTGCTCCTTTTTTGTTACTTAACCTGCCCCCTACTGACCAGACTAGATACTCATTCCTAACAGTTCTAATGGTATATTAACATTTTCTGTTGACATACTAGGACATTTTGGACAGTTGACTCAATAATATAGATATGTTTTTAACGACATACTATACTAGGACACTTTTAGACATATTATAATTGGACAGTTTATGTTGAAATACTATATTTGGACATTGTTTTACATTTTTGACAGTTTATAATTGGACAGTTTACTAAATAATATATTTTTTTTTACAACAGTATAGTAATACTAGGACACTTTTAGTTCATATTTTAACTTTGTCTTGACATATTATACTGGGACATTTTGGACAGTATGAAGGTCTATTTCATGGTGTATTGACATTTTTTGTTGATGTCATGTTTGGACAATTCATAATTTAACGTTTTTGATGACATACTATACTAGGAAAGTTCATATTTGAACGGGTGTTTACTGTGGAGGAGTGACGTCACATTAGCCGTAGCAGGTGTAATCTGAACACCTGTGATTGGATCGCTCAGGTTGGATGTTAACAGCAGGCGTGAACAGAGCGTCAACAGAACATCTTATAAATGTGTGGATCATTTTAAATTAGCAGTTACCACACGGTTGTCCACATGTTCGTCCCCGTTGCTCCTCGTCCTCTCCCTGTTCCTGTCTCCGCTTGGAAGAAGCTCCGGAAGTGGAACATTCCAAATTGGTCGACACAGAGGGGAGGAGTGGAATGTACCAAGTCACGGAAAGTACACAAAGGTGCAGGAGCAGCTCCACCTGTGATTAATAAACGTTCAAGTCCTCGCTGAACAAATAAAACAAAAATGGCAGCTGAATTTCTTTGTTGCTAAAACAGAAAAAAAAAACTCCACCGCCTGTCGGAAATGCTGCCACCTGCTGGACGTGCTTTCCCCCTCAACTTATAAAAGCTGCCTAAATGATCCCGTTTCATCTCTTTGTCTTAAAATGATCAACAGTAAATTCTGTGAATAAATTGATGTTTTTCCTTGTTGTGTCCTAGTATTACTAGAACACTTTTGACAGTTTTCAGTTTATATTTGAACAGTTTAATTTTTGTTGACATGTTATACTTGTAGGCAATGTCTCTTCAATAACTGTATGCATAACACATTATAGCACTCTCTACTGGCCATAAACTGCTACAGCACACAAACGTCATTCGACAACAAGACAGACATATCCTGATACTAAAATAAACAATAAGAGTTCGAAGGTCACAGTATAAATGTAAGAATTAGCAGCAAAAAGTTGTATGTATAACTTAGGAGTTTGTAATAGTGCAAGTCTTAATTTACGAGAATAAAGTCGTAATATTCTAACCTGTTGTTTTAGAATATGCAAGAAAATGCAGACTTTCACTTCCTGTCCGTCACTCTAAGACGTACTTGCACAACATGAACAATGACAACAATTCCCATTGCTACACATGGTAAAAGTCTGTGAAAAAAATATTTT
This sequence comes from Solea senegalensis, assembly GCF_019176455.1. NCBI lineage: Eukaryota > Metazoa > Chordata > Actinopteri > Pleuronectiformes > Soleidae > Solea > Solea senegalensis. Next base: position 6,161,069 of record NC_058033.1, read on the forward strand.
CTCAATGTGGCCCAATGTGGTCATAATGTATGCTAACTTTTTTATATTATTTATTATATATATTAGTGTAGAGTTTTATGGCTATACAGCCATATACACACACACACATATATATACATATAAGTAAATGAAAAGCCAACTAAAGATAGACAATAACTGATAAAGCTTAGATTGTTAAAGATCTATTGCATCGGCTGTAAACAGCTCAATGTTATGTTTATCTTGTCTTCACAGTGACCTCTGAAACTGATGAAACTTTGACGTAAACCCAAGTCCAAACAGTTGACCTTAAAGTCTTATAGCAGCGTATATGCCTCAAATATGCATTGTTTGGGTTGGTGCGTGTGTGTAAAGGAACTTGACTCTGGTTCCCTGGAAACAGGCGTTGAACTCTGGAATAAACCCCCATCTGCACCAATCACAGGAAATGTAGCATTTACAAACGCCATCTTCTGTGTTTTCATCCGTCAGCGAGTAGATAAGAGAACCAAGAGGAGAGTCCCAACTCTCCAGAGTCTCGTCTGCAAGAAAGTGAACACATTTAGGGCATTATTGTCTCCCTGGAGCAACGCAAAAGGCATCAACTCACTGCCGATTCTTGGCAGCGGGTGTGAAGGCATTACAGGGGAACATGGCCTGAGAAATGAAGGCAACACCTGCGTGCTTAGCAGCAAGGAGTCGACTCCTTTCGCCATATTTGAAAGGATTCTTTTATGGTTTTTCCCGAGATATTGTTAAAGTACTTGTAAAAAAATAAGACAAAATCGTGTGTGTATTGCATTTTCTTTAGTACTTTACATATAACAGGAAAATACAAGGGTTTGTTTTCAAGAGAATACAGGAATTTTTTTAACGGTGCTCTGTACATTAACATATTATAGTCAGTGTGGTGTGGGTTACTTGGCGCAGTCAACGCGGCTGTGCACACCATGTGCACACAGCTTTCCATGGAGAGGGCAGGAAAAAATACAAGATCTTTAATTAAGTACATGTTGTAAAAAGGACCAAGTTTCTATTAGCAGCTTGAAGAAAATACAAAAAAAAATGAGCAACATATGCACCGTTCACCGAAGCAGCTTTTACAAAAACAGAGACACACATCACGGGAGAATGAGATGTAAAAAAAAAACTAATTAAAATTAAAATGATGCATCAATGAAATATTTACAGACTATGAGTAAATTAGTGTGTGTGTGTGTGTGTGTGGGGGGGATGTAACAAAAAGCTGCTAGTATACACTTAATCTGATTAAAACTGGGCTGACAACAGTGACGCTATCTAAACACAGCAACAGCCAGCTTTCATTAAGAATCCTACATTCACCCTGAGACACCACCACTTCCTGCTGGCTGCTGCTTCCCTCGCTCTCACGGCAGATCATGTCGATGCTGTGGCTGACGGACGGGCATGGACTGTCAAAAAATATCTTCTTGTTCTCAGATGGCAAAAAACACATCGGATGTCGTTTTCGCAACTTGCTCTTCATTACAAACACGTGGAACATAAAGAGGGCATGCAGTAAAACAAAAATCTCACAGTGGATGTTGAGTGTTTTTTGGAGTGTGCTTGTGTGAGGCACTGACGCACAATCACCGCATGACAACATGGCCACCAGCAGGGACGCCCCACGTGACAAAAATCGAACGCTGCTTGAGTCTACAATGTCTCAAGAACATGTTTGGTGCTTCATGTCTTTGTCAGACTGCATTTTCTGACTGGGAAGTGAAGTTAGATAAACCGCACCAAAGTCCATGGAGAAAACCAGCGTTTTTAGCTCAAGGGGAAACAGGAGCTGCTGCTCTGCTGCTGCTCTGCTGCTGCTGCACTGTTTGGTACGTCTGTGTCACTTAGGTGAATGTGGGAGGAAGAATGTCAAATAGTAGAGTCAAAAAATGAAACATTTAAACTGTGTGATGGAGGCAGCAGTGCATCAACAATGCCTGTGTGCTGTGATTTAAAATCACTGATTTTCTCTACGGGGTTTGGTGTGAGCGGTTTGGAAAATGACACAGACTTCAGTTTCCAGTCAGAAAATACTGTCTCATGCTGAGATAAAGTGTGAAACATATTCTTAGGACATTGTAGACTTAAAACGGGAATACATTTCAATCGTCGAGCCTTTGGTTAAGTGGCTAAAATTGGCGCAGCGGGGACACGCAGGACAAACAAAGTGCTAACTTTGTGCCTTTAACTCACACAACCACACTTACAAAAGCCTGACAACTAACATTTTTAAAAGTCCCAATCCAGGATTTATCAATATATCAAACGTGGGCATAAATATATACATGTAGAATAGGTATGGTTTACAGATGGAAAACAATCTTCTCAATGATCATCTGTGAAGAATGTCGTGTCCGTATTTACCCCAGTATTTACAATGTGGATGTAAAGACACTATGCTCACATTTAACATTTGTTATGTGGTTTTCCAATGAAACTTTTATTATTATTATTTTTTTTGTAAATAGAAACCCTGAAGCTAATATTTAGTGTAATAACAGCATTGCCACAAGAAGAACAATTCTGGATTGAGGCTGTTGAGTCTGAAAAGCAGGTGGCATGGCAACAAAATTCAAATGATTTAGTGAAATTATCACCACAGATGGCATCTGTAAGCATGACCTGAAAATGCAAGCCCTTAGAAGCAGGAAATAATGTTTCTTTTTGACTTTGGTTGTGGAACTGAACCTGCCGGACCAGAAGAACCATGTGGTTGTGGACCTGCTGAGGACACAGGTTCAATTCCATAACTTCAGATTCTGATTCTAATGATTCTGATTCCAACACTCTCGCTCATGACGAGAAACTTAACAAACACCAAGAAATTCACCCTGAGGTCGTCAGGACAAATAGCTTATTCCATCATGAGATGACTCTGTGGTTGTGTCTTTGAGGTTGTGAGTACAGCAGTTAAAATCTTAAAATTAAACTCCGTTTTCATCATGCTAACTATTTATCCCCCCCCCCCAGTAGTCAGTAAACATTTAAAGTCAGTGTAAAGGAAATTCTAAAATTATATATATGTTAGGAAATAAACAAACTGGGAAATTATTATTATTATTATTATTATTATTATTATTATTATTATTATTATTATTATTAATAATTGTAATTCCAAATTTCAAATGAAATTTCTCTCTGTAATTTGCGTGCTACGTGTTTCGCTCACAGGGCCCCGCTCACCTTAAAACAACGTGCCACGCGCAGTCACACAGGTTTTGCACTCACGTGACTGATTTAGGTTCAAGGTACAAAGACGTACTCGTGTAAAATGTGTACGCAGTAAGTCTGAGGGACACGTGGAGGTCCTATAATATATCTTTCCTGCAGTATTTAACGACTCAACACTGCAGCAACGTTGGCCAGTTGTTGAACAAGGCTGTGAGTTTGTTTGAGCTCGTTTGAAAACTCTCTTGTGAAACAAAAAAGGGTTACTTTAACAAGTAATTAATACACTTTGCAATTGATTTCATCCGTCAACTCTGGCTCAGTGGTAATTAGCACATTTTTCTGAAACTTTACACAGACTTTAAAAGTTCTACACTGCAATTAGCACCCTCGCACAAGAAAACCAACACTTTCCACTGTTGTTTTTAGCAGCATCTACTCAGCAACCACTCCGTCGTCTTGGCCCTGCCCGTGAAGTTCAGAGACCGCCAGGTAAGAATTCACCAGAGTATATTAAAACATAACAAAGGACGACAAAGACAACACGGCGCGACAACGTGGGATGACCGGGATTTAAATGACGCGGCAAAAAAAAAAACGATCAATCGTCTTCATGGTTGAGATGACATTTCCTGCAGGATCTTGTTTATCAATGAGAATGATTTCTGACACACAGGAAACACTTTTTGTTTTCCCCAAAAGCCGTTTTGGCCAAGCCTGGATTTGAAGAAGGGAAATCATAAATCATTAAAGGATTCGCTCTTTTTTTTTTTTCTTGTCACAGTTCTGATGCATAGCAAATCCCTCCCGTCCAACAATCACATGTGTTGGCAGTTTGTTAAAAAGCCACAGTTCCCCCCGAGACATCGCCGAGGCAAACCTTCGACTCACGACAAGACTATAAAATGTTCAAGACGCCGGCCGGCTGCCCGCGCTCCTCCTCGGTTGAACGACTCTCGCTCCATACGACATATATATACACGTACACTTTTTTAGAGAGGAATGTCCACATGTAGGCCTGACATGGCATGCGTGTGTGATGCATGATCACATATTCACTTCTGCAGTGTCGTATGAATGGTTATATAACTACAGTACAAACATTTACAAATTTGGAGGAAAAAAAAGTTGCTGATTGTGCCTCAAGATCCCCTGCCATGCAAAGACTGTTAGAGATCCCCACCCGCGATACACAAGCTCTTTTCTATTGATGCCCCATGCTGGAGATCAGCGGTCGTGTTTTCACGTGGTTACTACACTGACTCTAGCAACAGTGAGGGAAAAGTCGTCCGCTCAAGTGAACTGTGACCGCTTTGATAAGGCGTTAGACTTGTTCGGGAACAGGAGGGAGGGTGGTGGTGGGGGCCACTGTTTGTTGACTGTCTGTGAAATGTGGACGAATGCAAGGAATGAGTACAAATCATGAGTGTGCTGCACCAAGAACAACAATGAAAGAAGTTTTGCCCCCCAAAAAAACCCCAAAACAAACTCTTTTTTTTTTCCTACTTTGGCAAAAAAGAAAGAAAAAAAAATGATTTCAAACAAACACATTTCACTGGAGTCTTTGACAGTTTTTTTTTGTTCATCAAAGGCCTCTTAGTTTGGCGTCGGTACAGTACTGCAGAGTCCTAGTGAGCCAAAAATACGTCCAAAGCCATACGTTCCTCCACACTCCATATGTCTATATCAGGCGTTCTCTAAAATCAGATCCCGGAGCAGCTCTCACGCGTCGCCATGGCGCAGCTTCCCAGTGAATTTCCTATAATGGCCATAATTTACAGATTCCGCTCGTGAGTGAGATCCTCTGGTCAAGGTCTTTGGCTTCCTCCGCTCTCCGCAGTGTGAGTGTGTATGTGATCACAGCACTGTGCAAACTAAATGGAACAAACCTGAACCAAAACGACAGTTGGCCTTTCTAGTTTGTGAAAGAATTCATCTTTCACGCAGGTGAAAAAGAGAAAAATAGAAAGGAAGGTTTCTTTAGAAAGCCGAAGAGCTTCTTATCTCAGGCTATTTCTTTTATTCTGCGCATGTAATCGTGCAGTTCCTCTGGGTCTTGAAAGCCCATATCCTGGCAAACCCACTGAATGTCCTCCTCATCTGCGATGGGGATGGAGTTGTAGGGCAGCTCCTCTGTGGGCAGCGTGGTAAAGGTGGTGAACTTCACTCTCTTGCGCTTGGAGGTGGGTGAACTGGCGTCCTCGCCATTCTCCTTCGTCGAGCCTCCGGAGCTGCCGTCGCCCCGTCCGTGCACCTGGCTCTGAACGCTCGTCTGGGAGCTGCCACTGCTGTGGTGGTCCCCATGGCAACAAGTCTGTACGCCCTCCAGAGGGTTACTGGGGCTTTCTATCTGCTGCGGGGACAGATCACACTGGGCCCTCAGGGGCTGGCCGTTTCCCAGGAACACCCAGTGGTGGGAGTGGTCCATGTTGGCCTGACCCTCGGGCGGGATCCGCTTGTGGCGGTATTTCAGCACAAAGACGATGCAGTTGATGAGAAAGACCAAGATGGCCAAACAGAAGACGCCCAACAGAGCGTACATCCCGATCTCCAGGTCGGTCATGTTGCGTGGCGAGTGCACAAAGTTGTCCTCCTCCTCTTCATCACTCTCAGTCGGCTGCTCCTCGTTGCTAATTGTGGGGAAATTGGTGTAATCGATGGGAACACTAGCAGGCTGCTCGTTAGACGTCTCATAAACTCTTCCGTCGATGTTGGGATCAATGATTGGACGCCTGGTAACGGGTGCCAGCTCAATTTCTCCCTCTGTGGTGACCTCTTCCTCAGAGTCCTCCTCCGGGCCAAAGCGGACCTTGACGTACACCGCCGCGGACGCAATGACACTTTTGCGCTTGGTCTTCTGGCAGGCCTCGCAGATGGTCATCTCCACGCGTACCGTCTCACCGGATCCTTCGCCCTCTGCCACCACCACGGGCCAGCGTTGCTGAGGCTCCTGCGACACCGACACCACCTTGTCGTCCAGCGTGGAGGCGTTGAGGTTGTAGTCTTTGGGATCAAAGTAAGTCAGAGTGGCGGCCGTGTTGTCGCTGAAAAACATCCAGATGGAGAAGCTGGCCTCCTGTTGGACAAAGAGAGGTAAACAGAGTTATTTATATTGCACTTTTCCCGTAACAGAGTGAGTGCGTCACATAAAAACACGCTCACACAGATACATCTAGTACTGAGGTCATTCTAAATGTCGTTAATGTTAAATTTTGCTCATTATTTTCAGCTTTTTCTCATTTGTAGGATTCTGTCAGTAGATTTGTTGTATTTTTAGAAGTTCTGCACTTGAGTTTCTCGTGAAGTATGAAATCTCCTTATTCTTGCCACCTCGAGAACAAGAACAAAGTTATGTGTTCTTGTGGAGTATGTACAGGCCTTTAGCGTGTGGACCTGTTACTCTTCGATCTTATATTGAAGAGTCTAAACGAAAAAACACCCACAACACAATACGGCCGCAACCTCACAGAGATAACGGCATCTGTTGTCAAAGAACTTCAAACTGTGATTGGGAATTTTGGGAACTGTGGAGGGCAGCATTGCACCTCTCAGTGTGCAGCCTGCCAGAACTTACTGGAAGAAGATGAAGAAAGGAAGTAGAAGAACTGTTCTCATCTGATTTTACGAGCTCAGGACAGAGAGACATCCCCAAAAATCTTAGTATATAATATAGCCTGAGGATAAAACTCAACAATCATCTATCGTTGTAGTGAACCTGCAGCTTTAATATCCGTCCATCCATCTTCAACTGCTTTATCCTCCACATGAGGGTCGCTCAGCTCACGCCATGGACAGATTGCCAGACAAACGACAATTAACTCTCACACCTACGGCCAATTGAGAGTGTCCAATTTACCAAATCTGCATGTTTTTGGACTGTAATAATAAGATGTGCCTCTGCCTTTTGTTCACATCTCTCCCAAGAATATTTCAACGGATCAGGTGCCATTCTTTCATCAATGATCCTTTGAAGTTGTGGACGCGCACCAAGTGCCAACATCTCCAGAGCGTTTGTGAACATCCGCAGTGCGCTTCCTCGTGTGTGCTCGGTACAAGCCTTGGCAGACACGAGCATGACCCTGCGTCTGATGTGTGTGTGTGTGTGTGTGTGTGTGTGAGCACCAGAAAACCACTTTCAAGCACAGAGAAGGAGAGGGCGAGGAGCGCCTGCCTTGTCCTGAGGGCGACGGCTCTGCAGCACGGACAGATAAGACTCATGCGGCAACGTGTGCTTCGAATGATGAGCTCTCGCTCTGTGTGTGTGTGTGTGTGTGTGTGTGTGTGTGATCCTCTCATTTTTTCCATTTTCTATCACTCTTCAGTGTCTGTGTAAACTCCCTCCCTCCTGCGGAGAAATCCGGATAAAACGCTCCAATTCCTGCCTGGTGCTTATCTGACGACGCTGATCTGCTGCACAGTAACAACTGGCATGGCTGTAATCACAGCAGCATTGTACAGTTCCATTTGCTCACAGTGTGCTCACAAAACATCATCAACAATTAGCCAGTTTGTTAGACAGGAAAAAATGTCGAATTTAAACACAGCTCGACAGGTGTTTATTCTTTTTTCTGTTATTCAAAAGGCAGTTGTTTATACGAAACTGTAAAATTAAGGGGGAGAAGCTGCGATCATTTTGTACATTTTATGACGGAAGTAACTAAAGTAACTTAGTTACCACACAAGTTACTCTCCGTCATCTTGTGTGGTTTCACAACGTGTCATACAGCTCCGGGTGTCCACACACAAAAATAATAAGCCTCTTGAGAAGAAGAAGAATTTCGGGCTCGACATCGTAGACAGGAAAGTAAAGAACTACGTGTAAACCTGTTAGCTTTCCATAAAAGGAAGGTGCACCCACAGTAATTCCATGGCAGAAAATTCACTTTTTTTTATAAACTGTAGGGGCAAGGTTCAAACATAATCCTTTAAAACCAGTTCACATTCCAAATATACAGCCTGGAAGTGCATCAGACCATGTGGTGAGACTACAGTGTGGTCCAGCTGGAGGCACTGTGAGCATGGTTTGGTCTTAGATCCACTATGATGATCATAAGGAATTGGAAAGTGCAATTCTAACTGCTGTGATAGTATTCAACCAGCTTCTCTTCTCCTCTCGATCATCTCAGGACACGAGAATGAGGACAGCCTTTGATGTGGATGATTTGAATAATACATTGAATGACTGTGCAATGAAAAAGCTGATTAAGGAAAAATAAAAGAGACGGGCGGATGGTGGGTGTTTCGAGGCCGACAAAACAACTGGCAGCTTCATTTTAAAGTCAATCTGACACAGGAGCTGTGTTGTCTCGCCTCAGGTAATTTAAGTTTTCTTACATCAATATTAATATAATTATTATTTTTTTTTTTAGAAAACCTTCAGCATTCAGATTCTACAATTAATATTATCTGGCTATTTCCATAAACATCACAAATCTGGTCAAAATAAAGCAAAACAATCCATCATATAAACCATTTAATGTTTTTTTAATTCTAATTTTAATTCTACAGATCCACAAAATTATTCCTGCCAATTTCCATAAATTATTCCGCAATTTGGAGGACGTTTCACACATTTTCATATTTCCCTCACTGATTTGTGCTTTGATGGCACCAGAGAGAGGGTTTTCTTATGTGGATGTAAATTAAACACAAACAGCTGGGATTATAAAACACACATACAGAAAACAATCTCCGGGAAATGTCGTTACTCGTCAGCATCGGCTGGAGAAGGATAAATAATCGAATTCTGGTTCATTTATGGCTTATGGAGTCACTCATTTTGACGAGAGTGACGGTGGCAAAACACAAATGGTTTACGACGAACCTTCACACGGTGGAGCTCTCACTCCTCAAACGCTCCAACTTTGTCAAAACGGAAAAAAAAAGAGGAAGGAAAAAACGCAGATGGACCTTGATTTTTTTTTTTTGCCGACGCCGCCCATCCATAGTTTATGTGTTTCATTCATTTCTGGAGTAGTAGAGGACGTTTATGTTTAGTTTTTCCCCGAGAAACAGAATCAAATGGCTTGAAATAGCTGCAGTGCTCCTCTGAGAGCTTTGCCGGCAGAGGAATTGACTGCCTTTTATGGCCCGGCCATGGAGAGCACTTAGGACAATACATTACAATAATTAAATTTCAAGGTAGCCAAGAAGCGGAAAGCAGGAAAAATTGGAATTTAATGCTCGCTTCTCTCTCTCACTCTTTCTCTCTCTCTCTCACTCTCTCTCTCTCTCTCTCTCACTCTGCTGCCGATGCTTGATGTGGATGTCGTTGCATTGTGAGTGACCGGTGAGCCAATGAGAGGGTGAACACACAAACACACACACACATCCGCAGTGTTGTAATGCAACAAAGTACAAATACTTGTTACTGTACTAAAGTAGAAAATTCAAGTATCTGTACTTAGTTATTTATATTTCTTGCAACTTCTACTTTTACTCCAATACATTTGGAAATAAGTCTACTTCTACTTTTACTAAATAAGTTGTGTACTTCTACTTTCACTAAATAAATTGTGTGCTTCCTGCTTTCACTAAATAGGATTTATTGCACTTCTACTTTTACTAAATAAGTTGTGTACTTCTACTTTCACTAAATAAGTTGTGCACTTCTACTTTTACTAAATAAGTTGTGTACTTCTACTTTCACTAAATAAGTTGTGTACTCCACTATATTTGATAAATAATTTGTGTACTTCTACCTTTCCTCTAACTATCTTTGACTCATCGTTACTACCAAATAAAATCAAGAAGAAGAGTTGGTATTATGCTTTAAACGACAGTTTTCACCCATTCACACGCTGCAACATGGGGTTAAGTGTCTTTGCTCAAGGACACATACAGACAAGCAGAACCAGGAATTGAACCCACAACCTTCCAGCTGAAAGACAACTTAAATACAGTAAATGTCACATACTTATATATACATATAAGACTTCCAACTTCAACTCCAACTCCAAAGTAATTTCCTAGTTAAGATACTTGTACTTTTACTCAAGTATCAAGTACTTTAAATATCTTCTCCCAGGTGCAAGGATTCAAAGAGGAAATTTCTAAATTTCTTCCATAATGGACTCTTACCAATCACTTTATAAAAGAGGGGGTAAAAACTATTTAAAGCTGAATAAATCAGTGGTAATATTCTGCTGGGCTTGGCCGCTGTTTGGTTTGCTTTCACGTTCTCTGCAGCTGCCTTTGTCCTTTTTATCACCACTGTGGCTGCAGCTTTGGAGATATAATTTTATTATTACTGAGAAGTGAAAGTGGTGCCTGTTTGTTGACTGAGCCACCGGATTTGGGATTTGCAAATAAAGTTTGTTTTTTCCCTCTCAGGAGAGCGAGAAACAAGGAAACAGAACACTAAGCATTAATAAGGCATAAGAAGTTTATGTAGTCAGGGAAATGCAGAACTGCTGCATGCACTGTACTAAAATGCTACATGACAGCTCCCCAAATGCCCATATTTAAAAAAGAAAAAAGACTTCTGAAGTGAGGTTGTACCATGTACTTTATACAAGGTACAACAGGGAGAATGTATATTTTTACATTCTGTGTGCTCCCTATGCAAAATCAGCGAAAACACGCAAACACTGGGGATATCTGGAAAAATAGATTATAGCTAGTAAACAAAAATGTAAACTAATAATAATAATCTGTCTGCTGGTAGTATTGGCAGTGTAAACTCGCTTGAATATGATTTCCGCTTTAGCTTTGTGCTAAACAGCCAAGAAACAGAAATGTAAACAAGTTACTCTCCTGCACCAAAGCCCATTGAAAAAAACAGCAATTTTAGCTCGTGGGACACACGCGTTTGTGTGATGATTGTATGTCCGAACAAAGACTTTCAAACACAGAATTCACAAATGCGTGAATGTAGTGATATAGTCACGCCAGAAAATAAACAACTGCAGTATCCTGTGAAGTATAATCACTGTTTTTGTCAATGTCAATGGGGTTTTTAAAAAAAACCAAAAAACTATCCAAAACTAAGACATTTCACAGAATTTCAAAATAAAAATGTTTTGATATGGAACAGTATGACATTAATGATGAATAAAACATACTTATAATGCAAAATTAATGTACAAATAACAAACACAGACTCGATTTTAGAAAATAATTGAGGTTGGCTGTGTAATCACTTAATTCCACTAAATCAGTAGTAGTCTGTGAGCTTATATAATGTAAGTTATTGATGAATTTTTCATGTACAACATTGATTTATTCATATGTTTTGAGTCTGTTTACTTTTTGGATAAATCTGTGTTGATTTTAACCTAATAAAAGACAAGGATGATCTTTAAATTCTTAGCGTTCATTTAAAAACAAACCTGACTTCCCACTGCTGAGCCCAAACATGAGCAGCGTCGTCCTCAATTAGGAATGTGGAAATAAACCCAGGATATTTTCTTTAACTTCATCCATATACATGAGATTTTAATGTGAAAGCAACACTAACACTTGATATTTAACTCAAGTGCAGTGCTGGTAACTTTAAAAACCAGCACACACACACACTCAAAAATAAATATGTAGTCAGGTCTTTGGTGCCATTTTGCATGTTTTTACAACACTGTTGTTCATTTCCCAGATTACTATGCACTAATGTTTGCTGGGAATTTGTGCCAGAGAGCAAATGCCTCAGGTGGCTCTTACCAGAAAACACAAACACACACACACTTTTCCTTTGCTGTTACTTAATATCACATTTCACTGACCTACATTTATTCCCTGGAGACTTGGAGTCAAACCTTAACCCCAAACACAACATGCCAAAGTCCAACTCTACCCACAACCTGCTGCAAGTAATTGGTCACATTATATTTGTGTATAAATAAGTGTATTTTATTATGTACAAACAGCAGAGAAAAAGCTAATTATTTAACGTTACAGAAGGTATCAGTAAAGTTAGTAAAACGTTTACAAGGACAATAATTATGAAGAAAAAACATATTTTCCAGTAAAATAAAAACATTTGGTGTGACTTTAGCTGTGGTTCAGAGGTACAGTAACTTTTAGTTTGGTGGTTTGATTTCCAGCTCCTATTGTCCACATGTTACAGTGTCCTCAGGCAAGAATTATGTAATCAAATTCAACAAAACTTGGTGCAACTAAGTTTCGGTGTTCTGGTTTCACCTTTGTTGGCGCTACTGAGCCATGTGAACCATGTATTCTACTTATTTTATAACATTTTTGGCGAGTTCTGATTTGCGTGCCAATTTTTGAACGGTTCAAATGATTAGTACGACACAAATGCCAATGCTTTTGCCCTTTTAGCGATAATTTACCATAAAACTTTTACTGCTGCTTTGTGAAAGACCTTTGTTTACATTTGACTTAATGAATTATTTAAAAAAAATACAGTTTTATTCATGTGTTGATATAAAAGAAAAAGTCATGACAACTTCTAATTTACTTACATTTAACAAGAAAATGTTCCACCATTCACTCTTGAGACTCATTCATTTTCATACAAACATAATAAAATATAATTTAATGTTTTTGTACCTGTTTTGGAGTGGTGAGAGTCTGGATGCCCGTTGCCTTGGCAACCATAGTGTGGCTGTTGCCGGGGCTCGGCTGCAGCGACAGCGTCAGACCTGCGACGGTGTGAACCCTCAGCTCTGTGATGGAAACCTTTTCGTCCGTGACGGAGAACGCCGACTCTCCGAGTGTGGCTGTTGCCGGGGCTCGGCTGCAGCGACAGCGTCAGACACGGCCAGCTCTGGATGGAAACCTTTTCGTCACGGAGAACGCCGACTGAGCACCGCGTCCACGGCCAAGACACCTGAAAAACACAGGGAAAAAACATAAAAAACAAAACAAACTTTTATTGTTTCTCTCCATGACAGAGGGACATTGTTCGAGTCCAGGGTGGACACCAGCTTTATTGTCTTCCTGCAGCTCATAACGTCCATGACAAGACAATTTTAGATTAAAGTGCTTTGTGCTGGTGTTTGCTCCGGTCTGTCTACAATCCACACGTCAGTGCTGTCGCTGTCTATCATTGTAAGAAACAAACAAAAAACAAATGCCGGAGAGGTAATCAATCAGGCGGTGGAGACAAAAAAAAAAAGAAGGGTCAAGGATTTTGTTTTCAAAGTGACGGTTAACAGAAACACTCGTGTCCGTCTGAGCGTCTCCTCGTGGAAGAAGAACCAGAAACATTTACAAACTTCTCTCGTCTCTCGCAGTAATTCCAGGGTGTTTTTTTTCGCATGACAGGACTGTGAACCCGGTGTTTTACTCACTTTTAAAATATCATCATTTCACTTTGCAATTGCAACTACAGGTCACACAGGGACTCACTCAAAGTAAAAGGGCGTATCAGCACAAACAGTGACCTTGTCCTTCTCCAGGCAGGCAAGGGCTCTTTCCCATCAACGTCTTAAAGCACAACTATGCAGGATTTTTACCCCAATTTAACAGCTTCAGAGTCAGTGCGACAGTTAAATGATTTGTTGTGGGGAGATAGGTTAGCTGTCTCCACTGCCCCCTACTGTCTGTTAGCGGAATGGACTAGCGATCTTACAACAGTGTAAATTGTAAAAATATCTACTTATAAATATAAACTGTAGGGGGAGCTCCGTAGAGGAAAAAGGGCGCAAAGGCAACCGGACTTGCAAAGTTCTGGAGTCTGGGACATCAAGCACACATTCACATAGAAACAGCATTTCAGGAGCTCTGAAACGGTAATTTGGAAAAGGTTCCCAAGACATTTCCTGAAATGTGTCTCAAGTTTTTCAAAATGACAAAGAAAAAATATTGTTTGTATGTTTCTGTGTGGATGGGGACGAAGAAACGTGAATGCAGTAGCGAGTGTTTGACCAGAGAGGACAGTAGATTCACCAATTTGTATCAAAACACATATCATTTCAACAATTTTACAATAAACTGTGTATAGATTTGCACCTGGATCAAAAAATAACATTAACTAGATACACATATACACTTTTTTCCTCCTAAAAAAACACACAAAACACCATACAGTATATCATTGCTACATTTTGCATGTACTGTACATTTTAACCCTGCAATCAGTAACTCTGTCACCCCTTTCCGAGTTCCAACCTAGTGGAACGCACCGTAAACTATACCATCTAGTGGTTAACATGTGCAAGTGCAAGGGCCAAACAGAAATGGACGTTCCGTTGTAGTAAATCAGTCGTGTTTATATTTTATCCAGAGACAACAGCTAGAAAGTATGAAAAACATGATAATGATATACATATTTACATAATATAACAGGGCGTCAACATGAATACAAAGCAGTGGCACAGGTGTATTTGTGGTGACACAGGTTGGCTGCATAAAGAAGGTGATTTTATCTCTCGCAGACTCGGTTGCTTGTATTTCGCCGAGTTCATTTATGTAATGATCTGCATGGAGGGCAGCGCACAGTACATTACACTTATCAGATCCTAACATCACCATGGCAACGGGGAAAATAAAAATAACAGGCCTGCGACTCTTTATTGTCGTGCCAGAGATTTACAGTTGACGGGGGCTGTAGTAAAGGTTTTAAGGCTCCGGTTGCCTGAATTTGACACAATAATCTACCGCCGCTGCTAAACTTTTTATTTTGAGCTTTTCTGCAGCTCGATCTTCAGCTTCTTATCCGAGCTGAAGTTTGCTTAGCTGAGATTTTGTCAAAGGTCAGGAGTGAAGCAGAGAAAATTACTTTTTAAATTTGAAAATAATAGACACATGGACCTTGAGGTGTCTTTTTGTCTTTATGTGCGACATATTTTTGAAGTTCCTGAATATTAGTTCCATCATAACTCTACATTAATGTAAACCACTCTCACACCAAAGTCCATGTGTTTGCCACTTAAACAGTTTAAGCCTGCGAGAAAATGAAGTTACTGTTCCTTTGTTCAGTGATTACGCCGCACACCAAAGTCCATTGAGAAAATCAGCGATTTTACATCACAGCACACAGTGAGTTGTTGATCCACTGCTGCCACCATCAGTAAGTTCAAACCACACGAGGCAGCAGTGGACCAGCAGCTCCTGTGTCACTGCTCAATAAAAACGCTCATTTTCTCTATGGACTTTGGAGTGGTGTTACAAACCTCCAGTTTTCAGTAATCCTGAAGGGTTTCACTTGTATTTTTTGATTTTCATCTCATATCTCTCAGCGTTTGTTTGTGAAGTGGGAACTTGCTCGGCTTCTTATTCTCCATTGAGATTTTTGCCTTCACCTGTCCTGAACTCTCTTTCAAACCCAATCCACACTTTATTTTTTTCTATTCTCACACAAATGTCATGGCAACACACACACACACCTGCAGAAATAGCTTCTTTCTGCAGCAGCTCTTAGGTCTGACAGTGAAGCCCATGTATTTACGCTGCTCTTCAGGACCAGACCTTCACTGTGTCACCTTTGCGACGCTGGCGACGACATTTTATTCATTAGGTGTCATGACGACTGTTTTGTGTGGCAAAGAAAAGGGGAAAAGAAAAGGAATTGAAAGAGGGTCCAGGACGAGTGTAATGTTCTTTACCAATGTCCCCTCAGCCTGCAGAGGTTAATGTTTGGAAACAATTAAGTGCTGCCATTAGGCGCGTACGCGTCCTTTTGTAGCTGTTTCGCCTGCAGCTCCCCCCTCTCCTCTGTCCTTGACATTTTGCATTATATGTCGCACTGTCTGTGCTTCGTGGCCGTCTGTGTACTGTCATCATGTGAGTAAAAGGCTCTCAAGTCACAAAATAAAGGCGCACAAAGGACAAAAAAACACTAGAATTAGTGCCCTGTAGTTGTCTGCTTGCATAACTTCACAAACTATTATTATCACAGAGGCACCGACAGGACAGGATATACCCACAAATGTTTGGGGCCCCCCCAGGTTCAATTTTTAACAACAATAAGGCCCCGAATCACTTCTCAAACACTGACCAACATGAGCCATGTCCAGTGTCAAGTGACCTGTGAGTGGCAGTAATGAGCCTGAATAAGCAGAAAACAGATGTATATTCTCTTCACCGTCTCGTGCCAGAAATCCATTTGTCACTTTCCCACAAAAAGAGAAAAAAAACTAACAAACAAACTCATTTCCGTGAAAACAATATCAACACAGATGGTCTTGTTGTTTTTCTATCGCCATTACACTGAGGAAACACTTTTAACATCATCATGTCACTGTCACACACACAGGAAATACAAGTTTCACTTCCTAAAGTTCCAGTGTGCGACCTCTATCGCCCCCCTGTGGACATGTGAGTAATTACCACAAAATACAGATTTGACCTAGTTTTTCTCCCCTGCTCCCCCGCTGTCTCAAGATTTTACTACAATATTTGGTGTTTTCTGTCTTTTATGGTCTTTACTTGACCAGGAAACTTACTTAATATCGGATTATCACGTTTATGATAAGACAGAGTGGTAATTGCCTCATTAGGACCAGGTTTTTGGTCTACATTAGCCCTTATTACAACCTTATTTTGAAAGGGCAGACGTAGTCAAACCCAAAAAAACATTGCTTTGGGACCTAAAAAGTTGGTTCTTAGCTGGAACCAAATAATAGTTTGCAAACCGTGACATCATCAGTGGGCGTGTCTTATTCTGGGTCGTGAAGACAAACAAGAAGTCGAGGAAGTATTGAGAAAAAGTGCTGGTGTTCTGTTTACTTTGTCCTCCTACTCTGGTTCCTCTTAAACTGGTGTGAACGTGGGCTGGTTCACCAGAAAACACCAAGGTTCTGAGATTCCAGAACTAGGTCCAGAACCAGAACCAGAACTGTGTCTGCCTGAAAGCATTAATGAGGACTTTTGGTCTCATTTATGCCTGAAAAGAGGCAACAAAGTAAATACACACACACAAGCTTGATCTGCAAATGGCTGCATAAACTCTGGAGTTGTTACTGCTACAAACTTAAATATATGCATTAAGTTTGTTTTATTTTTGAATTTCAAGACTATTTTTCCATGGGTTGTTGAAAGAAGCCGAAGATTAACAAGTCATTTCACGGGCAGTGACAAGGAGGTGAAGGTTGTGTCGACTTCTGTGTAACAACAATGGTAATAATAATAATAATAATGATCATCATCATGATAATAATCATAAAAACACAGGTCCGTGCATAAATCCTGCTGAGGTCAGACCCAGTGAAAAGTGCTAACTATTGATTTTCTGCTGTTCCACGTTAGGTTCACTGAAGAAAAGAAAATCACAAACACAGTTGAAATCGATGCGGGCGACCGCGTACAAAATGTCACAACACGATTCGCCACATTGTGCATTGATTTTATGGAATAGAGAGAAAACGTAAGCAGAGACTGTGGTTAGTGTAATAATCTCCTTCAAAGACTCGTAATATTGCGTGGGCTTTTATTCCTCAGCTGCCATGTATCCAGAGATATTTACTAACATTACACGTCCGCCCACAGACGCCAAATTATATAAAGATGAGGCTGAATGTGGACTTTAAAAACATATATGACTTTTACTGTGTATTTTAAATTCAAAGGATACACCCTATGAAGTATATTTAGGTGGAGATGCAAGTCCCTGGATTCCAGGTTCCTTAATTAAACATTATTTCAACTTAAACGTAGTTAAATAACAACTTTACATTGTGCGTATATGTCACATAGTTTTATTTTTACATTAAATCATATATCAGCCTTTTTAAGTAGAGGTTAAGTCAGTTTTTAACACAACTTTTAATGACATGACTGCTGAGAAACAAGGAGCTGACACTGTCGCTTTATTTTGTTAGCATCTGTTTTTATTTTTTGGATTTTGCTTTATCCATGTTTTGTGTCTTTTTAGATGTAATTTATTGCTTTGTGTGGGCTTTGATACTACTATTTATTCTGCCTTTTATTTATTATTCTGTACAGCACTCACAAATAAAGTTGGATTGTATTGGACTTCCTGCTCAGTGTTGTTCTGTTCTCTTTTTACTCGTCTTATATGCAGATGAAATAAATGTACATGTGCACATCTATGCATATATGCAATAAACGTCTATTTTGATTGCATAAAAACACAGTTATGGACAGTTATAAACTGTCAGACAGTCAACTCCACCTCCACAAACACAAACATACACATAAAACCAGGCACAAGTTCTATTAAAAGTGAGGTTAGTCAAGGTTTATGTTCATTTACAAGTTAATTTCTATCATTTCTATCATGATAGTTTCCTACTTTGAGTCACCTGTAAATCTTTAATTAAAAAAAGCGACACAAATGAAGAATTAGTCAGTGAGTAAAACTCTGGAACACGGAGACAAACAATGAGCACACGTTTATTCCTCTTTCTCTTGGCACTAACGCTGCGTTTTTAAACTGGCTCCTGAGCAGAGGGAGAATCGGCTTCAAACAGACTTTTGTCACATTAAAAATAAAAGACGGAAAACCCAGGAGTCCCTGAGTTCTCTGTTACCAATATCTGAAATAGTCCGGGGTGTATTCGCTGATGAAGTGCGGCAATTTAGTCTTTAGCTTCCCTCAGATTGCCTCATTTACTTCCACCACAGTTACTGATCTCCTAAATTTTGAAGCTCCCTCAGAAACACGTTTTAATATCATAAAAATCTACATCTAAACTCTTCAAGACTTCATCTTAATAAGACTTAAAGACCGTGTGAAGAAAATGGGGAGCTTTAGTAAAGACTAAAAACTGTTTCTCTTCTGACTTCTGTACAGGATCTTTTTAATCCGTTAAAAATATGAAAAATATGTCTATAATAACCACGATGTGAAAACACACATAAATGCTCTGACAATTGATTTAAAATTCACCCGAAAGATGAAGGAAATGATGTATACTCCTGCTAAACTGCAAACAAAATGGTGAAAATGGTGCTTTTCTACGTGTTTGTTTAAGAAAAGGTTTGAAACCCAAGTGTTTATGTTGAGAACTTTGGTTTCCACTAAAGCGTGTACATGTTTTACTGTGTTTTCTTCACCAGTCGATTTTTGCTGAAATTTACTTGATTTTAAACTTAATTTTTAAATTTGATGATTTTAAACTTTTTTTTAATCATTCAAAGTGATCAGTAGCATATTTCCCTGTGAGGTGACAATGTCAACTGAGCTATTGTGTTCTTGAGTACTAATTGTTTGGTCCATGAAGTGTTGAAAAATGTCAGTGCTTACCAAACCCCCAAAATAATGTCTTGTTTTGTCCACAAAGGAAAATGATTCTGTTTATTCTTCTTTTAAGAAGCTGGAAAATCACGGAGCTGGTTTGAATTATTAAAAACAACACCACAACGCTCAAACCCATGAATCGATGATAAAAATAGTTGATGATTAATTAACTGATTAATCATAGCAGCCCTCATTTTTAACTTTAATTGTTATCACACTATATTATAATAATCTACAACAACAATAGTTATCGACTGGAGCTTGAAATTAACTTTTCAACATTGCCAGTTATGGTAAAAAAGTGCCATTACCATTTCTAATCTTTATTTAAAGTTCTAATCACACATTGGTCACAATCTGGTGAAGTAATGAGTCAGTTTCTTTTTCTTCGCCTCCTCATGGTCTGATCTAAACGTCTGGGATGAATACTGAATCATGGTCGTGATAAATGTGTCACGCGTGGGTCATGTGTGTCAGTGAGGAGGGGTGAGGAGGGGTGAGGAGGGGTCAGCCGTGCTCGTGTCGCTGCTTCCAGCTCAGCTCCTGGCTGAATGTGTCATCGGCGCTGCAGGATGCAGCAGGGCCGAGTGAAGTGAAGCGGGAAAGCAGTGACAGGTCACATGCTGTCCATCACGCTGCTACTCCTGTCTGCCACCGCCGAGCGGCTCGTGGCTCACGGCTCGTGGCTCCGCGGCGTCTCCTCAGCCTTCGCTGACGTTTGCAGGATCACAGGATCGATGACGGCGTGCGAGCGGCAGATTTAACACTGACCGGCATGGTTTTCCTCTCAAAACACGGGCCAGTGCTCGCTCAGGCTGGTGCAAATGACTTCTATCAAATGACATTATCTTCCGCCATGCTCCACTACAGTGTATGCTTGTCTCCTCCAACCTTGTGCTCAATAAATCACACTTGAGCACGGGGCAGCGGAATATCAGTGGAAGATTTATTTACGCCGGGCTGCAGATTTCATTAGCCGCCTTATGATGTCTGCTACAGCAACAAACACACCTGAGGACAAGTCACCTTTCAGGCTACAAGGTCTCCTCGCGCATTTACAGGAAGCTGAGCCTGAGAACTTTCAGGGCTACTTTTAGCCACTTAACAAGAGGCTCAGCTCCTAAAATCCATGCCTACTCATGTCTACACTATCTTAAAAACAACTCCTTATTACACAGTGTTTTGTGTGGAAACTCAAGTTTGTCTGGTTTTGTAAACAACTTCCTCTCTGCACCAAAGCCCATCGAGAAAACTAGTGATTTTACATCACAGCACTCAGGAGTTGTTGATCCACTCCTTCCTCAATTAGTGAGTTGAAATGGGTCATTTTGTGATTTCTGGGTTTTAACTCTTTGTTCAGATTTATCTCAGTGATAAACACTTTACATAAAAGGCAGCAGGAGACCAGCAACTCCTGTGTTTCCATGAGCTAAAAAACACAGATTTTCTCCAAGGAGTTTGGTGTGGGAGAGTAAGCAGTTTTCCAAAGGTTAATCAGGTGTAAGGGCTACTTTTAGCCCAATAACAAGAGGCTTACCTACTAAAATGCTGCTTTTAAACTCATTATTACACAGTGTTTTCCAAGTGGAAACTGAAGTGTGTGTGGTTTTGTAAATGACTTCCCCTCTGCACCAAAGTCCATGGAGAAAACCAGCGATTTTACATCACAGCACTCAGGGGTTGTTGATCACCTCTGCCTCGATTAGTGAGTTCAGATGTGTTATTTTGTGACCCTGGGGTTTTAAATCTTTGTTCCGATTTATCTCAGTGATAAAAACTTTACCTAGGAGACAGCAGTAGACCAGCAGCTCCTGTGTTTCCACGAGCTAAAAACGCAGATTTTCTCTATAGAGTTTGGTGTGGGAGAGGGAACACTGTGAGAGCCTTTAGTTGAGTGGATTAAATCATTTTTGTCCCTGCTGGCTGTGCCTGGTTCTTACTGCAGGGGGCGCTCACAGCTCAGTCAGCAATGTCTATATGTTGGTGTCTCACATAATTACAGAATCACACACCTGAGGAGGGCAAGCAAGGTCTCCAGAGAATCACACATGTCTCATTAAGGCAGCAAAGTTGACCGTTAATATCTTGTTTTTGTTGTTTTTTTGCACCGAGGATTCTTTGCATTCCAAACTGCACGCTATTTCACCACCGGCGATAATGACGGAATCTGCAGGAGGCAATTTAACCGCTCTCATGATGCTTTATGACATTAAAGTAGCTCTTTCAGGTTAAAAGTAGATAAGAAAGAAAAAAAAGTCAGTGTAAATCACAGCAGCGAGAACATGTTGTTCCCACTAATTCAGGCACATTTGTATGCCGACCGACGACGTGCGTGCGTGACCGCGCGACTGCTGGAGAGACAGTTGTTTTTCAAGCAGGTGCACTTAAAAGTACTATTTTTATTTTTGAAGCTCAAACCACGGGGGAAATTGTTTTTTTCCCTCTGGAGCGTCGACGTGCGGGGACGCAGGATGAGGTTTGATCTGTTTTTTGTTTTTAAGAAAAGAGCGCACGGCAGCTCCATCCTGCAGGTAATTATGGGGATAAATGGAGAGAGGTATTAAATAAAAACAAGACTTGAATGAGCCGGCTTGTGCATCCTGTCCAAAAAAAAAAGAAATCTATGTTAGATAAGATGCAAAACTATCAAGATGGTGGACCTGGAAGGCTGTTTGTCTCCTGTGGTTTAAATTGTTTTAAATGGATTTAGAAAGCGCCTAAATCACATCCCAACGTCTTAATGCTCATACTTTTACTGTTAATGATAAATAATGCCATTATATCCTCATGTTAAAATGACTAGAAGATGAGACCACAAACCCAACACAAATCGTTCTCGTCCGGTTTAACTTTCCCTGGCTCCGTCCACCTGACGAGCACTGATGTCTAAAGATCCAGCGTCTCTGACGGAGCGAGTTGATGAAACACAAACGTAACACACGACACGAGTGAAAACATGACCTCGCTTTCAACTTTTAACCGTCCGGCAAATGTTGTGCTTCGAATGTTAGTATTTAAATCTTGTATTTAAGGAATTGTCTTCCTTATGGGGACAAATATCAAGTTCCTGTAACAACAATGATCATGTATGAAGGTGAGGACATGTGGCTTTCCTTACAGTAGCGGTGGGAATCACAGGGTACCTCACGATACTATACGTGATACCCGATAATATCACGATACAACGATTCTGTGATACTCAATATATCTTTCAAGACTGTCTCACTGTAGAAAACAAAACGTTAGCGTGACAAGTTAAAAATGCAGGATTTCCCTATTTATGCACAAATTACTGTAGAGAACAAAGGAGACATGAAATAACGATGCCCGGTGAGTGAAACTGGCAGGGACTTTTTACCCTGGAGCGCCTTAATTTATTCATTAAAATATTGATATCGATTATCGTAATTGCACGAGGAAGGACGACAATATATCCCCAAATCGATATTTTGACCCTCACCTATACTTCACACTATTTTAAACAATTTATGAAGATTATAACGCAGTTTGACCATATATACATACAATTTATGATGTGTTATCGACATTTGTTCCACTATTTATACAATATGCACCACATATTCTATAGATGTTCTGTTTCTATTCTGCTGTAATGACAGCATATTGGCTGACATCAGTCAAATAATCCCCGCGCCAAAGATTTGACTTTGAATTGAGTCCAAGTCTGTCTTTTCACACTGAGAACCGGCTATTGTTCATTAATCCTCAGGATTAAAACGTCCAACTCCCACCAGGTTGGTTGCATTCTGGGAGAGTTCACAATTCTGCTCCGTAACCATGGGGTACAAATGTACGTTTGTGGCATTAATTAAGAACCTGCTATTTATACTATTTTAACCTCTAAATGTCTTTTGTGCATTCCCACGTTGAAATAATTAATTTGCGCAGTAATCATCCATTCATCCATTCATCCAGAAACAAAGATGTCACATGTCGGGGACAGTGTGGAAAAGTGGACAAAAGCCGCTCCGACGTTTGATTCATATTCATGAGCTGGTGGACAATTTGCATCAGTCTCTCAAGACTTGGACGGAGTGAAGATTCCATTGTTGAGAGAAGTGCCGCTCACTCCCAGGCTCGGCTCTCTGCTGCAGCGGTTAAACTGCTGAGATTTCCATCGCGAGCCATCGCACATTCGCGCCGAATGAAAAGTGAGTCGCCGGAGATCTCATTTCTCGTTTAAGGACCTCCCGGCATGTATTTACAGCTCGTGTGTGGAGATTCCGGTTCAGTGGCCGCGGATCATGTGACCGTAAACCTGAGAGAAGTGACGTCCTAGTGGGAAATCTGACACGCAAAGAAGACAACAATGGACAGCATCCGTCTCTGAAGACACATTAAATGTCATCTCATTTATGAGCCATGTTAGCAACGTGGCTCTGAGGACGGGAATGTCCTCCCACTGCTTTGTTACACACTGAAATATGTCACAGTGTCCTGCACAGACAGTCATGGTACACAGAGGACGAATCATGGTATCATGAATCTTTGGAAATCCAAAGGCCAAGTTAAAGGTGGAGTATGCAAGATATTTTTTTTTTGAGATAATCCCTGGAGGTTCAGCACACCGGGGATTATTTTTAAGCAGTAGAATCAAGCTCTCAAACATTTCGTGGACACTTACTGGTGTCTTCAGGTAAACTCCAACCTCTTGCAGCCATCTTGTTAATTAGTGCCAGTTGTGAGTTATATAGCACTGATTGGCCGAATCAGCGATATTTCAAAGGTCATTGCTGGGAAAACCCTTAACATTTCCAGTTCACTGTCATCCACCTTATAGTTTTAAGTGAAACCTTTCTGAAGACTTTATTTTCTCTGTTTTTTCCCCCTCATAGTAAACTAGTACGCAATTATTCACACCCTTGGGTAGATTATAAATGATTCATTGATTCATTTAAAATGATGAATCAGCGACTCATATCTTCCCCCCTCATTGTTCCTCCGTCATGTGTCACATCCATCAGGCAAACTGGATTCTTCTCCCGGACAGGCCCAGACTGGGACCTTTGACGGTGATTAAAAACTCAAAGAAAACACGCTCGCTGACCGATCGCTGCTCTCGGTCGTCATAAATGACCAATGAAGCGTTGGTAAGTCGCTTCCTTTATAATTTAGATTATCTTTTTTTTTTTTGCACAAAACACTGACTTCTTTAAACACTTTCAAAGGCATTCAATGCCTTTTTGAAGGGGTTCATATTTAGTGTGACCTGTATACTTCTGCACTTTACTTCATTATATCGCTCTTTTTTTAACTCTCTTTTAATCAACCTCCTGTGCTGCGAGTTTTATATCTGAAATTGGCTTGTTTCTGTAACTGTTTGTATTATCTACGCTGCTAATCTTGACCAGGACGCCAAGACCTTCCTGCCTAAATAAATAAAAAAAAAGAAGAGGCAAACAAAAGACAAAAAAGAGAGAGAAAAGGGAGAAAAACTGGAACATAAATGGAAATGCTGACTCTGACTTTGGGTTGTCCAGGCTACTCTGATAAGGCATATGATTTGTTCTCCATTCATTTTCAATGGGAAAATAAGTAAAGAAGTTTGTGCATGTTCAAGCCTTCCAAAAAGTGCCATCCTTCTGGAAGGACCCAGACGGCCATGGCTGCTGTTGAGCACAAGGTTTTCCATCTTTTGAAATTTGGGTAGTTACAGAGTTTTCATGCATGTCCAAGCCATCAAAAATTAAATCCTTTGAGAAGACGAAGAAGAAGAACAGGGCCTTCACTCCACTCCAATGCTTGGACTCTAAATGCTGGATAAAAACCACAGGGGGAAACTTTCTTATTACTGCTCCAGTGAAGACTTCATAAATAAGAAAATCCTAATAATAATAATAATAATGATAATAATGATAACAATAATAATATTTTTCAAACCATTTTACTTCCATGGCAGGGGGACACAAGGAATTAAACCACGGGGCAACCTCTGGTTAGTAAAAGCTATTTGGGAAAGAAAATAAAGACGAGAGAGAGAAGGTAAAATTACAAGCCAAACACCACGGCAACCATCCATCACAGCTTATCGACCACATCGCCGCGTAATTGCCTCGGTTGGGTACGCAAAGACTCGGAGGACTGTGTTGTTACAGGTGTGTGGATATATTTTTGACTGCTAATGTTTCTCGGCCCGTCCCGACTTTGCTCGAGCGTTGCCACGGATACTTTGTGCCCCTGAATATCAGCAGTAAATTGAGGAGCACAAAAGCATCACAATAAGTGATGACCCAAGCTCGGGAAATAAATCCAAAGTTTTAATAAAAGACAATTATCCTTGAACAAGTCGGTGACAGTCGGAGAGAGGAGTAGCATCTTTAGCTTCCAACAGCTGCTGTAACGTCAGGAAGAGTAATGAGCTCCGAGTTTGAAATCTTTCTCGCTCAGCTCTCAACCACAGCCTTCATTTTTTTTGCGTGCGGCGGCTGTGGAGAGCACATTTAAGGCTCAGCCTCCCCACTTTCATGCTCCTCACCCGGAAGCATCATTTTTCATCCACGGGACACTTAATTATTCATTTCCTGATCTATGTGACGTTCCAGCACCGGCGGTATTAAAAAGGTGGCCCACTACTCACCTTCAGTGCGGTGGATCCCAGCTCCAGGCCCACCAGGACGGTCCGGTCCACCAACTCCGCAATCCTGGGGTCAGCCACTTTAAGCGAGTCCTGGACCAGGTCGGTGACGTCCACCTGCCAGTCGGGCCCCAGCATTGTAATGACCTGGTCGGTTCCCTCTGTGGAAGTGGTGTGGAACTGGGTCAGGACCTTGACGAGGGATCGCTGGAACTGTAGCGTGCAGCCCCGACTCACGCGGCGCTCGTCGTCCTCGTCGTCCGCGTCGCTGTCTCTGGTGCTTCTGTGGCGGAGACAAAGGGACAATAAAAATACTCATTATATACTCATTATGGGTCTCAAACCTTCCTGGATTTCAGTTTGAAACACTTCAAATGTTGTAAACAAACATTTTTATGCAGTAATAATAAACACAAATCTCAATGCAGATAAAAATAACTGGTTCAACTATTATACAACGACCAAAAGTGAAACTAGCTTTATTTTAATCTTTGAATTCACCAGAAGAAAAGATATACAAACATTTTCAAAGAATTTTGGTCGATGTAACCATTTTTACACCACCTACATTTCCTTTAAGGTCCACTAGAGCGCCCTCTAGATTATAACCCCATATGTATGTGGGCGGAGCTTTCCTTAGAAAGCTGCCTGCTGATTAGCTCGTGAGTTTGGAGCAACAGCTCAATGGACTGATAGTAGACACAGGATTTGAGTCAGTGTCAGTCTTGGACAAGTTTTCTCCTCCTACATCGGACATGGCACTTAATAATAATTATTAATGTAATAATTGTAATAATAAAAATAAATCTGACAAATAAGACGTTCGTCAGATTATCTTTGAGATATTACGAGTTCCAGACGTTTGCTTCTTAATTAAAGAAGAGTCTAATTCCGTAATAAAGCCCTTCTTCTTTATGTTAAACACTGGACTTTAAATGGAAATCCAGCCGCTGCTAACTTATGCTCACCCATGTGAAATGATCCACGTCTGAATTTGTGCCGACTTCCCGACTCACTTTATAATTTGACATCACACTGCTGATGAGAAAGCTGGCTCACACCAATCCATCACATGATCCGTCGTGATGAAGCTACGGCGGGGAGAAAAAATGTCCTCCGCGCCAGCGGGGAAGGAGCCGAGCACCGAGGAGCACGAGTTCTGGACCGGTGCCCCCTTCGTATTTCACAGAAGCCCTGGGCGGCGGGGTTAAACACGCCAGGTGCATCCCCGACCGAGCGCAATCTGCTCTGCAGCAAGATGCATGAGTTACCCAACTTCCCTCGGACGGATTTGACAGCGTGCCAGTTTCCCCTTTAGAGGAACTTCTCCACTTAATCTCTGCTTTGACTTAACGATGTGAACAGCTTGAGAGTCAGGAGAAGCAGCGGGGGACATCGACCGCCGACCACGTCCCACCCACTGAGCCAGTGACCGTGTCCGATTATTGGGCTGAGCACTTCTGTCCTGCACGGGGGCCTCATGAGAGCTAATACTCTCACCAGCAAATGCATCACCTTTTCACCCAGCCGTTAATGGGTTTGATCATTAATCCATCTTTTCTCGCCTCCTTCTCACACCTCATCATTACCAACCTTTTCTTTGGCAGATAATTTTGTACCGGAGACTTTGCAGAGAAGAGACAAAAGAAAAGTCTTTCTTGCTAAAAGAAAAAAAAACCCCAAAAAACAACTACCTGCTTCATGACAACAGAACTGGGAATTACAATCAGAAGCCATTTTATTATGTACACCTCATCAACTGCTATGAACATTTATATTTATGTTTTAGTTTTGGTTAATCATCAGTTCTCTGGTGTTTCCTCATTTCCTCACTGTGGGATAAAACTGTACTTGCAACTTGGTAACGTAAGTTTGAATGAACTTAATTCATGATAAATGTGTCCGCCAATTTCTTTTTCCCCACGGCATCATGGCAGCCACTCACTGCACTCAGTCACGTAAACGCGGTCAAGGCGACCCACTGAAGTTCACGCCAAGCATCAGAATGAGGTAGAAAGGTGATTTAGGTGACTTGACTTGAACGTGGCATGGCTGTTGATATGAGTATTTCTCAGAAACTGCTGATCCACAGGGGATTCTCATGCACAACCATCTCTTTAGAGTCTCACAGAGCATGGTCCAGAAAAGAGGAAATGACCAGTAAGCAGCAGTTGACAGGGCGGAAATGCCTCGTTGATGCCAGAAGTCAGAGGAGAAGGGTCGACCTGGTTGACATCAAATTCAAAGGAATTTGTAAGAATTTGTCTCTTCACACACTTTCAACACACAAGGACCCGTGCGAACCGTGACTGAAACAACCAAAACAACCACTCGATCTCTGAACGCACAAGACGTCAGACCTTGAAGCAGAAAAGCACACGGGTGCCACACATGCAACTTTATTAGAGGCGATTTGAACCCGAACTGAATTTCAACCAATGGACGAGCTTTGAAACAAGTATGGAAGAGGTAGATAATAGTATCAAGCCAATAGACAGGAATACATGAATCTATTAAGCTCAATTGTCGTCATGTGTTTGGACAGAGCTGAAAATAAAGGTTTTTAAACCTTTGCAAGTGTGAAGTAAAAGAAAACCTCAGATTCGGCTGATGATTCCATGGTCAGGGCTCGCTACCCATTCATTAGGAAAGATGCCCGAGTGCAGAGGCGTTGACACGATCGCTGCCAAGACTTTCCTTGAAAGACTTTCTTTGTAGCATCGGATTAGAGGATCTTCAGGAATTAAAGGGCTTTCTCACGGGTCATTTAAGGTACCTGCATGTATCAAGCAACTTAACGTTCACCCCGTGAAGTGACCGGGTCGTGGACTTATCGCGTCTCTGTCTACGGTTGGTTGCGTTTGTTACTTTTAAAAATAGAGTCTTGTGTGATTTCCTGAGAACGTCGTCGACAAAGCCATTATGAGTTTAATGAAGAGGAAATGACTGAAGGAAGGAAGTGTCTGACGAGTGAGAGCAGAAGTGTAAATTGCATGTATAAAGTCAGGGAAACGATGATAATCCACAGATTTTTATCATCCTTGGTGCAAAGAGTGAAACAGCCTCTCAAAGTGATGCCTTTGTTGGAAAATACTGAAATGCTCTTGTTGTTGATTTACTAGCTTCTTCAAATTACTTTATTAGTACACCTATATCTGGTGAGGACGCTGCCAACTTCTGTTCATGGGCAGAGTGACAGGAGTAAATGTAAAAACAGTGGCTGCAGTTTTCCATCTCTATATTAAGAAATCTATAGATTTTTGAAAACCAGAAAAATGCTGGCTGTTTTGATGTATTTTTGCGTTTGTACGTTTTCCTCCATCTGTGTGTGTGTGTGTGTTTGTTTTTTTCTCCCACACTCCAAAAATAGGTTTGGGGAAGTGGCGAGAACACGACTTTAAATGGCTCCATAACAGATTGACAACCTGTCTGCGATGAACTCCACCTCTTTCCCGAGCAGAGAACTTTTTTAGATTCATTAAAGAAGTTTTATGTCGTTGCAGTCAAGGTGCACATCTGAATACTTTACCTCTAATGACTTGTTTAAAGTCAAGACAGTTGGGGGTGAGGAGCAGAATTAGGACATCGTCCGTGGAACGACAAGAGAAATAACTAGCAGATAAAAAAAAAATCTAAATCTGACAGATTTATTACAGAGGAGGACAATTGAGCCTATAAAAACACTTTTATAGTGTCCTCCACAGTTCTGGAGATCTTTAAAATATGAATGTACAGTAAAAAAAAACTCATAATCAACAGGGTTAGTTCAGGTTGGACTTTTAAATTTAGAAATATATATAATAAAGTGAGTTGGTGGAGTTTAAACTAAAAGATATACAGTGAATGGATTTGTATTAAAGCAGGAAATACGGAAGATAAGAAGTACTTTAATTAATCCCTTATTGGTTACTTTTTCAACCAAGTACCACCTGAGAAAATATTGAGCTCTTTTAATCGTAACACAATGATCGCCAACGTTAAAATACAGCGGTGTTAATAGAGCGAGCAAAGTCAGCGACAGACGGTGAAAAAAAATCCTCAGCTCTGCTCTATTTCTGATTTTCCTCCAAGCACCACCAGAGGGAGCTTGCGTACCACTGCTGGTACACATGCCACAGTTTGAGAACCATGGCGCTGTCCTCTCCATTGTTGTTTGAATTTCTTGCACTTTCTGCAGTACAGGTTGAAGACAGCAATGCTCAGTACATGCGTCGAGGCAAAAATAATGAGGTTCTGATCTGACCTAAGACCACATACTGGAAAAAGACTGATCAGGGATCAGATGTCAAAAAAATTGGATCTGAGTCACTTCAGCTTGGTATTATGATGGAATTAAGGCTGAAAAAGCCCTTTACACTTACAGTCTGTAACCCTGATCACAATCACAACACCTGATGTTTCCTCCAGCGAACGTTCGATACCTGGCAAACGTAGCGTTCCCTTTTGGTGTTGCAGCGTGCCTTCGGCGTGACTTCAGGACGCGGACTTTCTTTTGTGCTGAGAAGGTAAGTGAGTTAAATCCACAGCACACGCTGGAAACAAACTCGCTTACTCCTTCAGTTAAAGGTAGATGGGAAAACCCAATGAGACAGTGCATCCTCTGTCTCTGTCAAAGAGTTCCACAACTCCTCGACTCAGGTCAGTGCAAGTTTACCATGCTGAGTCTGTTACCTGAGAACAGGGTTGATATATTTTCTCCCCAAGAAGAATATTGTCTGATCCTATTAGAGTCCTGGGTACAACTGTACAAGCTGAAGCTTCAGTGCACACGAGCTGTCTGCCCGATTACACTTTCTTCCCCCCTTCTCTCTTTTTTTAAGAGCATGTTACTGGATAATGCAGCCAGTGAGCAATTGTGCAGCGCTCTAGCAAAAGCACCACTGCAGGCTGAGAGGCTGAGAGAGCTCAGACTGTGTCACTTTGCCCAAGTGAGGGGACGTGGGATGGAAAAAGGAAAAGTAAAAGAGTTAAGGAGGCGAGGGGAAAGAATGTGGGAGGTTAGGAGTGTTAAGGAGTGAGAGCACTCGTGATAAGGCGGGGAACATAAGCGAAAGAGAGATGGAGCAATCGGCAGAGGGAGGGGAGTTGGTGAAAAGACGATAATTCAGTGGAATAATCGCAAAGATTGTATCAGAGTGCTTACTTTGAAAAACAAAACCCGTCAGAACTATTGTCAGAGCCCACTTTTCTCAAAATTAAGATGATTTGTCATGAATCTTGTCACTTGCTGTCTGCTCTTTCCCTCCTTTGGCGATTTGGCACGACAGACGTCGCTGGCAGTCGACGGCGGTTGTCTTGTTTGGTTAATAACACGCGTCTGCGCTGATATTTCTGTGAGTGGCAAAGAATTGGCGAGTCTTAAAAGTCCAAGGTGATTAATTTACGCGTTGTTTAGAGTTTTTATTACATCAAACGAGCACCACCACAAGTGAGGTAAATGAACGTGCCATTCAGGAAATGCATGTGTCCATGTATTAAATTGCCATATGTTTGTTTTTTTGGGGGGTCTGTTTCATATCAATCGGTAGAAAGCGCCGAGGAAGTGAGCGGAGAGAGAGACATCAGGGATGGTATTCCACATCCGTGTCCCCCTGAGGAATTATGTGATAACACAGTCAGCATCTTAAACTCCTCGGCTGTCATTACATGTGAAATGTTTGTATCTGACAAAAAAAAAATTCCAGGAAGGTTGCGAAGAAACTGTCAGACTCGTCTGAAATCAGGTACATTTCTATGGCAACCGCAGCAAACACTGCTTTGACAACAAGACAAGGCGCTGAATAAATTATGGATGGAGAAGCACAAAACCAGAACCTGCTTTTGTTTGCTTTTGTTGACTTTGTTTGCTTTTCATGCTGGACATGATTCTCATGACTCCATCTCCCACACACGTTCATTATCTGGTGTTGTCATCACCTCTTAATACAGCATATTTCAAATTTCCGAGCCAGCCTGCTATGATCCTGCCACATGCACGATAGGAACGTCTATGACATACATCAACATTAACCCCGTTAATGTCACTAAAAAACACACTGCACCAGCATCTGTGGCTTCAAATATCTGCACAGCGAAAAGCATCTGCAGTTTTCTGATACAACAAACACCTGCAGGGAAACGTAAAGATCATTAGCTACAGCCTCAGCAAATCTCCATGACAATGCTTTACCTGCAGGGAAAAGAAATCCTCGGCCCCATCTGTGTGACAAACTAAAATAGCCCACGAGGGGTCTAAGATTATTGTTTTCATGAAGCCACAAAGGATATGTGTATTGAAAATGAGCTGGAGGAATTCTGGGGATTTGTTCGAAAAACAAACATTAAAACCCACAGCAATCTGTCTGAGGCAACTACTTATATTCAGGGAACAATTGAAAAACAATATAATATCATTACCGGAGAATTATACCTGTTGAGACCACTGGCGAAGCACTGCTCAAAATAACAAGGTCTGTAAAACTCGCAAATCTGATACAAGCACGAATATGAAATCTCATCTGCAGGGATTATCTGGGCCTTAAAGCACCAAAGTGGGAATAATGTATTGAATTTTAATTCTTTTTTTTCTTTTTTTTACCATGTTTGGTGGAATATCTACCTCTAAAAAGTAAACTGCTGTCAGATGAATGTAGCCGAGGAGCACTAAATGAAAATAATACAACCATACTGTATCACGTCTTAGCTCTTATCAACCATACTTCAGAAATCTGAGATCAAAGAAAGTCAGAATTCTGAGATTAAAATCAGAATTCTGAGATTAAAGTCAGAATTTTGTCTATAATCTCGTAATTCATTCTGGTTTTTATTCCTTTCTTTCAGTCATTTTTACATGTGGCCCTAATACTAATACTTAAGCTAGAAGTCGGGCTCCAGTTAGCCACACAGTCTTTCTTTGATGCTCGACTAAAGATACTTGTTCTGTAAGAGCCATAAATCTGTTAAGACATATTTTCAATATCAAACTAATACCTTTATACCCTGCCATAGCTCACTGGGGATGTCTGAAAAATTAGGCTGTTTTCCAAGTACTCTGGGTCATTTGAAACACCTCCATTCTTCAAAAATGCCATTTGTATTCGGCACGGGGTGGAGATGGATTCGGTGCATGATGATGAACTCCAGCAGCGACGACAGCAGCCACCCCCGTGAGCGTTAGTGCTCCCATTAAACATTTCCTAAATGAAGGGTTGGGGGCCGGTTTGTTACAGCGCCGTGCAATACGAGAATGCCAGAGTATTTTAATGAGCGTAGGTTTCGTAACCTACGACCACATTTTTCATCAGGGGTCGAGGCGTGAACCACGTTACCCTCCCACTGGTGCCATTTTATTCTACATATAACACCTTCATTTGTTTTTTATTGCCCACCGGGTTCCTGCTATAATATCGACATGGCCAGGGTTCCTTATAGGAATAAAAGCAAATAACAATGACACATGTAGACGTCACAATCTTATGTGGCTGTAGAACAAAAATATTGGCAGTTTCATTCAAAAACAAAAACAGATTTTACTACGCCACTGTGGTAATGCCTTCAAGCAGTTATTCTGGACTGACCCGATGAGGCTCTAGTCTAAATAAATGGGGAAACTCATATTAAATCACTTTTAATGATTGCCAGGACATAAGAAACTCATTGGTCAAATATGACCTAACAAATTCTTAACTTGTCCAAAACATAAGGTTTCAAACACCCTTTTACTCATTTAATCTTCAAATATGGCCTTTGGCTCCTCCCACTATAGCACATAGATGGTCGTAAAACTGTCTGTTAGTTTGAAGTCCGTACGTCGATCGCAAATCAGTTGCGTCAGTAAAACAACACAATTGGTCGACATACCAGTATACACGGTATTTCCGTGGTTTGGCCGGGTGATTAACGTCTGGGAAGAAGAGGTTGGACGCAAAATGGGTTCTCTGCAGTGTCTCTGCAACAGTTTAAGATCTATTTCAGTCTGACTCGCACTTTGAATTCCAAGTAACACTGACAGTGCCTGGGAGTCTGAAGATATCAATAATTATCAGTTGGTGCGACTCATACTCAGTCTGCTTTCTCAAAGTCAAATTCAGGCACAGTCTGAGACTCGTTGTAAAGAATGTGTTGAGATAAGTGTGACACATACATGGCAGCCGCGTGCATCAGTTTGCACTTGACAGCTTCATTTCACAGGCTACATTTCTGCCGGGTGCTTGAGTCACAGCATCTAATTGGACCAAAACAAGCAGCGACACAAACACACACACACACACACACACACAGATTTCCTGGAAAACACAGAGGACTGCTTTCTAGTTCCCCGCACTATAAGAATGCAGTGTTCATTGCACTTTTGTATTGTGGACAATGATTACTGTGAAAATAAGTCCTTATATACAAGACATACAAATATTGTCATTACATTGAATGCCTGTGAGACAAATACTGTATATCAGCTCTGGAAACAACAAGTTCTGCAAGAGCTTTGTATATAACTTTACAAATTCACTGTAGAACTGATAGTGAGTATGATAAATCCCCGTTTCATGACGAGGTTAAAAGTAAGGCTCAAAGTTGATGCATTTACCGAGGACCAGATGGGAGAATAATGGGTTTACAGCACTTTCATGTTTGCGGGTTTGTTTAATACTCGTCTGCTCATCTGACTCCCGCTCATGTTTGCACATGACAGCTGTTAACCTGATATGTACACTGTGCTTTTATTCCAGATGCCAAAGCTATGAAAATAAGACCCAAGTTGCATAAAACTGTAAATTTAAATACGAACTGCAAAGCCTTACCTCCGGTCAGGCAGGATTGGAACCCTCCAACCTTTGATGAAGCTGAGATTGTTATCAGACAGCTCCACTTGTAGAGGAAGCTTGGGCACCCACACCGTCAGCTCCAGCGGCGCGCTCAGATGCTCGTAGCTGAAGATGACCCTGGCGTTCATGGATCCCCGCGTCTCCTTCCCGTTGACGAACACGTAGTCGCAATTCATGGACACCTAGGGCAGATGAGATCAAGGTCAGAAGTCGGAGACCATCTATATGGTAATGGTGACATCTGTGGAAGAGCATCTAAGTGATATGTGATGATGTACGGCGCCGTATGACTGCGGCTGTCACTTCCACAATTCATCGGCGAGCTTTTCAAGGTTGGTACTTTCAGCAAAGCAAAAAAAAAGAGAGCGAGGAATAAGATCTTTTATGGATTTAAATGTGATGTGAAAGTTTGGGGCTCATCAATCATCTCTGCGTGTACTTGTCGGGGAAAGAAAAAAAAACAGTTCAACCAAATCTGATGACGATGACGGGGAGGTACGACAGTATAGATGTGTAGTTTTGCAGGTTTTTAGATTTACTCTACTTCTTCGGTCTTTTAAAAACGTCTGTCTCTGTAATAAGGCAACACATCTATTCTGCGTGTGACATTTCATTAAAAAAAAAAAGACTAATGTAGGATTTATCTACTTAAGCAACAGTACGGATGAAGACTGGGACAGACAAACCAACATCAGGTAGCCCAATGTTTGTCCAGCGTTGTCAAACAAAAAGTGATCATCCGATCATCATGCATTCGCCCAGTGAGAAAAAGCTATTCTGCAGCTGATTCTGAACAAACTAGTCATACAGTTGATCACGTTCCAGTGCACTTTTAGTAATGAAATGTAAACACAACAGTGCGTAATTGACCATTTATTTTATGTCATTTTACAGGGAGCCGAGCTTCCCTTGCTGTCTTTGAGCAAATCGCCTGTGATGGGCACACTGTTTCTGGAAAGATATACACTAATTCCTGTTTAATTTTTGAAATTGCTGAATGTCAAAGCTGTGAGCACAACAAAATCAATTTGGATTTGTGGCAGACGCGTCAGAGGCGGGTGTTTTAAAACCTTCTGCACAAACTGAAGCCGCCTGCATTAAGCAGATAGCACTCAGTGTAAATGAGATGATGCCGTGTGTTTCGTTTGTGATACGGCGGAAACTGGCGGAAAAAAATTTAAAAAGGGGGCTTTATGTTGATATTTAGCACAGTGTCGATTCATGCTCCTCAAAGTGTGTGCAATGAGGCTCCAAATGCAGCAGCAGCAGCAGCAGCAGCAGCTGATTTTACAATCCTGAAGCTGACGCGTGGAATGAATCAGTGAAAAGCGGCTACTGTGAGACACAGAGCTGAGAACCCACGGCTGTAAACAATGCTTACTTTGCTGTGAATCGTTCTCTAATCTAATTTGCATCTTTTCGACAGTCAAATTAGCACTTCTAAATAACCAAGTGTTTGTTGAGCATGTACAGTGCAAATTAGGCATTCAAACCACATCCTAACACCACCATCCATCTTGCCCATTCCCTGCATAATGATCTATGAACAATTATACGAATACATAATAGGCCAACAAAAGCTTTTAGGCAAAAACACAATTCATTTAACATGAAGGCTGACAGCAGCGTGGCATTTCAGGTGAACTTTAGTTCATAATATACCGACACGACACATCGTAAACATATTCACACGTTTCACCTTTTGTGTGACATTCATGTCGCGTGATGTGATTTGTGAGCGAAGCATGAAGTATGAATTTAATATGTGGAGATTTTTTTTAAATTTAAAGTGGAAAAGAAACACTAAATATAACTGTCTAACTTCATTTTATTTATTTATTTTTATCTTCTTGATCTAGACTAAAGCATTTCCTTTACTGACAATAAGACATGGATTTTTGAGCAGAGATTCAAGGAGACAACAAAAGAGCAACGTGAGGAAAGTCCTTCTTCTGATGTCTCCGGGTGTTCTAATCCCTGCTAATAAAGGCTAATATTCCAAAATAATAAACAGCTCCTGTATTTGTGAGCGGTGTTTGACAAATTTAGCAGCAACTGTAGCTCAAAATGGTGGTGTTTAAGGTTAACAGAATATCTATTTGACGTTAGCAGCTACTATAGCCAGATGATGTGGCTTTACAAGTTGACGTTAGCAGCTAATATAGACAGCCACTGTAGTATTGGACTTTGTCTTTAGTAGCTACTGTAGCCAGATGCTGTGGTGTCACTAGTTGGTGTTAGCAGCTACTATAGCCAGCCACTGTAGTACTGGACTAGACTTTAGCCGCTCCTGTAGTCGGACAATGTAACATCAGTGTTTCTTTAACAGCTACTGAAGCCGCAGGCTGTGACATTGGTGTTTACTTTACTAACTACTGTAGCCAACCAACGTTGAATCAGAGTATGACTGTAGCATTAACCATAGCTAGCTGCAATGGCACCAGAAACCAAACACTTTGTCCTCAGTAAAGCCCCTGTAAAGCACTTTGAGTTGCCCCGTGTATGAATAGTGCTATACAAATAAAAAACAAACTTGCCTTGCCTCAGTGTTTGATGTTAGCAGCCAATGTAGCCAGATGCCGTGGCATGGATGTTTGACTTAGCTCTGCTTTAGTCAGACACTGTGTCATCAGTGTTTTATGATGAGCATCTACTGCAGCCACATGCTGTGTCATCAGTTTTTCACATTAACAGTCACGGCGTCTGGCTGCAGTGGCTGTGAGTAGAATGTTAAGTTTGATTGTTGTGCTAAATCTTGCTTAAGATAAAGTAAAATAATGAACCACAGTCATATGGTCCAGAGATTTATTTCCACTTTAAGTCTTAACAAATGCCATTTTCAACTTAAAACCATTTTTAACCTGTCCTATTGAGTCCAAAGAGAATCTCTCCAGCTCAATTTTAATTATCATAAATACTTGTCCCCCTCGAACACTAAATTATTAACTGCAATGGATCTGGATGGCTTTGCTTTTGGGCTCCCATAGAAGATTTATCTAGTGGTGGGAGGTAGCTGGCATTGTAATCAGAGAATCTAATCTCCGGCAAATGGAGGTCGGGCCGGCCAGTATTGTCAGGGCTGGGGATTCATCATAACTGGGAGGAGGTCGGTGATATAATTCCCCTTCAATGCAGACAGGCCCTGAGTGGAGGGAGAGGGAGAGGGTGTGTGGTGGAGGAAACTCTTAAGATGACAGTCTTCCCCTCTGCTTGAGTTAATGCAATTTTTCAGGGTTTGACCTTATGGGCTGCCCCAGTGTTATTGTTGTGTCTGCTGATTTGTCTTATCTGCGTGAAGCGAGTTGCAAAAGAAAGGGAAGGAGTCGACCCCGGCCACCTTGATTAATCACAGCGCGACTTGCTGAACATCTGTCTGATGTGCCCTCCTTTTTACCCTAAAGACACGTGCACAATGAGTGCACACACTGTTGAAAAACACGCCCTCGCTGCAGCAGCAATGCTTCAGCTCCCATTGCCACTGATAAACTTGGCTGGCTAATTGCAAGTCAAAAGCTGTTAGCAGCTCTGGGTGTCAGTGGCACGGTGGGGGCTTGGCGAGGAGGGGCTTTCACGCAGCAAGCCGCCACATGCCATCACGCTGCTGCTAATGTGCTGTGGCATCTTCCATGGTGCCAGCAGATTGCCTGGGTGGAGAAAGATCATCGGGACGAGTGCAAGTGCCGTCTTCGTGTACTGGTCACATGACGCGGAGGCCGGGTTAATTAAGGTGAAGA
Organism: Solea senegalensis; assembly: GCF_019176455.1. NCBI lineage: Eukaryota > Metazoa > Chordata > Actinopteri > Pleuronectiformes > Soleidae > Solea > Solea senegalensis. The sequence continues at coordinate 6,199,472 of NC_058033.1, forward strand.
CACCTAAGGGCCTTTCACACATTTATTCCATAACATTAACTGAATTAATTTCAGTAAAGGCAGCAGCTTCTGTCCTTCAAGAGAGTGTTTCAGTGGGTTAGTGCCTTTATATTGAAGTGTGATTCACTTAGAGCCACAAATGTAGAAAGGATAGTGATTTTTATTTTATCTTGAGCACTTTTTACTGGAAACGTATTGTTCCAGTGTAACATCTCATGAGGAGAAATTGAGCTACTTTATACGGTTCTGATCCATCCATTTTCTACCTCTTTATCCTCCACATGAGGGTCTTTACTGAGTTAATTAACAGCTGACATGGGGCGAAAAGGCCATTCACTCTCACATCCACAGTCAATTTAGTGTGTCCAATTACCATAATACTCAATTTGAAATGTTTTTGGACTGTGGGAAAAAGCCGGAGTACCTTGAGCGAAACATGCAAACTGAGTCGAACTGTTGGACATGAGGCAACGATGCTAGCCACTGCACCACTGTGTGACCCTTTGAACTTACAAGTTTTCATAAGAGACAAGTAAATCACTGCATCCTATTCCTTTTATATGCAAGACAATAGGAATCCTCTCTACCAGTGTTTCTCAAAGTGGGGTCTAAGGACACCTGAGAATCCGCAACACATAGTTTGTGTGTGAACTAATTATCCATTTGCAAAGATGGAGCTTTAGTAGGGTTACTAGAGGGATGACATTGGTTAAACTGAAGATTAAATTACTTTTAAAAAGAAAAAAAGGCACAGGGCACAGGATAAACCAGGTTTCAAACAGAGGACCTTCTTGCTGTGAGGCACCAGTGGAACCATTTCAATCCATCACAATCCAGCAGCACATTTTGCAAAGCCATGGTCATACTACAGGAAAAACTGTGAAGAGCATATTACCAACAGACTAAGGGCTAAGCTGACGTCTGCACTGGAGAGAAGAGGAATGAAGGTTAGCAAGAGCAAGACAGAACACCTGGTGTCAACCGTCCAAAGCAATGGACAGAGCACAAGACAGATGAAGAAGACAGAGTGGGCAGGGCGGAGACGAGTGTCAGGGTTGATGTGTGACAGGAGGAGAGCAGCACAAGTGAAAAGGCAGGAGGCGGAGCAGGAGGTGGCAGAACTTAAGATGCAGAGATTTGCATTGGGAGTGACCAGGATGGACAGGATTAGACATGAGTACATTCGAGTGACAGCTCAGGTTTGGAAATAAAGTAAGAGAGTCAAGGTTGAGATGGTTTGGTCACTTGCAGATAGTGATTATATTGGACAAAAGGATGATGGAGAGGAAAAGAGGAAGACCACAGAGAGGGTTCAGGCAGACGGTCCGCTGTGGCGACCCCTAAAGGGAGAGGGCAATAGAAGAAGAACATAAGCAGCAGGCTCCTGCACACTTGCACATACAACAATCAGGAATCTTCCGCACTATAAAACATCGCTGTGACCTCCTGGAAGCAAGAAGGAAAGCTGCTTTGATGAATTGTGCTCAGGAACATTGAGATGTGGAGTAAACTACAGCACACACAGCAAGAATGTTCCAAATCTTGAGGCTCCACATGGACATTTGTGTCAACCCTTGCAGACTCAGGCAGCTGAAGAAATTTATACCTCTCACAGCCACAAGGACATGGAAACCATTAATTGATCTTGAGACACTCTCAGCCTAATAAATACCCACTTCCTTCTAGCTCAGCTCCCCGTGTTTGTTACACCTGCTCTGGGGGGGCGGGATGCTTTAATCTCTGAGGCTGAGAGATAAGACCCGATGGCATCATTTCAGCTACGCCGTCAAAGATTCTCCAAGAAAACACAGTGTGACTCTTCACATGCAGAGCTCCGTTCTGTCTTTAATTTCAAATAAAACTGATAAAAGGTAAACGACCAGTCACAGGACTGACTAAACCCATCAGGAGAACGACAGGTAATTAGGTAAAAGATAATTAGGAAAAGATGTGAAGCTAAAATTCACATTAACTAATCTGTGATCTCCCTACAAGACAATCACCAAATATAATGAAACATCAATAGATGTGTCTCTGTGTTCTCTGACGAGGGTTCTCTGTGTATTTTGTTGTACAATGCTGGAGGACAGACAGCTGCAGATACTCTGATAAGGCAGTATATGTTTCTAAATTTATAAACTAGAAATTTGTCTTTTATTAGACAGCAGGAAAGCTCAAGACATGGAGCATACTGCACTCTTATTGTCATGGTTACAGGGTATGTGTCATGGATGTACAAGCTGCCTGGTCCAGAAGATTGTTTCTTTTTTTCCCACCCCCATGTTGGTGTTTGAAAGTTAAAATACACCAAATGTTTTCTCGTGCTGTATCTGCGCCTGCTCTCTCTCCATCACAGAGTCGTTTCCTCGCCCACGTCTCAATGTCAATGACACACAAAGCGAAGAATAAACAAGAAGAATGGAGTCATCTTTGGTGACGTCCGCGTACGCTGGCTGCTGCGGCGGCATTTGTTTCCAAACAGGAGCCACAATTACCCGCGGCTTTATTGTCCAATTTGAATATTCAGTAAATGAAGTGCCACGACACTCTGCCAAGTCGAGTTTCCATTTAGGGATAACATATGTATCAAATGAGCGCTGAATGACGGCTGACATATGGCTAGCATTAGCGCGATTGTGTCTTGTGGCCGTTTCTGCCTTCAAGAGCATTTAAACCAATGAGTTCATTTAGCTCTGTTAGCTAAATGAGGCAGCCTTCATTAGCCCGTTGTTTGTTGTATTAATGATGCCGAGTGTGAACAATGACGTGTTCAGGAACGCTGGGACTTTGGGGCCTTTTTGGAAACAGTTGGGGGGGGGTTTAAAAACTTGCATATTCCTTATTCATTTCATAAACTGCAGAGTCACAAGTGTACTTTAAAAGGATTGTCAAATCAAACAAAACACTCGCTGGCCACATTTTTAGGTACACAGGAGTGGCACCCAGTGTGGTCTTTAACCCCTTCCTGCTCTAACAGAGGTTAATGACTTATGGCGCAACATAAAATGTTCCATTTACATCGATTTCAGGCTTTTCTCACCTGAAGAAACCCAACAGGATCCAACAGGATGGTCCAGATTCAGTCAAATCATTTGAATTGGTACTTGGGTTTGGGTCCAGTTTGGACACAAATTGTGTGGCACCATTTTAATTTAATCTAATGCATGCAAACATGGAAAGCAAGAGATGACATAATAAACCATCTAATGATCAGCATGTACTTTTTAAATTAAATTCTTGAAATACGTGTCCAGTTTTGGTATTAATAAAGTACAAAAATGTGATCCTAAAAGTGGGATGTTGTGTCAAGTATTGATCGAATGCCAGCGTTACTATACAGAAAATAACACATCAGTTTGGGTTCAGCTCCAAAACATGCGGCCATCACCACCTTGTTTTGGAGAGAGAGAGATATTTCAAATAAATGAAGCTTGTTTGTGTGATTCCTGAAGCTTACGTCGCCCGTGGTGCTGTTTCTAAACCGCAGGTATTAATCTCGTACTAAAAAAACCTCCAGTCTTCCGCTTTAATGCTTTCGACCAGAGCTCGGAGCTCGGCTGCAGGGATTTGCTCACATTCAGCCACAAGAGCATTAGTGAGGTCAACCACTGATAAAGCCTGTCGAACAGTCGCTGCTCCAGCTCATCCCAAAGGTGTTGCATGGGTTTGAGGTCAAGGCTCAGTCTGCTTTTTATTTATTTTTTTTTCTCCAAAGATCGACTTGGTGCACAGGTACAGTGCAAAGGTGAAACAGGGGGGAATTAAAAGAAGTTGGTTGTCACAAAATCTGTTCCCCCAATTAGTTTCCAGTAGCAGTGCTAGATCTGTATAATGGAAGAGCCCATTTGTGTAGTTTACAGTCTTGTATAAAGTACCTTTTAAAGGGATATTTGAGTAAAAGTACAAGTATGTTAAATGAAAATGACTTTGGCAGAAGTTGAAGTCATTTTCTATAATATTACCAAAGTAAAAGTATTTAAATATATGATATTTACTATACTTCCGTATCAAAAGTGAGGAGTTAGGATGTTGCGGGTTCATTTCCTGGGTCGCTAGTCTATGTGTCCTTGAGCAAAGACACTTAACCCCATGTTGCAGCATGTGAATGAATATGAAAGACGTGTGAATTGGTGAAAACTGTAGCGTAACGCGGCTCAACAAGACTAGAAAGAGCTCTATATAAATACAGAGCATAATACCAACTCTTCTTCTTCTGAGGTGTTGTGAAAACATGGCTGTGGAAGATGGTGGGCACAGCAAAGCTAGACCCTCAGGTACATAAAAAAAAAGGCTTAATCTAAGGCTTACGAAAACCAAACGGTGATGATTATACACCTGGACAAACATCACGGGTCTAGTACATTCAATATCTGCCTCCTAAACGTTACACATTGGACCTTTCAGTGCTCCACATTCATACAGAAGTGTGACACGGAGTAAAAGAAGCAGCCTTCAGCCACATACAGGCCTTATCTCTGCCTGCATGATGGGTTATATGAGTCACAGCAGCAGCAGCGGGGAGGAGGACGATGTCTGCTGCCCACGATGGCCAGCGAGCTCCCTCTGCCCTGTGACACACATTTTCCCATCATTCTCTCCTTCTCTTCTCTTCCCCCCCCCACTTTTTACTGCCTGAATAAAGCACATGCACACTGTGCACGCGTAGGTTTGTCTTATCTACAGAAGGCTCTTGCAGCACACCGCGGCTTAGTTATTTCCAAAGTATATTAATAAAAAAAAAAAAAAGAAAAAGTGTCTGTAGAGGAAAAAAATTACAGCTTTTTACCTATTTTTTACTCTCAAAGCTGGAGAAAGGGGGGGGTGGGGTGGGTGGCAGAATGGCTGATGGGTTGGAAAACATCCAAATGAGAATGCAGGGCTGAAAATAAAGCTTTATTTGGAGGAAGTTTTTGAAATTTATTTTAGTTTGAATGCTGTTTGAGTTGCAGGCTTGAGTCACGGGGCTGATGAGATGGGACGAGGTATCGTAAACACTCGTTTTCTTTGCTTTTCCATGAGTGATAGTATCTGGTACCTGGTGTTTGTTTTTTTTAGTACCTGAGCGGAACGGATACTAAAATGTGACGTCAACAGACTGCCGGCCACTGATTGGTCAGACAGTGTCGCCACAGGAAGAGTCACAAGCGCGCCGTCTGACATGAGAGTCAAAGCGAGCAATGGCGAACTGTCGATCAGTTAAAACGACTTAAAAATCCCTGAAAACATAGTGTTAATCTCCAACATTTAGCAAAGGAAATGTCTAAAATATCATATCATATAGATTTAGCTGCTGAAGGCCGGGGTTTGTGAGCCGAATCACGATCCGTTCAGTGGTATTTCAGTTCAGTGTTCATTTTGACGGCAAACTTTGAGTTTGTCTCGTCGTACGTGATCTTCGACCATATGTCGTCTCTTCTCTTTCTTTCCTAACTTATCACCAACTTTGGCACGAGACTAATGTGCGCCACGAAAGCAGCAACAACAAAGTAATGGAGGACGACATCTCTGTCGCGCTCGTGGTGAATCTTTGATTTGGGACGTTTCTTTGTTTTTTTTTATTGAACTGTCATGACTGTGTATTTCCTGAGCCTGAAGGTCTCATTTTTAAATTAGCCTCGAATGTTCAATGGCAAGCTCACTGGAGCAGGCCCACTCAATATCGCACGCGCCTTGTCTTTAATGGATAATGAAAAATGATAAATGACGTGCTGAGGCAAGGCGTCCCACCGCATCGAGCACGCCGCGGCCGGGGCCCCTCCCATCAGGCAAACTCATTAATCTGAACTCTACTGGGACTTTAATTCACAGTGTAATTTTGTTTTCCCGCTGCTGTGCAGGACTATTTATTTTGGGCCAATTTGTATACGAGATAACGCGAGCACACTGCGGGGCAGGAAACATTAAGAGGGAGTCCAATATATCAGAGTCGCAGTATATTGGACATATACTGGGCTCTTTTAATAAGAAAGGATTCATTCACAGCCAATATGATAGACGTCAGTGTCTGATACAGCTTCATGGTTTCGTGGCCTCAGTCTGTAAAATATTCAATCAAACCTGCCTGACCTGACCTTGACGAGCTGCTAAACCACTGAAAAGGATTTCAATTTCATTAGCCCCGACTTGATGAGATAGTTTTAGTGTTCGATGAAAGAAAAAAAGGCTTTTTGACACGCGGCAGATTTGCAGTCTTCAAATACAAGAAGGTAATGTGGTCAAGTTTTTAAGATGGTCAGTTATGGAGGGGCTGATTCATAAACCTGAAATATACTGAGACTCAGACTGTGGCCTTTAAAGCTGGAGTATGCGACATGTGTTTGTGATTGAAGAGGCTGTACTTTCCGTGTATTTTCTGTCACTAGATGTGTGGATTTACTCGGTCGGCGGGGCAACAACTTTGAAACTGTGTTTCGAGAAAAAACGGTAGCATGTGTGCATGCGTACTTCTCATTACCGTAAATCCTTGACCGTTTATGTGATATCTAGAAAATTCAATGAACGAAGAAATAGAGCTTTGCACCCATATACTTGTCATTACGGTAGAACCTCAGGACTTCCACGGGAACGACCGTCCAATCACAAAACAAGGTCTAAAATGACTTTAATTTCATGATATCAGCTGCCATTCAACACAAAACACATAAAATCAATATGAAGCATGATTTATGCGTCAGGTATAGATGGGCGGAGCCAAATATACTTCCAAATGTGAAAGGCAGGCTCTGGCTCACTCGTCCATCCATGATTCTGCAGAAACATGGTGACACAAGACAGTGGACTTTGGTAAAGCGTGACATTTAAACAATTTGGTGAAGCTGATATTTGGAGAGAGAATTACTTTCCTCCAAAAAAAGAAGAGGGGACAATACTCACTATTCACTCTTCAATAAAAGCTTTGCTAGAATTTACTGTCTTTTTATTATGAATAAAAGGTCTCGTAGAGAGAGTACGGGAGTGTGAAATTGAAAAAGCAGGTGTATCGTATCGCTGTGCAGTTTTTTTCCCCAATAAAGTCGCATTAAAATCTCAGGGGGGGAAAAGGAACATTATGGATGTTAAACTTTGGATTATTAAACAATAAATCAGTTGCGGGAGATAAAAGAAAAGAGAGATTACAACATGTCAAAAATAAAAGTGCTAATGAAGAGTTTAACCTCACCATTCATGCTCCTTTTGTTTTGGTTGGAAATGTCCAGGGAGAGCGTTTGTTGTCTGACACGTATCTAACATACACGAGACATTAAGCAGAATTTGGAACAATAGTTCATATATTTTCCGTTAATTTGGAAGATCTGTAAAAGAACAGAAGGACACTTGAGCAAGGTTACTGCTGCTGCTTTACTGTGATAAAAGCAGGTGAAGTCAGAACATCACCTGTAACTAAGGCCACTGGACAATGTTCTTTTCTAAATCTGGAAAATGGGTCAAAACAGAACACTGTCAATCAACATTGAGATTGTTCCAAAGTCCAGATGTTGTTTCCACAAAGACCAGTTCTTTAAACATATGTGTGTGTGTGTGTTTTATTATTAGCACGGTTAGCTTTAGATTAGCCCGAGGCCAGTAATCACCAGGTGTTTCATTTATGTTTACTCACAAATTATCGAGTGACACTTAAAGGTCCAGTAAGTAAGGATGTATGAGATCTAACGTGAGACTACAGATGACATAACGCGTCAAGGAACGGTGGTAGCCCTCACTATACAAGTACATGTGGATGTTTCTTAGTTTATGCTTCAGGTTCAGGTGGGCGGAGCATTTTTTCTTTGTTTGATAGAGAGATTAAGTTTCATATAGAGAAAGGCAAACCATGGCTGGTTACAAGATGGCAGACCACTGCCTGAAGAATAAGCTGAGGTTCCCATTGATATGAATGTTTTAAAGTTGGTTTAATATGAGTGGAGCCAGTTTTCTTTGTTGATGCTACAAGACTCTGCTTCATTAAGACTTGTTGTCCGTCCATACTGCTGTAGAAGCCTGGTAGCACAAGATGGCATACAATACATACTCATACTGTAAACGCTTGTAAGGCTACGGAAAGCAAATGATTTCTATTTTAAACGTGATTACACAATCAAACAAAACATCCCTGTGGCAATATAATCAATGACTGCCAATAAACCAAGCTTCATTTCACACAGTGGACCTTTAAACTGTGTCTGTGCGTCTTGGTTCAGGTCAGAGTTGCCGCTCTGATAAAAGCACTTTCCTCAGCTTCACCCCTGCAGTAACGTTGAGCTCAGAACCACCAATGTATTCATGATTGCACTGCTGTTCCTATATTGCTTTTTCTTATTATTTCCTACAGCAACTGTGCTTAGTTCTGTTTTTTTATTCTTCGTCTACCCAGCCTTGCCTGTGGTCCGATTTGTGTCTCTGTGTGCATGTTTTGATTGTGTCTCAGTAACACACGGCGTTCGGTGCTGCTGCAGATGTTCCACCTGTTGTTTTGCTAAAGTTAAAAGCTCTTAGCGGCACGCCGATGCATTCTGAACACCAATTTGCCTGCGCTATTTTCCGACGAGCTTTTACGCCGCGTGATGAATTACTTTCATCCCGGTGGAGCATAATGATCAGTAAAAGGCCGGTCGCGCCCGTCTGCATTATCTCCGACGTTGTGCATTTGAATGTAATGAGATACTTTATGAATTCTTTACATCTAAGGTCAGGCTACATTACATACATTTAAGGTCAGGCTATCGTTTTAATCCCACCAACGGCGCAGACGCGTCACTGTGCCCGCCCCCTCATCCTGTGGTGAAATCTATTATGACTGTAATTGACTGGAGAAAATAATAAGGGAGTAATCACGGCCTCTAATGTGCTCTGCAAGTTGTTGTGATCCCACTTTAATATGCTTAATCAACAAACAAGGCTTGTTGTTGTGCACGCGCCGCAGCTCGGATTCCCCCCGCGAGTCTGAGCCGTGATTGTTCTGGGCGCCGGGACGCGGCCGCTGCGGCGACGTCCGCCCGCAGCCATCACACTTAAACGAACACCAATCGCATTACACGGGCGAAACCATCTGAGGCAGAAATCTGTGGACAAGGTGTCTGCTCGCAAATCGGTCAATGCGGTGGATTCAGAAAAGCATGTCATGAGGCTTTTTACTGCTCCTTTACTACCTCGCTGATTTCTGTGCAGAGTTTTATCAACATTTATTGATTTGATCCCCGGCATCAGGCTGGGATTAAATCAAAGAGTACATATGGTGCGGCTCAGAAATGAAGTCTTTATGTGTTTGTGATTGAAACAAACACACACACGCACACACACCACGTTGCTCTGCAGTAATAGCAGAGGAGTTTAAAGAAGTGCATTTCTCCAAAATTGATGTCTTTTCCCGCCGGATACAAACGATTGAGGAAATCAGGTTTATTGTACCTTCACAATGTCTTCATTTGAGGACTTGCACTGCACAGAGGCGGAGACGTCAGTGACCGCCCCGTTCATCTCTATGGAGACCATTTTCACAGGGATGGCCACGGTGCGTCCGGTCAGAATGGCCGTGTTGATAATCTCTGTGTCCTATGGGGAGAGAGAGAGACAACACAAGAATCAGTTATAGATCATCCTTGCATGTGTTCCTTATGTCCACATTTAAAAGCACAACCACCAGGTCACACTCCCACGTATATCTGCTGCTTTCTCTGTGTTTTATCACCTGCCAATTTCATTTAATTTTCAAACTGTGTTCAATTGTTAGAATAAGTGTGCTGCTGTGTAAACTGCACACTCTCCTACACCAAAGTCCAGAGAACTATTTGTCGTTATAAATATGTCAAAAGCTGCTTAATTACTGCTGAAAATCTTTGTGTTTAATAGTTGATTTATTCATAAGATACCTGTAGCAAAACTGAAATATTATTCAATTACAGCATCACAAGTTCACAGAGCAAATGTGCTTAATATAAAATATATAACTGAACACTGTCAATACCAAAAAGGTTTCAAGCTGTGATGAAAACAACAACTTTTAGGCCTCAAACTATTCTGATGCATGATGCACAAACGAGGTCGACAGAGCGAAAGCGCAGGAATGCAAACAGCCAATTAAAAACACACACCAGGCCTCCAGCTGAAGTGCAAATTAATAATTTCTGTGGTTCTTTTATTTTTGCAGCTCACGTCGGCTCCAGCGGGGGAAACAAGTTGCCTCATTTGTGGTGAACGAGGAGCACGAGAGACACTTAAACCATGCAAATTACCTGAAATCAAAAAACCCAGGTATATTTAAATCTCTGCACCACAATCACGTTGAGCATAAAGTGACTTTCCTCCCACTCTCTCATTTTCCACTGAGCTGCATGATCCTTTATTTATAGGGATGAACAATATTACACACAGTGTTGTCAAGGCATCTTGTGTGTGTGTGTGTGTGTGTGTGACAGAAGGTTAATAAAGAAACGCAGCCGCTTCTGAAGTGCCCTTAGGCCTGATACTGAACCTCACCTCCAAGTATCCTGCAATAAATTATGTTTTAGTTGTGCAAAGAGGATGACAAAAAAAACCCAAGACTTAAAGCAGCACATGTAGGAACACGTACAAGTCCATGATCAGTGTCTGAATTCCCCGCACCCGTTGAGTACCAACTTGATTAAAATCAGGCATCGTGAACCACCGCTACTATCCTATATATATACCTATGTTCATCGACCTCTGCTCAGGCTCTGGCCTGATCAATACAATAAGGCCGCACAGCTGTATAATCAATAACATAATTGGCAATCCCTCCCCTCTGTAGCGGCACCTATAGCAAATTTAAAATTGATCTTTTTGCACAAGCTCTTTGAAACCGTTCTTTGTTCCAATTTCATGATCATCATGAGACGTTCTTGGTCCTTGTGGCAACCGACTAACAACCGTAATATAAGGAGAATCCCAACTTTATCCGTCGCCACATTGGCGTTCGCAGATGCCGCGTGCCATCAATCACACCGGTGTCCACATTCTCCTCTAAATGGGAACATAATTTACAAAATTGACTTTATGGCCTATTGAAAAACAGCTGAATCTAGTGATTGACACCATTAAGTCCTTAGTTAATAGCCCCCTGGTGGCTACTTCATCCACTTTCATCCACTAGGGGGTTCCCACACCTCGGACTTTCATTGTTTTAGATTTAGACTTTGGTTTAGCTTAAACACAAGAAGCACCTGTTGAGGTCACCGATTCCAAGCGTTTTCTTTTTCCAGTGTAGTTAAGATCATTTTCCTCATTACATGTCACAGGCTTAAATTAGACGAGACTCATGTTCTCATCAAGGCGTCAAAACCTATAAAAACACATGTTGACCTAATGCTTGGCAGACGTCTCGCTCATTAGAGACGCAAATACTTGAGAGCTATTTGTTCTTTGTACAGACTGTTTACATCCGAGCATGGATACCAGACTGGAGCACGTCGGGTTGGAGCCAGATTCAGACAAAAATCCATAAAACTATTGTCGGGCTTTGGTCGGATTCAGTCACATCAACTGGTGTTAATTTCAAGTTCTTTTAGCAACATTTTAGTAAAATTGGGTAAATTAAAATAATGTTTTTTTATTGCTTTATTGCAAATACAGTGTAAACTTTGCCGTATAGCGATTAAAAACAAGGGATAACACGTGAATTATCATTTTCCTTTCACTACAACTTAAAATAAAGCACAATGGTTGGATTATCCACACGTTTATCAGCCGCAGCAAGAGTTAATTTAGAAGGTTTGATTGTTGTAAATAGTGAGTCTGAAATTGTATTATTCATATTTATACTCATAAGAGCTGTGATATTTCATATGTGTGTTACTTCCTCCTGGATGAAACAATAACCATAAATCATTTTCAATATTCTCTTGGACTCAGTGGGGCTTGGACAGAAAATGTCCCATTCAAACTCCTTCCCTTCCTCTGTGAATAAAGCACAAATTCAACATTAAAGTAAAATCGCAACCTTCTTTCTGTGAAATCAGGCTGATTTTTGTGGTATGAATCATTAGTGAACCAGCGGAATTAGAATCGATTGCATAACCAAGATGTTTTTGTTTGATTTTCCACACTGAATCTGCCTGAAACTAAGTATTTAATATACAACGCAGTGGTTTAGCCACTTCTCTCTCATCTCCGTTTATGCTTCGACGCTCAGGTGGTAAGAACAACAGCTTTGTTTTGTTTATTTGTTTCACTTGTAATATTATTTGCTTTCTTTTTCTTTTCTTTTTTTTTTTAAATTGACAGAACAAAGCCAATTTACAGGAAGCAACGCACAGCAGACCTCTGTGGATAATTGACTGGGCTCTGGGGTGAAATCCTAATTGAAAGTCATCATCCCAAAGCTCTCCTTGCTGTTTTGGCATCTGGTAAGTATTACACTGCAAGAGACACTTCACAATTAAATGTGCACTGCTCTGGGAGCACTAATTATGCTTATACCTGAATTCAGCCTGGCACAAAAATCTGTCATGACTGTGCACGGCCATCCTTTCTGTTTAATTACTGAAGCGGCGGAACCGTTACTAGAATTTGATGGTAATACAAAGAAAAAGAAAAAACAAATGGGTATTCAAACTAGAATAAATTGCTTTATTTCAGCTCCACTGTTACACAAGTAACACAAACTTGATGGAAATGTTATCGAGGGCCGTTAAAATGTGTCGTTCAATAAAATCTACCCCTGCTTAAGTGTATGCTACACTAAGAATATGTTTGCCATTTTATCTTGACTTTGTTTGTGTCTCTTCCTCTCCCACACCAAAGTCCATAGAGAAAATCAGCGTTTTTAGCCTGCGGGAACTCAGGAGCTGCTAGTCTGCTGCTGCCTCGTTTGGTAAGTGTGTGTCATGGAGGAGAATCCAAATGAAGGATTTCAAACACTAAAATCCCTTAATAATTAATTTCAACTTAGTCATAGAGGCAGAAGTGGATCAACAACTACTGTGTGCTGTGATGCAGAATCGCTGATTTTCTCTATGGGCTTTGGTGCAGAGAGTGATCGGATCAGAACGCATATCAAACACAGGTCAGTGTTTTTGTTAGAGGGTTCAAATCTGTTTGATCGTACTCCTGGCAGCCATGACATCACTGATAGCAGGTTTCTAAACACAGGGGGCGCTGTAGGGCTGTCGTTCCTTATTCCAATGTTGACCAGTCCAAACTTTACTATGGCTCTGCAGTTCTGCGCCGACATTTCAGTTGCCCTTTAACACTAAAGACATCATGTTTGTATTATGGAGACACAACCACCTCACTCC